>NW_012026812.1:4150622-4261489 GCF_000956235.1 Wasmannia auropunctata
AGCGAGCGACCGAGAGAGAGAGAGAGAGAGAGAGAGAGAGAGAGAGAGAAAGAGAGAGAGAGAAACCCAGGCGAGCGAGAGGGGGATTACTACGGTGCCGCTGCTGGCCGCGCGCGCGAGGGTGGGAGACGGCACCCCGTGCTCTGAAGCCCGTAGGCCGCACCGCCGCCGCCACTACTCCGCACACGCGATCGTCGTGGGGCACGGACGCACGTTCTCTCTTTCTATCCATCCCCGAATGCCTCCTCGCCGCTGCCACCCGCTATTTCCGCGCGACGCGTGCTCGCCGCACGATCGAGACGCGTGTGCCTCGTGAGTGTCGTCGTGACTCGCCGTGAGAGGGTTGATAAGTGCGCGCCGAGCGCGGTACCCCAGTGCCTCGGGTTGGCAAAAAACGGTTCGGTGATAAAAAAAAACGAAATAAAAAAAGAAACGAAAGAAGAAAAGAAATAAAAGACAGCGGACGCGGACGATTGCTTGTCGACCGAATACTTGTTCGATGACATAATATGTTGCTACGACTCGACTGGATTATCAAGTGAATTGTTTCAATGTGAACCACGCGCGAGGGTGGATTGTGTGTGGCAAGAGAGAACCGGAGTATAGTGCATCATAAGCGCGGGTTGGTTTTCGATCGCCCACGCTAACGATCTCGCGCGTGCAGTTCTCGAGCCCACGCAACTTCTCACTAATTCACGATTCTCTTCTCTCGTTTCTTCCCTCAGAGTTGAATGACTGCAGTCGGAGGCGGCAAGAAATCAGCCCAGATCATCATGGATTGGACTCGGGGAATCGGTTTGACCGGCTTGTTATTGTTCTGCCTCGGACGGATCGGGGGTAAGTGCAGTGTTATTTTGTATATATGTGTGTGTGTGTGTGTGTATGTGTATTCCCATTGGTTTTTGCATCGTGGACCCGGCGCTTTGGCCTCGTGCGCTGACGCATGAATCGGGGCCTTTGTCAAACGAGAGGCTCCACCGCCGCCGTTGCCGCCGCCGCCGCCGCCGCCGCCGCCGCCGCCGCCGCCGCCGCCGTCGTCGCTACCGCTGCTGCCGCAGCCGTGCTGCTCGATCGATTCGATTAATCGCCGACGATCCGCGTCGGGAATGCGCGGCGTTTCGGACATCCGCCGGGGCCTGGCCGTCGCGCGACGCTATTTTGCTTTTGTTCGTAAACGCGAACGTCGATGGCCTATTTGCGGGCCAGCTATTATGAACGGGTGCAACGGCTGACGATAACGCGCGCACGTTGAGCCGCTGCTATCTGAAGGTAGCAATCGCAAATTGTTCCACAACAGGGGTCAACACTTATCATCCCCTAGCTCCTAGTTGTTCGACACAACTGTCTTCCACGATAAATTCTTTGATGGCACTTTTATACCGTCAGTGCGTTTCGCTCGGTTATCCTTAAACTTCAGAGACGTCGTTTCCCCGTTTAACTTTCGTAATTTTTGACTTCAACTAGAATATCGCGTCTACACAGTCTCACCTAAATTCTCGCCATCCCTCGGCGCACTGGCGCAGAGTTTTTTTCCGGAGCCTATGCTATTTTCTCGCTTCCCTGTTCTTGAAATTGGGAAAGTTATGAAATAGGAGAGATATAGTTTGGAAAGGCGCGCTGAGCGCTGCGTTCAGGGATATTACTGATTCTTGCCGCACTAGCCGTTCGAAAGTAGTCATACATTTATTCTGCCACGACGAAAATGACATTCTATTGGTAATAACTAAAAGTGCTGACTTTCTGAATTTTTAAGCAACCTCCCCCACCCTCTATTCGTGTGACTTATGCATTCGAGTCTGCAAAGTGTAACTTTCGAATACTTAAAGTATTGGAAATGATTTAAGAAGCGATAAAGTACTTTCGGATCCGCGAGAACCATCTAAAAGGTACTATCATCCCGATATGATCTTTGTTTAAAAAACAAATTGCGAGGATCTACGATATAAAATTTTGGACGAGTTAGAACGAGGAACATTTTGCAGATGTCTTCACATATTGAATTTTAAACGATCTTAAGTCAAAACTGTTGTATATTACAGGAGCTTATATATTACACAAAGTTCAAGACAAAAGTCGGCTGTTAGTCGTATTGAAATCTGTAAAAAAGATCGAAATATCAAATCGATCATTTACAACGTTTCTTCTCTTAATACTTAAGTAGTCGCGCTGGTGTACCAAAATACGTTATATTCTAATAAAACTGTATAAAAAAATAACTGATAACACCCGAGCGAATATACGAATCGATAAGACTTATCCTCTTCTGGAAATTCTCTCTAGAAATATTCGTTTCGGAATTGAGTTAATCTTTACTTTTAATACCAGGACATTTATTATTTAGTTACAATTATTTTGATACAAAATTCTCTCGCTATAAAGCGAAGATCCATCTCGTCCTTTTAATAGAGCAAACCAATTTCCGACCTAAGTCTTCTATCCATTTTTACCAATGTAGATTAACTTTAATCTCGGTTTAACTTACTTTTTATCTTCTTCTAGTTCTAAGAATTAGAAAAAGATAACGAATAAATTAAACCGAGATTAAAATTAATCTACATTGATGATAGAAATGGGTTTTCTTCGAATAGAGCTTAGTCAAGTAGGTTATTTTCTACTTATTTCAATATTCGAAAAAGTTTAAAATATTACGGTGCATCTCGTTCGTAACAGTACTTTCCTTCCATCTAACCTTCTGATTGTGAGTGATTTTTTAGTTGTAGAATAGCAACGGTGTTTCCATGTTATATTGCCTGTAGCGAAATTCATGTATTTCTTTGTTTATTATGCTACAGATAATCCTATCCTATGAACAAATTTAATATATTTTTATGAGTTGCAATAACATTTAAAACAATTAAATCGTAAAATTGCATAAATTTATTATGTATACGGTGTTTATTGTTTTGTCTCTGTTTTCTGATAATATTACTGAAATTATAATTTAAAAAAACAATATTTGAAATTTTTGACAGCACAGAAATATAAAAATTAATATTTACAGTTATTAAATAATCTTTTTTATTTATTGATTCGGTGTTTCATATTTCCATTTCATTTTGTTGTGCCAGTTTTTCTGTTTGGCATTAACTTATACGTATGTTAATGTTATGATTTATTTTCAATATAAATGTAATATTAAAATTTAAAAAAACGGACATAATTGTTGCACTATCAATTGCACGATAAACATATATATATATATATATATATATATATATATATATATATATATTATATTTGAGTGTCTCAAGAATGAAAGTTAGCATTAATACAAAGTAGGATCTCAGAAAATTAAAAAAGAAAAACGAAAACAAGAAAACTCTAATCATCATGCAGATACAATATTATTCCCTTGACATACGGAGTGTGCCGCGCAATCGTGACAGTTGCTCGCACGATCACTTAAAGATTAAATGCGCGCACACGCGCATACACGTAAAATATGCGAGCTCACAAGAGACATTGTCGGTAGAATATTTGATTTACAGTAGATGTAAAATGCGTGAAAAAATAGATGACAGCGGCAACTAAGCGACCGGATAAAAAGTATGTCGTTATTTTTTGCTCTCTTTCCGTCTGGGTTCCCTTCCCATTGCATAATTCTCGGTACATCTGCAGCCTCCGGCATTTTTTCAACACTCTTCAATTTGCGAAACGATTGCAGTATATGAGATATGCATTTCCGAGAACTCGTGCTCATCTATACTCTCTCGATTTGCACCACCCTCGTTGCACCCTAGCTCGCGCTACACGCGCTCCCACGCCACTCATTCCGAAACTCATTTCGCGATATGGGATAAACAACGCATTGTCGGAAAACACGAATGAAGCTCGAATGAACGAACGTATCTCCACCGCGCTGCCGTACGATCCAATTACCACCGGTGGTGTGTCGCGATTGCGTATCAGCTATGCTTAATTTAACGGGGTTTTGATATTGTTGCTTAATTATCGATATCTACTTGAAAAGTACGAACATTATCCACTATCGCTCAGTTAATTTGAGAGAAAATAGATTAAAAGATAAACGCGTACATACAATGTAAAGAAGCGATATTTTTAAATGTGCAAGGTGTACATCTCGCACAGGGTAAAATATCTCGTATATAGAATTGTCATCCACGAGTAGAATTTTCATATAAAAATTTTTAAAACTACAACTTACATACTTGGACACATACAAAAATGCGTATAGGTTAGTAAAAATTAGTCAAAACAGTCAATTACTTCACGTCTGACCAATTATGTAATTAATTTTTCTCCTCATTCGACTATAATTGGTCAATTTCTTATAGTTTAAGGTTTACTACACATATTAGTCGATCGGAACTAATACAGGGTAGCGCGGGAGGAGTCAAAGCAAAATGTTGCTTGAAAATTCCCTGAAATTCCAGTCGTTTTCGTAAAATCACCTCGGACGTTCTCTAAAAGGGGAATAGTATTCGGAACAAGAACGGATGGCAACTCTATCCATGAGAGATCTCCCTTTTAGACACAAATTGATCCCTGACTAACGTAAGGGATACGAAGTGTCGGTGATTAAAATGCTCGGTAGCGAAGTAACGATACTTAAATGATTGCCTTACACGGTCGACTTAACTTTGTTCATCGTGCCGCGTTCTCTCCCGCCGGGGGTTAATAAAAGTAACGAAACGCTACAACATCAAGGGTTACGCGCGATCCTCGTGCGAGATATCGACGGGTAAAAAAAATTTGTCGCGCGTGAGATCGATAAGAACTGCGGAGGGAAGGGGAAAATACGTGTCCCATCAATGAGAAAACTGGGGTTATTCTCCGTGGGGGTTACACACTTCGCGTAACCCTACGTACAGGCGTATCGCAGCAGGTATATGTATGTACGTACGTACATTTATCGTGTATGAACTTCAATTTCGTGATGGAAGTGGATTAATACAATTTAATGGCATCTCGGGAGAATTATATGCGCGTCGACATCTCGTACCTCGATCTGCCTACAAATACGCGAACATATACACGTATGTATGCATCCGTAAGTGTGTGTACGTGTGTGTATGTGCGCGCATACGCAGGCCCCCGAGATGTATATCGGGGCTGTGGAAGAGAGGGGGACACTAGTACTCGGTGTGCTTAATGATAATGGGGATAATAATAATTTAATTTAACACTCCGCGAGAGAAGGAGGTCGCGCTCTCGCATTGAACCGCCCCGCCGGTCCTCTCCGCTTCCCCGTTTCTCTCCCCCCTCCTCTCCTCACCAAAATTCTTCCCTCGCAGGGTGCAGTATGCAAATATCAAAGAGTTTTGCGTCCTCCGTCTCTCCATTTCTCTGACATCGCTCAGCTTTGGTATTAATCTTTCCTCTTATTTATCTTGACTGTTTGTTTCCCAAGTCTTTTACGACTATAGCTCTTCGTAGCTCTTTATCTCATACACTGTCCCGCGTAATTTTTGTTACGATCCTTGGGAGATTCACTTCAGAAGGCAATTAATTCGCATTTATTCGTGTATCTTTTCGCTTGTCTTTTATTCAACGGAATTTACGCTCCGTTTCTCTCCCTCCTGCCTCTGTTGACATTATTTATTGCATACATTCTTTGGCAGTCACAATGAGTGCATTCGATCTTTATTTTTATGCGACAATAACGAGGTAATTGTTTTTTCAATATTGTCCAATGTTGTCGGAGATAATTATTTGTGTGAGCTTTTAAGAGATTGAATTGATCTTGGAGTGTTAATAAATTGAATTTTTTTTCCTTTCTTTCTTTCTCTCTTCTTCGTTTTTACTCTCTATCTTACGTAATGATAATAATACGAAGAACCGCGTTTGTCATTACCTAATGTGCCCTCTTATAATAATCTGCTTACGTATGTCGCTTTTGCGTTCTAATTTTATGACTTTATGTTTCCCCAGCGTTTTTAGGGACTTAGGACGCCTAGAGAGCGTATAGTAAATATCTCTCTTTCCCTCTTTCCTTCCTATTTCTCTTTTTTTCTTTCCTATTCTCCATTTTCTTTTTCACGGACTATAGCAACTCACGTAGGACGAAGATAAAAAATGCGTATGTACGGTCGCGAAAGGAAAAAAAAAAAGAAACGGTCGCGCGCGCTTATGAGAAATGCAAACGACATCGCGAGATCCGAGGAACGACTGTCACGGTCGCGTTCATTTCTGCTTCTATTTCCATACGCTCGTGTACGCTTGCGGCGCGGAAAATATGAAGTCGCGTCGCGACCCCCGAGAAAAGAGAAGAAGGCGTGCAAAGGACGCGTAATACTACGTGTCTAACCGCCCTTTCCTGGACTCTTAACCGAGGCCACTGTGCTACCAATTTTTCAACGCCGTATTTTTCTGACGATCAGATATCTGCCGCATATTATTCGACGTCCGCAACACACGAGATTTCGAATAAATCCGTTTCCGCGCTTCCAAAGTCGTCCATCGTACTAATAAATCGTTCATCCGGATGATCGTATGGTATTTCTATAATAGATATTAATTGAACGCTTTACTTTTAGTTTGAATTCAATGTCGTTTAATTTGCTGTTCGAAAACTTTCTTTTATCACGAGATAATGTATTCTTTCACGTTCACTTTCGAAGCGGAATCGAGGAGCGACACACTCGCGACACAGGAAGTAAAATTCAATTCGCACACATTCGCAGTTTCAATCCTCCATGGATATTTCTGAATCACTCATTGTCAGATATAGAGGCCACTTATTAATTAATTCACTGCCCATGAATACCATTTCCTATACGGGTTAAGTAAACATGGAAACGGTAGCGTTTCAGTACGTTTCTGTTTGCTCGATTGTTGAATCGGCAAGGTTGAAAGCCGCGACCGCGATGGCGCATAAACCGGCATGGCGCGTACGCGGGTGGTTGGTGAGAGAGCGAAAAACCGGACGTCGGCGCTGCGCCGAGGGGGGTTAACGACGCGCTGCGGCGGTGGCGGCGGTGGCGGCGGCAGCGTCCGTTGTTACCGTTGTTACTATCAGCGAAATTACGATACCCAACGGGCGAGTTGACCGCGGCGAACTGCCGATCCCCGCGCGATAGTTTCGCGATGGTAACGCGCTATTCCGTTTAAATCCCATGAGCGTATCGTCGTCCGCCGCGCCGAGTTCGAAAAATCGCGACGTGTCGCGCGGATATCGCGACGATATCGCGCGAGAGACGCCCAGGCATTACGTTGACTTGTATCGTGGCCGGAAATTGCGCGTGCCGCCAACGAGAATGCGAGAGACGCTCGGCAGATGTACCATCGAAATCGTGGAACGACATTTAATCTCGTGCCAGTGGAAGAGCTAGAGAAATACACGGCTGCACCCGTATCCATTTGCCGATTTTTACGACTCTCCGAGAAGCTCGCGAATTGTGAAACATCGGGGATTTGTCATATTTCTATTGTATCTTGTATCGTTTATTTTTTGTTTCTTCGCGGAAGAAGAAGAAATCGTACTCTCAAATTTAATGCTAATACGCATCTTAAAACACTGCGTAAAGAACCCATCACAATGATATTATAGCCCGATTTTCTAGTTAACTTTATATGGTTTAGGCTTAATCTATAATGATAATGAAAAATTTTATCTTTTCTCTATGGTTAATCATTAAACAATTATAAACTAATGGTTTTGTAGTGGTAATTTTAAAACTATAGATAGAAGAATACAATTTTTACATTTTTATTGAGGAAAGAGCGGGAGTAATTGGTTATTTCTTATGCTGTTATTGTGTGTAAGTAGCAACTGTAGCAGTCGTATATCGTTAAATATGTCGCTGTACAGATGATAATCTCGTAATATTTGAGGAACGAGCTAGCCCCCCGGGCATCGAGATCGTTGGTCGTCTATAGGTTCGCCGTCGTTCGGGTTTTAATTGCCGGCCGTAAAGGTAGTTTGAGTAGTCGAAGTGCCGCAATCAACTTAACGAGGCAACTTTTACGCTCATGAAGAGGTATATTATCCCGCGAACTACATTATATTATATTATTCCGTCTGCGTATTCGGCCGCGCGCGAGCATTATTTTCGCTCATGGTTTACGCGCGAGACGCCGCGCTCGTTCGTAACCCCCTCGTGGTGACACCTCCCCGCGCCGTTGCTAACAAAAGTGTCTCTAGACCCGACTATCTGGATCGTCTTTCCGAGCGTATAAGGGCGTTCTCCAAGTTTATCCGCACGTTCTCTCATCCGCGCGCCGCGCGCCGGATTCTTCGGCCAACTTTTGGGACCGACTCTCTCCCTCTCGCAGGAAAATTCGGATTCAACACCATCTGCGTGCCACTCGAAACTTTTTGATACTCGACATTAAATATCTTCGTAAGTCTCAAATTAAAGTTCCATTTAAAGTTAAATTTGCTCGCGAAATTAAAAGCGATGGACAAGTTATCGTTACGTACATTCGCACGCCTCCTCGGAGTTTAATCGGGCAGAATTTCTATTTTCCCCCGCATATTGCTTGGTTACGGAAAAAACTAGGATAGTTGATAAAAATTAGTCGACAAGTTTGTCCCCCCGAGATGTCATAAGGCGGAAAACTGTGACGGCATTATCCTCTAACCGCGCTAAACATTCAGACGTACGGGTATTATTTCACAAGCGTAGTTACGTTCAATTAAGCGATTAAAAGCGGCCGACGAGCTGCGTCGCGTAATGCATTTTAACAATCTATAAAAGTTAATTTTATGTGGAGTCCCTCTCTCTCCCCGCTGCGCCGCGAGCTCGTTACCAGGGCGCACGCGATAGAAACGGACCAATATACCTGTCGCTCCTCTTATCGTCGACGTTATTGCCATTTCTCGCTATAAATTGGGATCTTAATAATACAAACGGAAAGAAAGAAACATTCGCTTCGATCACATAAATAGTAGAATCATCGGTTCTTCTCTCCGTCTTTTCCGAAATTAAGGGCCCACATTGAATATTTTTGCATATTAATAACATACGATAACATAAAATTATTTGCAGTTAAATTATTAATTATCCGAAACCCGAAACTTAAGACGACGACATATACATAGGTGAAATGGACTGATTTTTGCCTCCAAAGTGACAGATAAAAGTGGTATTTTTTTTTTTGTAGTTTTTGGGTTCCTGAACTTGATTCTGATCTTCAAAAATTTAAATCTATCTTTAACTTATCAAAAATTTTATTTATTAATGTAAATTATTATTATTGAGCTTCACGAACGTATGAATCTGTGTTTTCTTGTTAATAAAACATGGAAACGTTATATCTCCCTTATCATTGGTCTCTCAGTCACGCGTGCACCACGCTTTCATATTTTGGTCGGGGACAATCTCTTTGAAGACATTTTTGAATGGATCAAACACACAGTAATTCGAGAGAACGAATAATTACCATCTGTTTGGTCCTCTCAAAAATATCTTAAAAGATTATGTGGTGAAATAAATGTGGCTGAGAGACTATCAAAAACATTTTATTCAGAAACTCGTGTATTGATGAACCAAGTGTGTTGAAAAACAGAGAGATTATGTTGGAAAATAATGTAAATTACATTATTATTAATTCATCCTTGCATAATATTTTTATATTTTCCAACAATACAGCAACATTTTCTTCTCTTAACAACTCTTCTCTTGACGACATGTACTATAATTATTTTTTAGATATGTGTATTTTAAACAGAGATTTTTTTACATATTTTTTTTAAAGTAACATTTTTTAAACATTTCTTAATATTCTTCTTAATACTTTTTTTTATTAATTTGATGCTATACAATAGAGCAAATAATATCAATACAATTTCCATTTGTAATTTAATGTTAAGATATTGAAGGTAGCCTATTTTAATGACGAAACAATTGTATTCTCCAGACTTCTATGCTTGTCACTTTGGATTTTGGAAACTAAAAACCTGCTTTCTATTTATTATAATTATTTTAATTGTTAATTTCAAATTTTATATCTCAAAATTGTGATGTACATATTATAGAGAGTATTCATTGCGGAAAAATACAATTAATTAGGAAACGTGGGATTTATGTAATTACAGATCACATAAACGTCGTATAAATTCGTGTAAATTTGTATCATGGTAAGCGACGTAACGCGGACACAATTGCATAATCACGTCTAATGACAGAAATTCCGCGCCAGTCGGACTGCGTCGCGACCCGAGGTACGTAGAAAATTTACGGAAACAATACGGTAATACGTATAATTAGTCACGGAAGACGACGATAAATTTCTCAAAAGCTAGGAACGCTCGATAATCTGCGAATCGTTTGCGAAATCATCTCTAATTTAAATGAATCTTTTACCTCAATTCTAAATTTGTCGCCGGGAAATTCAGAACACCTTGTACAATTACATTTATCACAGAGTAAATTATTTCTTTCCTGCAGAACTAATTTTGCGGCTTTTAACGATAATACACTTTTCCTTTTCTCTTAATTCCCGAAAAATCCTGACTCAGAGGATATGTCTTGTTTAGATAATAATCCTATCGCACGGTGTACCCTCTAGTCCCAGCAAAAATTTACGCCAGAAAAAGGCGGGCGATGCGTCAGCAGCAGTAGTAGCGGCGGCAGCAGCAACAAAAAAAGAGCGTCCGTCTTCACCCACGTCATGCGTCACGCATGCCTCATTATACTTCTAGATAGACTTTTTTCCAGCGTAGGGTGCCCGCCGTTAAACCCTTCGTTCGCCGACCGCGCGACCACTTTCAAGGACAATATCATAAGCGCGCGTGTTTGCGCGTCACCCGCCATCGGGCGGGGGCTCTCGTGTTACCCGTAAATTGACTCGTTTTCAATTAACGACGATTTTAAGCGATTAAAGCGTGCCACGCCACGCCTCCTGCCCCGATGATGACGAGTACCATCTGTCGTGTGTGGGTTTCGAGCGCACGCAGCTTGCGCACGTCGCCGCGCGCCGTGACGTCGGAAACGTGAGTGCTACACAGAAAGATAGGTTTTGCTGAAGTATCTGAAAATTTATTTCGAATTGATAGAGACACTCGCCCTAGATAGTCAGCAAGTTCCAAGTTGAATCGAATCGTGGCTAAGGTAATATTTTCCGCAATGAGTCCTTCGCAGTATTTTAAGATGCTTATTAGCATTATTAATACTGTTAAATTAAAACTCAATTTAATTGGTGATCTTACTATACTATCTTAAATTTATGATTGCGTCCGATACTAATTGACGCAATGAAGTCAATAAATAATCGAAAGAATGTATTGAAAATTTACATAAAAATATTATTAGGCAACAAAATCTAGCCTCGACTATTGAAGGCGTTTCTCTATTTAATTGTGTTATTCACTTAGCGGTCTAGTTTAACCTATTATTATCTAAAAATTTAGCTAAATACAGATCTGAATATAATTATGTAAGACGCTCAAGCTGGTTGCTAAAACATCATCATTTTTTGCAGCATTGCTCGTCATGCTTGAGTTTCTTACATAATTATTTTGATGGTCTAACAAAATTATTTTCAGATTTGTATTTTATAGCTAAATTTGTAAATATTCAAACAGCAAAAAGGTTCTTTCTATGTAGATATTGTTTTTAAAAAAATCATTCTTTAAACCTACAAAGAAAAGCTACAGGATTTGACAAGATGGGCCTAACCCAATAAAACCCAGTGGGTTACATATACGCTGTCACAAACTCAAACTGTTCTTCCGAAGAACTCGTAAATTGTCGCATTTGGTTTATTGGCCTAAATGACGACCAGAAAATAGTTGCTGGCCACCTTAAGAAATTCACGGAAGGCAAGACGCGAACAATTGTGAGAATCGAGTGCAAGTGTCGTGGTGATACCGACTCGTTCCCGTTAATTTTCAAGTTTGAGCGTGTCGCAGCCGTAGACGAATTGTCTGAAATTGTTTTGATTAAAGCAATGCCATATCCGTCGTAAATTAATACAATGCACTAATTGCCCTCACTGATATGATCCCCCATAGATACAATTGGGTACAACTCACGGAACAATTTCCTTTCATCTCGATATTTCTCCCTAATTGTCCCGTCGCGAAACTTGGCGTTCCACAAACTCTAATGCTATTCGAAACCATCGTTGCAAAAATAAAGCCATGTTTGCGTCGCTAAATTTGACTGTGCGAAAATCACGACGCATTTCCATCAATCAACAAAATCATAATTTTATCAATATTGGTACAGTAATATCGTTTACGCATACAAAATATGCATGACATACAAACACGTGCACGAATTAAAATAATTTTTAAGGTATCTAATGTTGTTTTTTTTTCTTTTTACTTTCAAAAGAGACTAAATTTTGCTTCAAGATTTTTCCTTGCTCCTCGCTCCTGCCTCATTGCACGCCGCTAATGCTTTATCTCATATCGGCCTCTCGATATCCTATACTTATACTTCATAATGCTCGACTCGCGCCATCTCATCGCTCGTAAACGCTCGTATAACGGTCGCGAGGGCGTCTCGCCGTGCTATCCGTCGTCGCAGTAAGCGTCGCAGCGCGACGCGGTATCGTATCGTTATCATAACCGATTCGCGGATACCATCACCTCTCTTTCTCTCCCTCGTGGTAATATTCCTCTTTTTGGGGCGGGGGTGCGGGAGGCGTAACTCGGTAATGGCCGCGGCGTCGTTCGAACATTTCCCTTAATCAAGCGGCGGTCGCGTACCGCGATTTAACGCGCCGCACGAATATACATATGTATGTGTGTATACTCGCGCGCGAGAGCGAGACATAGTATACCCCGATGTTTTACCGCGACGTTTACCACTTTTACGTTTATATCCGTACTATCGCGGCACGGCAGAAACGGGGTGGAGGAGAGCGAGTGGTGTGGTAGGATAGGAATCGGGCAGCGCGGGTTAGCGGAGGGATAAATCCGCGCCGCGTCGCGCGACTCCGTCCGGGCGTTTACACGCGTGGACGAAGCGGAGCGGAGTGAAGCAGAGTGAAGCGGAGCGGCATGGTAACGCTACAGCACGTCCATGCCCGCCCCGACTACGGCGGCTTAGTGCGTGTAGCGCGACCATAAACAACCGTGCAACTTTCACGAGGACTTTACCGTGGCCATTACAGCGACCCATTTCCCGACGCAGTTCATGAGCGAGCGCGTCTCTTTCCCGTCGGCTGCTTCGCTCGCTCGCTCGCTCACTCGCTGGCGCGCGCGCGCGCGACCTAAGCTTCGTAAGATAATTGTTCATCAGGGGTTGAGTGTCAGCCGCGAGCTCACGTTAGTGCCGGCCGCACGCGAAATGGCGCGTCGTTATATCTGCGAAACTATCACGCGTACCCGAGAGGGATCGGGATGGCGCGCGACAATGCACTCTCGCCGTTGTAATCTCGCTTCGGAGGAGAGGAGACGATAGTGCGCTTCCTGTTTCTCGGGATTCGTCGCCGTGTTACACGCATTCCTCCAAAGGTCGGTCCGTATACTCGGAGACATCGACGCGAAATACCCCGGATGCCACCTATTTCCAACGTTTCGCACTCTACCCGTTGTTATCAATCGGGAGACGCCTATACAAGATATCTCGATATTTTCAACCACCTGTCTTTGGCTTGGTTTCGATACATCGCCTTCCCGATAACGGCTATACTGAAGCTCGTACTATAGCTTTTGGAGCTGTTGCACGTGCCGCAAATGCGAAAGTATCGATAGCCTGCCTAACGCCCGCGGGGCGCCCGCACCGCGCGCGCGAGAATCGCCTTTCATGAATCACCGCGTATCGCGCCGCGCCAGTCGATCTCGTGTACATCAATTATGCACTTAAGAGGGATCCCCCGCAGCGAACAGATGCGCGCCGATCTCGAAACATCTCGGCGCGAATGTCGGACATTTATGCACCGCGTGAAGACCCCGCCTTTGAAGACCGATTCGCGAGTGACGTGCGCCTATCGCGGATCTTTAATGTTAGGTGTGAAAAGCGGTGTATTAGTCAGCAATGTTTCGTGACGAATGTCGCCGTATTGTTCCAGGCGGCAAATTTTCCAAGCGCGCCGCGACGAAATTTACACCGCGCGCGGGGCGTAATTACGCAATTACGATTGTATCCACATTATCGCACGGCACACCGGAGGTAACACGGCGAGTTCCGGTAACCGGCCGGAAATTTACAAGCGGCTACGTGGCTCGTAATTGAATTCTAAGGCTCGTAATTAAGCGTATTCTTCCGTCGCTAGCGTGGCCCGGCGCGGGTCGATCCCATTTGTTTTAATAGCATATTTGCGTCGAATCTCGATGAAGCGATCGGAATTCCGCGCACGCCGTCGCTTAATTTCGGCGCGCTCGTATCGTATATACATGTAAAGTAAAACCGGTCGGGCAAAATCGGACCAAAAATCGAGCTTCCACACGATCATACTCCAGATGAATAAGACATTCCCGCGATTTAATCGGCAACGATTAAAGTCAGCTAATTTATGCGAGATTGTGCCAGGTGACGCAGCGTGTACTCTGAATTCGCACCAACGGCGACGCAAGTCGGAAGTCCCTACCC
The DNA here is from genome assembly GCF_000956235.1 of Wasmannia auropunctata. Taxonomy (NCBI): domain Eukaryota; kingdom Metazoa; phylum Arthropoda; class Insecta; order Hymenoptera; family Formicidae; genus Wasmannia; species Wasmannia auropunctata. Next base: position 4,165,070 of record NW_012026812.1, read on the forward strand.
TTGCACTGGATATCAGCCGGTGCCAGGTGATAAAAATGCGTGTCGTTCTCTCGTCGGCGTTATTAACAGTCACGCCGTTATTACTCTCCGAGTACGCGTGTGCGCCGCGCGCCGTAAAATGTGCCATTAAAAATTTCACAACGTTTTATTATTATGACAGAGTGCATATTGGATGAAATGTGCATCGTGCGCTATATACGGAAGTTTCGAGCGTCTATTTCTGAATACGGAAGGAACGAAGGGAGTCAACGGCTCGATCGGATAATCAAGCCTCGTTTAAACCCGAAGACTTATTGTTAGTTCAATATTGCAGAGCAGCGGACCTGAATCACCCACCGTGGCCGAGCGTTGAAACGCAGCGCACACGATACGGTGCGAACACTCTGCCGGGGCGGTTTAATCTATTCGACGGTTTCCGCAGATCGGTAACCCAGTTTCGCGAGATCGTTATGCCCGAGTAAACTGCATCTTTCATTAAGCTACAACAGCAACTACGTCCTAATTGAACGGCTCTCATTCGATCGGCCGACCCTTTCGATTAATTTAAGCGGCTTCTCGCACAGTGTGCGTACGCGCGCGCACGTCCTAGAGATGGTAACTGGATCCACAAAATTTTACGGATTGTCGGAAAAACTTGGTAAAAACGTGTCAATCATTTAACCGCCGCAGTAATTACCGACTCGAAACAAGAGAAGCAAACAGATTTTCAGCAAATAGGAACTTGAAATGTACATGATAAATTCGCGTTCTGTTGATTGTATTTGTCTGCGAGGGTATTTCTGTTATTTCTATTTTACATTGCGCATAATTGTGTCTTGTGCGGATTCCCCCAACGGAATCGTGTATACTCGAATCCGCAATGATTCCCGAATACTTTATGAAGCATTTTCGTGGAAATCACATTGAAATAATTTTCGCGACGATGGAACAGCTGCACGATAAAATTATGCTGCAATGTAAATCACTAATTTTATTTCGAAACATTAAACGGAAGTTTCGCGCGATTCGCCCGAGAAATGTCGCGAGCCGGCACATTACGTCACGTGTATAGTAACGCACACGACGCAGAAATGTTTCCGGGATTATTCCCGAACCCGCCGCACCGGGGCCGCGCGGGGAGGGTCGAACGAGCACCGCCGGCGATTATTTTGATTACCGGTTGCCGATTGTCGGATACCAGCCGCGCCGGACATTCTGGGCAAAAATGGATGGCGGGACTGTCGGAATCCAAATAGGCTCGTTTAAATTCGAAATTTCTAGCTACTGCCGCCCTCTCCCCCGTCGCCGTTGCCTTTCGTTGCAATTTCGTAAAACGATGCATATGTATAAGCTACGAAACGGCGGATTTAAATGCTGGAAATATTTTTCCCAGTCGGTGTTATAGAGCGTCGCCGCGCGTAAAACTAAATCATCGTGACAAGGTTCTGCGTCTTTAGCGAAGCCCCATGTAATTATCGCGTTCGCGTCGCGCGTCGACTCGCGTAACAATGCAAATGTCACGATTGTTGATTCAAAGAGAATCCGGTGTAAGAGGTGATTATTAGATACGTGATTATTTAAAGAACAATACAATACGTGTGCCTATTTATTTACGGTGTTTGCGGCAATTCAGAAATTCTTTGGAAAAGTAGCTTAACTATATTTAAGACACTCTTTTCCCTTTCTGCGTGTCGCAGTCGTACTGTACGGAGTGCGGTGCGTGAATGCACCGGCACTATACATCGGCGTCACCTCTGCCGGGAATTGAAGGGATCTTGCGCGCTTGAAACTCTCTGATAAGAACTTATGGGGAAGCGAGAATTTGAGTTACAGTACAGGCAGATCTACGAGGATCGACCTGAGGATTTGTTACTTTATGAATGGCATTCTTACGGCTTTAGAATTATTTTTAGAACGTTGCGAGAAGGTGAAAGAATATCGAATAACGATAACTATATTGTGGAAAGATATATGAAGCGACGAATATTTTCGTCTCGTTTATCGGAATGCGATGTCTGTCGAATGTTAAGGGATAAAGGTATTGCCGACGCCCATGTTACTTTGGTCTCGCGTGGGTGCGTGCGTGCCTGTCGGCTTTGTCTGCTTCCGCTTTTTTCCTCTCACGCATGAAGCCTTGGCAGGGGCGATATAAAAACGCTCACGCATGCTGTCATGTCGAAAAGTCGAATATCTAAAACATCGACAAAGTAATATACTATTTTCGGGGCTGATTATAGACCTAACCGCGAAACCGCTGACTGTATAATAAATAAATATTGTTCTTCGATATATTTTTTCCTAATATTTCTTATATCTCTGAAGTAGTACCGTAAGATGGGCTAACTTTGACTCAAATTTTGATAATACCTAAATATCTTAATATCTAAATAAGATGTCTTTAATATGTCGTATGTTACAATTTTGGACATGTATGCTGTTTGGGCATTTTTTAAATTTGAGCTAAAATTATCCTCTGACTTTCGTTATTTATTTCGAAGTCTTTCGTCCTTTCTTCGAAGGCTTCACCGAAGATTATCTAATTTCTTCGACAAATTCGGCCCGCAGATATTCTTCGCGCACGACTAACGACTTCCACCCGTGGGGTGTCTCAGTCGGGCGCGCATCGCGCGACTGACGTCCGTATGTCGCGACATGGTGGTCTGCGCTTCCTCCGTTATCGCCACGCGGATCCCACAGCGAAGCCCCGCATACTCTTGCCGCGTGTGCGAGAAAGCCCACGAATTACTTCCGTGTTTATAAAATAAACGAGAGGAGCGTGGCGAATGGAACAAGGGTGCTTTCTCGCTCTCTTTCCCGCTCCCTCGCTGATCTGCTTTTACACGCGAGGAAACACACCGGGTATGCAACCAGGAAGAGAAAGAGAGAGAGAGAGAAAGAGAAAGATAGAGAGACGACATGGCGCATTTCTAAATGTTTTCCTCGCGGCGGTGTGCCGGCTGTGTTTTCCGCAACAATGGCCCGGACCTGCGCCAAGTGTTATTGACGGAGCCACCGCCATGGTCTCGAACAGAAGGCAGCCCCGACGTGCGATTACCGTGAATTGGGCTGTGCTACGCGATACGGTAATAACAGAGGAAACAAACAGTCGAAAGTGTCCGCGTCTCTCCCTCCTATTTTCGTCAATCGACGACACATTGCGGTGAGTGGCGATCAAAAATGCGGATATAAAATGCGGATATTTTTCAGATATCAATAACATTAAAAATTGAGAGAGATATGCGTAATTCATTAGAACGCGGTGTCCGGGAAAATATCACGCAGTTGATTCTGTGTCGCGTATATACTCGCGTGATACCGTGCGCAACGTTTGTAACACGACGAAATGTAATTCCGACATTGCCGCTTGTCGCACCGGCTATTTGTGGACAAATTTTGAATGCTGATTCCGATTTCGATCATAAAGAATTTATTCGAGCGTCTCCGAATCTGTTATTCCGCAATTGGAGCTACATTCGTTATACCTTGTTAACATTGATTCAATCGCGCCCTGTAAATAACCGAAAATAAATCAGTGCTTTGACCTCGGTGTTTCTCTCTTTCGAGCGACGCGACGCGATGCGACGCGACTGAAGAGGAAATTGCGGCGAATCGAAAGAGTTATTCTATTCTCGCGTAAAGTCTCTCTTTCGGCGACAATTCCTCTTGCAATTAGTTTAATCGCGATTAACGCTACAGAAATAACATTTTTTTCGATCAGTCGAATAAAAAATACATCGGAGCTCCGCGCCGTAAAAGCAGCCCGTCGTTATCGACGAGGCGAGATTTATTTGCATCCGTTTACCGAACAACGTATCTGTGACCATACTTCCTCAATTTATAACTACAGCTATCGAATACAGCGCAAAGTTCGATAATACCCCGATATATTAATGGAAACGTTTTGAGTCGCGCGCTTTGACACGCGGCACAATTCGCGATGAGATGGGACAATTATTACTCGACGTGGTAATTATTAATAACGACGCCAGAAATATCTCGTTTTTTCCGACTAGGTGGATTCGCTGAAATCACGGCGCGAAACTGAGTTTGAACGGCGCGTAGAGTAGCCTTTGAAGTGTATAGCAACGCGATCGCGCTCTTCACTCTTGTCTCGCTTGTAAAAGTAATTTTTTTTTTTTACAAACTAGATACGTGCTTTTATTCGGCGTATCATAAGATACACATACGATACGGTGCGTATTGTGCAATGTTTTTTCTATAACAGGCGACGACCCTCGCGATCGCAGTGACACGTGTGCATGTATATATATATATATATATATATATATATATATGTATATATATATGCGTACACGTGCGCGCGCGTAAATACGGCGCGAAACATCGGTTAAATTTGCACAGGCTAAATAACCAGATCGCGCCGGACGTTACATTAATTATATTATTAGCGGACGAATCATCCGGGACGCGCGGAAATCGCAGACGGGGTAATTTTGCGTGCGCGCGTCCGATTACGGGGCACGCGTATTGTGCATCGGCAGCGGCGGCAGCGGCGGCGCTTGTTGTTGCAAAATATTTGCGAAGGAGAGAGACGTAGCAGCATCGATCGATGCTGCTGCATTTATTGACACGCCGTCGTCGATAACTGCGCTTTTGTAAGCTCTCCCTCGTTCCCTCCCCCTCTCCTCACCTTCGCGTTCTCCCCGGAGTGACAAAGGAGGAAAATTGGCGACAACGAATGCATTGTTTCTCCTACGAAAGGGCCCGCGGTAAATTTGCACCGATTGATTCGCGTTTAATTTATATTTTCTCATTTAACGCCCGTTTAATCGCCCGGCTACACGCCCCCGGAATATGCTGTTTGCCGATTAATAACGCGAGTAAATCAGCGATTGCGCGTTTCGCGTGTTGCGCGAAAATAAAAGCCGCGAAGGAAGAGCGCGTTGGTTAGAAATATTGTCGAGTTATTTTCTTTCAGCGTCAGCGTCGGCGCGAGGTGGTGTGTTTCATTGTATCCGGGATTGGTAATTGAATTTTTCCGAACCGAGACTGAAGAGTGCGAAATTCATCGATAATTCCACCGAGGAGGAGTTTCCCTCAGTAAATCGGCGGAAATGCCCGTAATTCTGGGGCCCCGTTAGGATGTAAATTATACCCGGAGCGATCATCCGTCGAGTTAACTGGATTTTCCTTCTCTCTCTCTCTCTTACCATATTATAGGCAGATGGGTGAATTACGATGGGCGAGAGAGGGACAGTGAGAAATCTAGCGAGAGACGGGGGGAATCATTAAGCGGAGTTAGTCAACCCGGACTCAGGGCTAAATTGCGACAGTCTCATTAACGGCGTGCCGAAAATTGACAGTGTGGACTTACGACGGTCTGTTCCTCGAAACAATAATATCGCACCGACGCACCACCAGCGCGGCGTCGAGATGAGGATTTAACGGGGCATATTTTAATATTTCACCACGCATATTTTAGAACGCGTATTTCTTGCTACGTCACAATCCTTCGCAAAATCAACGATCAATATATTGAGATAGGGAAAAAAATGGCGAATCTGTCAAAGTTTCTATTAGAAGCACATCTCATTATCACATCATGTTCTGGAATTGCAATCATCGCGAATATTGCAAATGAGAGCTCGAAATTATAGGCGGAGCGGTATCGACTACCTATCATCGCGGTAATGCGCAAATATTAATTATTAAATTATTAATATGCACAGGCACTAATTAGTAAATTACCAGTGTGTAAATATCAATTATCAAAGGCGTCACTTGTCTTCCGCATTACATAATCCGTATCATTTATATCACGACTCCGGCCTGACAAGACTCTGCCTCTCTTATCGCGCATACACTTGACATTTTGACGCTTTAAAAAACTACCGATTGACGCAATTGTCGCGCGTATCTATCGTGAAAAAAAATTTGAAACAGCGCGGATAACCCAGATACCCTTCTCCCCTTTGACATCGCGGCCGATATCGCGCGCCGCGAAAAGTAATATCGATATGCTCTTCCGCCACGGATCCCACTGTCGACAGATCGTCGTCGACGTGCAGCGTCCGCTCGCATTAATGGCCGAGGATTACGGTCGCGCAGCCTATTATTATTCATAACGTATTATGACAATTCCATTGTGCTTACGCCGCGGCGTTTTACGACGAGCGGATCGTCCGCGTATTGCCGCGCGGTTATTATTATGTAAAACATCGCGATGCAGCTTAACGTGCGACGGACGCGTTGTATCAACATCGCGCGGAGAAGCTTTAAGTGCTTCCCGCGCACCCTTAAAAGCTCTCTCGTTTCTCTCTCTTTCTCTCTCTCTCTCTCTCTCTCTCTCTCTCTCTCTCTCTCTCGCTCGCGTTCGTCTCCCCGCACACGTTGCACCGAACATATTGTACGCTTCTATAAAAACGTCGTTTTCGGACTTTTTCGACGACCCCGTTATATAAATGGGGACGGGGAAAATAGCCGTGTTGCGAGGCCGCTTTCTCGGATACGCGAAATAGGATCGTGTATCGGAAGCAATCAATTTGGACAAGCCCGGGGTCGCGAGTTTCTCTACGAGCCCTCTAAATAATTTGCGAGCGCACCGATACGCCGCACGGCCGTCCGGTTGTATAACAACCGTCCCGAATCCGTTAATAAAATTTCCGGAGAAGTCGCCGCCGGGTGTTCCGATAAATTCCTAAGTCTCGCCCCGACGGCGGAAATCGTCCCGGGGGCGACGCGCGCACGCCGGAGTCGATCCGCGATCGATGTAACGGCGTTACAAGCACATTTTTGAAATTGCGGGCAGTCACGGGGGAATAATAATTCATGGCGGACTGCATTAAGTGATTACAGAAAATTCGCGATATTTACCTTATGCCATAATATAATTATCATAATATTATCTGACTCTTGTCGCAGAGTATCATTGTACTCTTGTCGGGATTACGTCTGTTTTCGCCTTTGCGCAATGTTCTAATTGTTCTATATTATTGTAACTTTTAATGATGTGAATAATTTTTAACATTGTGGATAATTTTTAAGTGATAATCCGTCACGTGCACACCGTTCTCTTATACAGCAGCGTATAGAAAAGAAGAAGTAAATGAAAATAAGATATCGCTCTATTGACACAAGAAGATAGCGGCACAAGTAAAAAATTAGCATTTTTTTAATAATGAAAAAAATTGACCTTAAAGTCTTTATAGGGTCGATTTCCTTTCGTTACTTGAAAAATACTCATTTTTTACTTGTGTCACTTTCTATCAACGGAGCAATACGTCTCTCATACAACCGCATGAACGTTCATGTACGGTAAAAGCGGTCGTTCAAGCGCGAAAATTTTCATTTTAGATAACAATTCGCATATATGCGTCTTTTACGCTTACCGCTGTCCTCTAATGAAAGGCACTAATAAAACATTGTTAATAAACTGCCGCCTGAAAGTCACAGCGCACGGAGCGTAAAATGGGGATTGTCGGGCTTCGCATCGGCCGCTGCCGCGCGCCGCGCGCTGCTGGTCTTTTGTGTAATGCACACGTCAACAGTATCGCGTGTTTTACGTTATGACGAGCCTGCATCGTTAAGGCGTATTCGTACTGTGCGCGTACCGACGAACAATAAGAGTCTCTCCACCAGTGACGCGTGATTTCCTGCTGTTTGCAGCAATTGTCACCGCCGCTGTTCGCCCGAATTAACAAGGTGGAATTACGGTTACGTTTATTTTCCGAACTCACCGACGCGCGATTTCATTGTTATACGATTAATTACTGAAATATCGTTTTGCGAAACTTGAGCCACTGAAATGGTCACGGATAGCGCTCCAATATTATTCGAGTGAAAATGTTAGGGGGCTATCCCTCGTTTGCTTCCCTTCCCCCGAATTCGCGGTTTCAAAATGCCGATCGCACTGAACACGAATGATTTGATGACTCGCTGGTTTACCGCCTTGTTAGGGACCAGCGTTCGCTCCCTCTCAATCACCATCCGTTTGCATTACGAGGAAATCCATTTATTTCCCTAATGCTCATGTAGCAAAGAATAAAAGGCTGACGGTTTGCTTTTTGTGATATAATTTTCCCAATATAATAATTACGGTATTATAATTTTTCCAATCTAATAATTTTTATAATTACAAATATAATAATTGTGAATTCTTTACAGATTTGGGAAAAGGGGGGTTCTTATAGATGCTTCTTAGCATCAAAAATATCAAATTGCTCGTCAATTCAATATTTTGTTACAGTGGATTCCGGTTTGACGTAAGAACTGTGTTTTAAGACTGACAAAAAAGTGCGGCGCGCGCACTTTTTTGTGTGACTGGATATTAATAATAATAGAAATTATTATACATATCAACAACCGTGTCGGCTCGCATTGACACTGTTATTTCCGATAATAATTGTAATTATAATAACTTTTTTACGTATAAAATTGATTTATGATAAATCGGATAATTATAGAAAGAAAGAAATAAAAAAAATATACATATATGCAATAAATGAGATAATATTGTTGTTATAACGCCTATTTCTGTAATAAAAATACTCAGATAATCAGAGTGCGAGATGGACAGAACGTAAAACGAAACGTGATGTAGAATATAAAAACAGATAAATCGTAGAACTGAAATAGGTAGAACGTAAACAGAAACTAAATAAGAATATCACTCATTTGCTACATTCTACTACACAACGACATAAAGAAAATGACTTTAAATGTTTTTAATTATTAAAATTTCGGAATATTAATCGTGAAATGCAATTTTAGTGTAATAACTGATTGTGAAGGAATAAAAAAGCAAGTCCTTTTTTTTCTTTATGTTTCCATTGTTTCTGTAATCAACTCAAAATTGACAATTTTTTAGTTATGTTGTTGTAGCAAATGAGCGATACGTACAATACTGGTTGAGTCTATAAAAAAAAAAATGAGATTGATAAATTGCGTAACAGTGGAATGAAAGGGGCAAAGCGGGAAAGGGGGAAGACATAATATCTGAAAGTAATGAGTATATAATACTAAAAAACAAGGTATAGGTATAACAATATACTGCGGAGATATTGGTATAATAATATACTGCAGATATAACAAGGAATATATATTTCTCGACGCTTTTTGCAAGGAGATTTGATCCGAACGTGCGTTCGGACAATGTGGATCCGGGTTTTATGTGCCTCGTCACGACAGCTCTATCCTCCCGAGAAAGGGGCGTCCTTTTAAACAATGCACTTTACAATGCGCAACGTCAATAAATATCATAGCCGCGAGGCGCGCCGGAATATTTTCCGGAACGCGGGCGAGCGAGAGCTTGAAATCGCCACCGGCCAGCGCGAATGTTATCGACGGTATACATGGACGCGGCGGCCGATATGTACCGTACAGACTGATAATTGCTCGGTAAATTGTACCCGGCGAAAGCGTAACGTCGTGAATATTTAATCGATATTAAATTTATATTACATTTCGATAACAATTCCCTCGGCGTCGCGTCGGGGCGGCGGCCGACATAATTATTTTACAGCGATCGGCCGATACGAACAGACAACCGCGAATATCGGCTCGATACGATGCGTCGAGATACTCTTCTCTCTTTCTTCCTCTCCCCCACCCCCTCCTCTGTCTTTCTCTCTCCCTCTCATTCTCGCGATCGACATGCGCCGCTGCAGTTTATTGTGTATATCGCGTTACTTGTTTTGTAAACTACACCGAAGAGAAAACTGTCTTCTCTCCATATTACAAAGTACGATATTTATTTCGAAACGCGTTCTAACGAGACATCGATCGTGCGCAAAGTAGGAGAAGAAAAAAGTTCTCTCTGACGTCGGGCGAGAAAGAGAGAGAGAGAGAGAGAGAGATATTTTCTGTACTCTCTGGCGCTGTCGTTTCCCGCTGATTCGACACTCGAGTTTCTCGGGATACTCCGTTGCCTTCGAAGTATGTGTGTGTGTGTGTGTATACATCGAGCGGTGGCAGTCCGAAGTATAATGCTCCTCGACGCAGGGAAAATTGCGTTAAAAAATTAAATTCAATTACCCCGCCCCGCATTCGTAAGCGTTACATCTCGCTTTGTATTTTTATCGCTTTAATATACTTTCCCGCGTAGCCTTCGCGCGACTCAAAGGTAATAATTAGCGACGGTTACTCAAACGCGAGTCGCGACGCCTCGATTGTTCCAAGCCGATATCAAGTGAAATCGATGCCGTTCGCGCGCGCACGATGTTATTTTAAAATCCCATTAGGAGAGGACGACGGCTTGTTTAAACGCGGCAGTGATGTAAATCAGCCTCATCAGCTCATTTTCCCGGGACGCTCATCGCGTCCGCGTATAAATCGCGTAAATTACCCGTTATTTCTATGAAAACCTATCGGCGAATGGAAACGGACGCGAGAGCGAGCGCGAGCGCGTGATGATTGCGCTACATATTGCACAGTAATTACGATTCATTAATGATAATTCGCAGCGGAAGTATCCTCTCGCTCTCGTGAATCCACGTCGGCCAGTCGGTGATGTACGGTCATAACATTTCCTATCGAGAGAGAGAAAGAGACACACATACTCATATAAACACTATATACAGAAGCCCTGCGCGGTATTTTACAAAATCGTTACGTCGAAAACATTTCACCACGACCGGAGGAATGCGTGCGAGAAATACGCGCGTCGTATGTTCCCAGAAATATTTTTCTCGCGAGAGAACGCGCGCGAAACGCACGCGACATTTCGATCGGTATATCTATCGTTACGATGCGGTGTCTCGGAGAGGGAGGATGCTGGAAACGCAATTAAGGGCGGAATCAAGTCCGATCGCGTATGCATCAATTATTGACGAAGATCAATGGCCGAGTGCAGCGACGATACGTTAATGAGAATCGATGACAAATTATAACGTCGCGTTCAACGTTAACTCTCCCCCTTCCCCCACATCCACCGACGTTGCCGCATGCTGTGACACTGTATTACCATAATACACCGTAATACCGCTAATTGCAATTTCCCTCGACTGTCGACGCGCGCGTAGTAATTTTTTTAGCGCGCTTTCTCTCTTTGTGTCCTTTTCTCTATCTCTCTGCTGACAGGCTCTCTCGTTGCCTTTGTGTCGCATCACTGACTTCTATCAAACGGTTCAGGTATTCACCTGATCTACGTTATTTATCTTCATTAGAAATTTTTAAGAGAAAGATTTTTAATTTCACAACTACATACATATTTTATGCTATATACATTGTATAAATATTGACCATTTCTCTTTTCTTCTTTTATTATTACTATCATTATTTTTTGTTAATTCTTTGTTTTTTTTCTATACTTTGTATTACTTTGGTTTTAAATTATATCACATATCAAAAAATATTTTGTGATAATTTCGGTATTTGAAAGAATGCTATTCTGGACCGCATAATAAATAACGCATCTATCTTATCTATCTATAAATATTATATGTCTCGCAATAACCCGCGCGTATAATTCTGCGCGCCAATATCATCCTTTTGACTCTTTGTCGTATCGCGTATTACTTCTCCAGTAATAGCAAGAAACTTTAATCGTAATCCTTTTTTTTATCAGCTGATTGTGTCGATTACGATAACAACGGGTCGACAATTTGGCGTCAACGTCCGGATGTTAAATTATAATTGCTATCGATACGATATACGCCCGTGCAACGGAGCTTTTTTGATGTTAATACACACGCACGATATTACGATCCTACGATAATGTCATGCATCTTTAACGTATCCGCCACCGATATATACGCGCGGACAGCCGTAATTACATTGCGGGGTCACGAGCGCAAAATTCGTATCGGCTATGCGCTCGATTAAATTCCTCTAAACGCGCGCGCGTATTAACGATTTGCGCGACTGTCCCCTCTCTCTCTCTCTCTCTTTTTTATTCTCTCTATGAAAATCATATCGCGCTGGCGCCGACACATATTTTTGCGGTCACGTCTTTGATTATTATTTACCGCGTGCGTCGTAATGCAACCAATAAGCGCAAAGTTGCATTAAAGCCGATGCCTCGCACGACGCAGCGGCGCGGCGCGTCGCGTAGCCGAGAGTGACGCTTATAGCCGGTGAACTGCTATTTTTTTCATCATTGATGCTTTCAGCGGGGGAAAACGCCGATGTCTCCTTCCATCTGACTTATCGCTCCTTTATCGGGAAAAATCAGGCGAGAGCAAAATATTGTGAAAAATAAGAATGACACGAAGCGACTTCCGAGATGTCTATTTTTCTTGGAAACGCTTAGTTTCTATATTACACGAAAAAAGAACATTAAATCTTGACGATCTTCAATCTTAATCAGTCAATTAATTATTAGTATATCTCGAATTTTGTGGTGAGCTTGATAATTAAAAAATTGAAAGCGGGAATTGCGTGAAGCGAAGATTTGTCTCGTGTTTTTAATTATCTAAATTAGTCGACCCACATATTCGGGGATCGAAACGAATTTTCGGAGATTGTATTTTACATGTATTTCTGCACGCGGAGTTTTACGATATTTATCGGGGAATAAAAGAGAGAGGCCTGATGTGCTGTTAATGATAAAATCTGGACGTGGCAAGTGGGTCATTGTGCGAAATTACACGTCGCAGATGTCACGAGAGGCTCGATTTCAACTATTTGCACTGCGATGTATGCACCAGCCATAGCTCATAGAATGAAATTAACGTTGTTATAAGATCAAACACGGTCTGCGGTGGCTTGCAGTGTGCGTGAGCGTGTGTACTTGTATCGCGGTGCACGTCGAGGGGTTAAACACTGCGCTCCGTAGCGTCTTGCGTTTTCTGCAGTAACTCGATCTGCGCGGTCAGTGCTGGCTTGAAATGTTCCGAGACCCTTTACCTTCGGTACACAAAAAAAATATCTATATATATATATATCTAAAGTATCTCTCTAATATATTACATATATCTCCAGGTATCCGATTTCTGATTTTTAATCTCTTTTATAAGCCTATACTAATACCTATATTATTCATTTATTAATTACACAAAACGCGTGTACGAAATGAGACAAATCTTTAAATTGATTGTCTCAATGACAATCAATAACTTGGGGTCTACCCCTTAAACTCCGGACATGCCTCTCGCGCTGCAGTCGATGAAACAGTAGTCGATTGTTCGCCTGCTAATAGCCGTATTATCGCCGATGGTTATCGTACGGACGCTTTACCACTCGCGCGGACGCGATAACGATAACAATCGGCTGTATTGTAGTCGCGGGCGATTAAAAAGCGGCATTACAAGCGGCGTTATTGCCGGAGGAGTGTTATGACGATTTCATTACCGCAAAATCCACGTCGAGCGTCGAGTTATGTCCTCGCAGTCGGACGATGTCCGCGTTCGCGTTCGCGTTCGCGCGCGAGCCTTTTATTCCGCAGGACGTAAAACATCGCGTGTACAACACGGTACGTTAATAGCGTCGGGGCAAAACTCGCGCTGTCTCGTATTCGCAGACTATAGGCCGTTCCCGCAATGAACGGTGAATATGTTTACCCCGTATTTGTAGGAATCACTTATATCCGATGTCGAGAAGAAAAAAGAGAATATCTAGAATACTCCAATCGTAGAATGCTCAATGGTGATTCTGTAGCTTCAAACTGCCAATTTTGTCAATTATAATAAGAAAGTATTCTTGATCATAAATATAAAATAGAAAAGGCAGTAATAAAATCCAAAGAAAGATTAACAAAATATTAAAATTGTTATAAAAGTAAATATTATTTGTTAATAAAACTGTTTTTAATTTATTTTGCATTAGGTAAAACATTTACGTTAATTTGTGGGCATGCTTTATGGCCAAGACTGTATAATTGTTTACGCATATACAGCTTTGGCCATAAGTGTTATATAAACCTCCACATATACATATAGATGTAAACGTTCTATGTAACAAAAATAAATTAAAAATAGTTATATATTTATAATTTTTATACTTTGTTTCCCCTTTGATTTTTATTATTGCCTTTTCACAGAAATAATAACAGCAATAAATTGAAGATTATACTTTTTGATACTTCTGACCAGAGCTGTACTTCTTTAATTGATAAAATTGGAAACTCGCGATTCTCCCTCGAGACAACGACAACGAAAATTCGTGGCGTCGCTAAAATTTTCGACGTGGAAACAGCGGTGCCGCGAATTCGTCAAGAAGTTTCCGAACTTTCGACACACACCTCGTCGCCAGAGTTCCGCATGTACATGACAGAATAGGCACGCTCCGGAGGACGGCGAAGGGACGGGTAATAAGTGCGCCGTGCCGTGGGCTACGCCGCCCGATCTAGGAAGGGATGATAACTGCAGCGGCGCCCATTAACGCGCTCCATTGTACGAACGTTATGCACGCACGTACGTGTCCGCGCGCGCTCTACGCTAAACAGACGAGCTTCCGAGCGAACGAGCGCGAGCGCACTGTATTTCCAGCGATAATTAATTTCGTCGTTCTTGGCGAGCTGGCTGTGTGAGCCGAGCCGAGCCGAGCCGAGCTCGATACGCTACGGCCGTCGCGCGTCGCCGCGGCGCTTTCACAGCCCAACCCTTCCCGCCGTGCGCCGTTACGAAAATGACGACACGAGAAAATCGGATCCGTGGACGCTGCTCACATTCCGGGTTGCTCCCTTACGTTCTCTCTCTCCCCCTCCCCCTTTGTCTCTCCGCCCGAAAAAAAAAAAAAAGAAAAAAGAAAACAGAAACGCGCAAAACGTATCGCACGTTACTAGAGAATTTTTGTATATACATATGTCACTCGCGGAACGACATACGCGTCGACGTAATTCAGACGTATCGTCGGCGCGACGCCCGCCGCGCGCGCGAGATGCCCGTCGGCCACGAATATATTTTTACGTTAGTTTAGCGGGCGTTAATTCGCCGCGGCGAGCGCCACGAGGGAGCCCGCGTCGCGTCGCGTCGCGTCCACCTCTGACGATGAATTCCACCCGGGATGCACACCGGGGGTCGTGACATGATGAAAGAATAATATACGCGAGAGGAATAAGGAATAAAATACAATACGTCGCATCAGCGTGGTGCTCGGTGATATACGTATCTGGCAAACTGTCAAAGTGCGTAATTTACTTATATCGTTCATTTGTTACGAGAAGGTTTGTTACATAACGCAAAATTGTCATTTTTTTTAGTTATTTGCAGAAAAAGAATGAAACCTAGAGAAAAAAAGGAAAAATATACTTAAAAAGTATATATCTTTTGCTTTTCTATTTACAGTCAATTGTTATTCCAAAATTGCATTTTAAAATTAATATTACAAAATTTTAATAATGATTCAAAATGTTTGGACTTATTTTCTGATAAGCTTTGTTTTTTTTTTTATTACTCTGATTGGGGTAATATATTATTCGCAATAAATTCTTTGTAGTTTAAAATGCTTAGTAACATCAGTATTAAATTGATGATCGAATTTAATTTGTAATATTACTATTTCAGTTTTGTTTTACGATTGCGTTTCAAGACCGATATAGTAATCAGCGCGCAGTATATATTAAAAATTTACGTATAACTATATTATATTATATAAAAATTTAGTCTCGATCATTTTTCACTTTGTTCACTTTGTTCACTTTTTCTTTACTTATTTGTTTTTTGAATTGTGATTGTTGTTGTAGCAAATAGCGATATGTTTGTACAATTAAAGGACTCGATGCAAAAACCGAACAAAAAATTGGTGAGCTCCATTGAGTGTGAAGTTTTTAGAAAACTTAATAGGTATACATTAATGCGACAAATATTTTTTGCCAAGTATATTGTGCGAAATATTTTACAAAAATCGTTGAAATATGTAAAGATCATTTTGTTCGGAGCTGTTGGAGGTCTCCGTTTCTTGTAACAAAAGATGGAATGTTTGGTACGTTAAATTCTACTCGAAAAGTCATTTTTGCCAAAAAATAAAGTTTTCTATCGACCCTTTCAATTTACTTTTTCAGTGTGTTCAAAATATTTAATTACATTTGAGGAGTCCCATATTCGTTCTTTGTTACTCACAGCTTGTATTTACGCACGTTTAGAATATAAAAGCGCGATTCACTTTTGACAACAATTGTATCCACATTCATAGTTTATTCATCTTGATTACAGTCCGTCTTCCTAGAACATCTGTGATAGTATATAAATAAAAAGTGAAAATCTAATAAATCGCAGATGTGTGATTAACCGATTGATAAAACGTCTGACTTGTCTCGATCTGATAAATTCTTACTCTCATGATTGACGTAAAAGACTCGTCGCTAAGTAATGGTGACGGAATTGAAAATGACCTTCGATTAATGCAAAGACAGATCCGTGAGCAGGTGCGAACGTCTTTGTTCGCATATAAAAATTTCCAGAAGGCGAAGAATAAGATTTCTAACGTTAATACCGCAACGGAAGTTTGAAAAGCGATTCTGCGCACGACACATTTTCTCAAGTTTGGGGGATATTAAACGTCATTTCACTTGAATATAACCAGAGGTAGACTTCTGGTCGCGCGCGCTTTGTATAGATATATTTTACCATTGAGAATTTTATTCTCGAGATCGCGATTTCCGATAAAGTTGTAAAAATCTCCGGCGATCGCTCGCGTGACCGCTTTCAATTTTTGTTCATCAGCCATTCGTTGGCAGTTACCATCTACGGTTGCCGACTAGTCGAGAGAGGTTTCTATTCTCAAGGACGGTTCTCAATAATAAAGAGACCTCTATAAAACGCTACAATTGTACCTGAATACCGCAAACAACCAAACCAAGTGCATCCAATTATATTCGTATATAGAAATTTTATATATCAAGAGAATATCTCAAGGAGCGCATCATATTCCATTCTCACGGCAAAAGAACGGCGATACGGAGGCCGTGAGAATTCTAAAGTCAAGATCCCCCCGGGGCTTCTTCTACCGTTTACACGGGATAATCCAAACCCTCGAGCTCGCGGCAGAAGAGCGTTCGTCGTGTGCCGTAGGTATAACGTCCATCGCGATACGTCGCGGATAGCAGCGTTATGGCGGGCAAATATTTTACCGTGGACCGTACACACATAATTTCGGAGCCGATATGATGTAATCTCGACTCGGCGCAGCATGGCGAGACGAGACGGGGCGAGCGGGCCGCGTTTGGGTTGGTAATAAAGCCCCCGGTACTCTTTCTCGGTATGCAAAATAATGCGATACGCTAGGCACTTTTGTGGGAAAGGAGAAGGAAAGGGAGAGAGAACGGGAAAGCGGCTCTCGCGCAGCCCGATGGCGAAAATGGGGAGCTTTCGTGCACCCGCGACGCTGGCGGGGCGAAGCGAGGGGAGAGGAGAAACCGGAGCTCGGGGCGCCGGGGCGAATTTATCGCGTTATTATTGTTATTCTTGTTATCGATTATCCTCGTACAATAAGCGCCGCTCCGTGGCTATGTACACCCGCCGGCACCGTGTCTATATACCGCATAATGTAGTGTATGCGATACCGTACCGTACCCCCGTAAGCCGGAGAGGAGAAGGGGAGAACGGGAGCGCGAGCGCGAGCGCGACGTGCTGCGACGTGCTGCGCCGCGCCGCACCGCGCCGTGTCGTATGGAAATAAAGGAAATCCCGCGGTGTGTGCACGCGAAAGGTCCTCACGTACGATTTCTGCAGCACGGTCGTGCGCGGCGCGAGGAAAAGTGAAAATGCGCGATAAGTTAGAGTTTGGCTGCAGGAAAAATATCAATACAATTCGTTTGCGCGCATAGTAACGTATAAAAGTGGGTAACGGGAACATTTCGTCTCAAGAGAGAAATGGCGCTTACTCGGTGAAAATTAATTATGTAAATAAGAAGAAATTGTAGACGCACGTGCGTTGTCTATGTCGACGGCCGTTTGGTTCGTTTCTCGTGAAGAGGTTTCGCGTTTTAACGTCCGACATTCTGGAGTAAATGGAAATAAAAGTGAAACGCGCGCGGCGTAAAACAAAAAGATCCGGGAAGACAAGATTAAAGAACGAGAAATTCGCGCAATCAAAGGATAAAGGCAGAGAGAGAGAGAGAGAGAGAGAGAGAGAGAGGCGAGGCTAATTGCACCGGCAGAGGTCTTATTATCGGCGCTAATTCTAAAACGCGTTGTTCGCGTCATTTTAATTTTGTTCTTACGATATTATAAATAAAGGGATGGAAAGAGGGAGCACGCGGCGCGGTCCTCTTGTAATATTCTTTCCATTTCGTTATGTAATGCACAGCTTCGTAATCTCTTGCATCAGCGCGGGAAAATATTCTCTTCTATTTTTCCGCCAGCGGAATTTTTCCGATGTTACTCCGGCGGATTACACGCGGGTTGTGTTTCCCATTCCTTTTATGCATCCTTTTTTCCGTTATTATTGTGAATCGCATGCGTTTCCGTCCGGACGAAAGGACGAGTGCACACAGGACGTTCTAGAACTCTGATATTTCAGAAATACATTCTTCAATCCATCGTTTACTAGAACTTTCGTTATTTTATTGTTGATTATAGGATAAAAAAAACAGCACAGTTCTATAATTTATTATATTTCAATAATTATATTTTTCTTCGAAAGACGCATATGACAAGATTCTTTAGCATTTGTGATTACACTGTCTTTAGCTTTATCAATCGTCAATTGTTTCTTGTTTACTAGTAACAACACTGCATATTTTATTGATATCATTAAGTAATAAGTACTGAAATTGCATAAAATCATAAAGTATTTTTGTGATTAATTACAACTATGAAATATGTTATTTGTTGTTTGATATCACTCTGGATAAAGAAAGTATGAATTTTTATCCTAAGAGTGATCCAGAAACTAGTGTCTTTATTCTATCTTTGTTCCAGAGTGTTTCAGAGAGCGCGTTGAAACTGCATAAAAATAAAATCTATAATTTCAAACTTGGTGAATAATTTTCCGTCATCTGAAAACGTCGAAAACGTTTTCCCTGTATGGAGATTCGCGGAGGAATCCACGTCTTCTGGAACATCCTGCAAAGTTACGCGGGTTTGCGGTCGCGATAAACTTTTTTTTTGCGTGGCGGCTAGTAATTTGTCGTTACGGCACGGGATGTAGTAGCGTGACCGGCGGCCAAAATTTGAGATTGAAGGGCTCAGAAGAAAAATGGGATGCGATAAGGCCGTCGAAGAGAGAGGGAGAAAGAGAGAGAGAGAGAGAGAGCGTTCACGTTTAAATTTTCCCTTTTTCTTCGTCGCGATACGCGCCGCACACACCGTGTGCGCTTACTCTTTCATTAGACATTCCGTGCCAATCGCGTGTCTCGAGATAATGCGGTACATACGCACTGAAAGGTCGACACCGGGGCAGGAGAGGAGGCGACATTAATTCAGGGCTCGATGCGAATTTAATCGCTCGCACGGTAAACGATAGCGTAATATCGGCGATCACGGATAACTCGGGCGGGCACTCGATGAAAATTAATCGCGGGACAGAAAGGAACGTACGTAAACTTCGTTTACGGCCACGCTTCGTAAATCCTTCGCCCTTCGTTCTATACCCGCCGTACTTTTATCGCCCGATTACGATGCTTTCGCGGAACATGCTTCCGTTGCTCTCAACAGATTATAATTAAATCATACAGTTCGTGCGGCCGATAGCCTCTTTAAAAAAAAACGTTTTATTAGTACATACTCCGTTAATAATGTATTACATTATTAATATTATGTACATATCTTGTACTATACAATCGTGGGTATGCCACGATTATCATATAATGCTTTTATAGCGTGTTCAGGAAAATAATTAAAATCGAAAATATCAACGTAAAAATGTTGAAAATGGATTACAATGGGTTTTCGGATTTATAAGCAATTAAAATTGACCAATATTCTGATGGAGCAAACGTAAATTTTGTTTTTCATATAAACGTATAAATTTAATATACTGTAGCAGCGCCTATATATGTATATCTCGAAATCGATGTGAAATGTAAAGGGAGCGGAATATATATGCTCGGTATATTTATTTTGTATTTATAACATATTAATTGTCTCTCCTAGAACGAGCACTTGCTTTGATCTCATTATATAGCGTACTTGCTTACGCAAGATCGCCACGTTACCGTATGTGCGTCGAGTTTCAAGCCAGCACGACTGTCTTTCGCACGGACGAGTCTTGAGCACAGGCAGTTAGTGGCGTGCATCATCTCATTATCTCTCGAAATGCGATCGCGACAAGTATCAAAAGATATCAAACGATGAACGCGATATCACCACGCGATCACTATAATCAGTGAATATCAGAGTTCACGTGATCAATTGAAAGGCTTGCTGCAGCAACAGTCGGCTTGTTTATTATTTTATCAGTTACTTTTGAAATTAATCATTTATAATTAACGCTCTAAAATTATTTTTTTAATTATCAATTGTTTGGAACATGCTATAATTCTGATCCTTAATATTTTACAGTTTAACGTAATTAACGTAGTTAAATTCTGCTATTACAATAGCGGTATCGTATCGATGAGTATAGCGATAGATTATAATGTACTCTTATGTTAATGGATCTGTGCATGAAAATTATCAGATGCATAGAAGTTGCACGTATATTTCAGCTTAAGAGTATGAGAATATTACAGATATATAACATCTCATAGATTCATTACCTTAAATTCCTGAAATTAGGTCAACTAGGATAGATTAGTTTTAATATTGAATTCTGTAATGTGTATTTATCAATTTATTATATGCGAGCTAGGTTGCACAAAATTTATAAAACAGAGTATATCGATCTGCAATTGTTTGCAGTATTTTGATGTGTTATTAACACATATCTCATATACGTAATATATTTTTCTGAAAATGCAAAGAGAAAATACTAAGAGGATATAATTTTTTATATCATTTAGCTCTTGAATTTTAAAATATTAGTAACATTTTAAATTAGTAGTATTTTGTATTAATATTTTAAAAACAAAGCTTTCGATCATCAAACATTTCTTCATGGTATTCATATCTTACGAGCGACGAATATCGAGAAAAGATATATTTACATATATAAAAATAAATATAAAGAAATAAACATAAATTAATATATATATAATATCTTGAAAAAGTTATTAACATATAGATCTATAATTTTTTTTCTCTTTTCTTTCTAAATATGTTTTTAGTAGAATTCGAGAGATTTGCTTTTGGTCTTTTGATATATATTTTTCCAGCAGTAAACATTAAATAAATGCTACGTGAGAGAAGTAATATTCAGAGATTTTTAAATATATATACATATATATATATGTATATATGATACAAAGCTAAATAAAAGAACAGGAAATATTGTACATACAATCAAATAGCATTATAGTTAATTTATTTAATAAAAACGCTTCAACAATTAATGCTTATTAATTGTATTTATTGTCATGACATACCAGGTTTATCGTAATCTTTTGTAGTCTATCTATATTTATGTTTATCTTTATTAGTTTATATTTATTAGTAACGTGATTTCATATCATTTAAAGTAAAATAACATGAAAGTCTAATAAATATTTCATTAGGATGTAAAATTTTTTCTACATTCTAACAAATAGGTATACGTGCGTAAGCGCAGTTACGTATGATACTACCCGAACACGCGAACTTTACGTGATTCCATTGGCCAACTTTGGTCGCTTATATAACTCGAAAACTATTACGACCCCGACATTTTCGTGTCAGGATTTTCGACTCTAATTAATGTTCATGACGCGCCACTAAAGCGCGTCGCACCGGAGACACCGTGTATATTATTATTACTATCACTATATCACATTACGAGTATCGGGAGATTTTACCGTGACGTGATGGACGGGTGGTGATTAATTGCGCTACCGTTTTCTTCGAAACGGACGAGAGAGGAAGAGGGAGGAAAATCGGCGTTTCTGCTACGCGGAGAGAGAAATCCACCCTCTTGGCCGTCGGAATTTCTCTCGTCGGACGCGCGCTACGCTCAATTTCCACGCACTCCATTCTTCCCGTCCGCCGCCGGTACGACGGGTATCCCCCAATTTTCCCGACCACCCCACGGACCACCCTTCACTTAACGCCACTTAAGAGAACGTTACGTCAGCGATCGCACCGGCGATCGTTACTCCGCTGCCGCTGCGCTCCCATACACGCCGTTGTTCCGATAACGGAGATCTCTCCATCTGTCTTTCTCTCTCTCTCTCTCTCTCTCTCTCTACTCTCTCTCTTTCTCTTTCTTTCTCTTTCCGCTCGTCATTATTTCGCCACAATACCGGTGCCAAGAGTGGCGGGCAAGGAGGATAACCTTTGTTACGCGCGAAATGGAAAACGGTCGGACAATTTTTCAACGTCGATGCCTATAGTCCGGTTCGGTTAAGGTCTCTACGCGGCGCGCCAGGTGAACCTCGGCGACCTTATCGACGACCAAGTCCGATACGGATTTCCGGTACGACACCCGGTACACGGTCGTAACTACGGCGAGCGTGGCGTCGTCGGTATGTGTATGTGCGCGGTTGCGTGTATATACATACACGTATTTCTCGTGTGCACGCGTATAGTGCACGATGCGCTTGCGTGCGTGTGCGGCTTGTGCACGGCGGGACTCTGCGCCATGACACAGGAGCCAATATTTGTACGGGCGGTTGGCATCAGTTTCCCTGGGCCGCGGCCGGAGATCCCCTCGAAAGCGACCTCCTCGTATTTATCGTGCAAACGATCGTCGATCTCGACGGAGTTCGACCATCAATCTATAAACGTTTAACTTGAAAATTGGAGCGGCCAACGTCGGCTACGGCACGTCGCGAAAAGAAAACCGTCGACCCCTCTCCCCGGTCCGTCTGTCTCCCACACCCAAAGGGGACAATAGATTCACTCGACACGAATACTCTGCGAAACCTATGTAATGATAGTAAGACGATATTATTTCCCATAGAATGTTTTGAAGGATGACCTTTTACCTCTTCTCTTCGCGAGATTGAAATTGAAATTGGAATGTTCAGTTGCAGTGTTATTATCCGAAAATTGAGAGTTTCCAGCCTCGAAACGATGAATGAAACAAACTAATAAATAGATATTTCCTCTATTTTATTTCGCGATTATTCAATTCGAAGCTTGCACGTACGATTACCGCAAGATATTTTAATAGAAATAAAATTTTGGAAATTTCTGACGATCAAGAGAATGTCCGTTTCTAGTGAAAGATCGTTTTCAGAATCTCGCTCTGTCATCGTTATATTGAATCCCGGGAAGTCCCGATTTCAATCTTTCGCTTTCGCGGAAGAAAGAGGCAGGCGTATGTTGCTGCCTGTGTGGCGATGGACGATCCTGCGAGCCTTCGTGCCAGTCTTTCTCGCTATCACTCGCTCGTTACTCAGGATCTTTCATTTTATGAGATTACCCCGTCGAACGTTAATCCATTTTGCGCGACTTCTCCTCCCCGAGCGTCGTAAAAATCGTCTATTGTGTTCCTCGCAGAAGATCGCCCACCGACTAGGTAAAAGGGCTGCTCTGGACCAACGGCGGCCTTTGTGCGCGCATCGATTCTTCCGAACGGTCGGAATTCACTGTTAAGACTTATCCGTGAAATCGGATTTATATTGCAATTTTTTGGGCACAGTTTACGCGAACGCGTCAAGTTATATACGTAGACTTACGTACTCCGGAAATCTTACGTAAGTCCGATCTCTGTGTAAGTCCGGGATCCGGCTGTAACACGACCGTCTTAATACGGCAATTAGGATTAGAATTAATGGGACGACCAGGGATTAGAAAGTCGGATCACGGTGATTTTGACTTACGCGCCCGCCTTGGGAATCGTTTGCATGCATATTCGAGAAATGGCCAAGATCCTGAAATTTAAGTGCTCGTGCTCGAGGGAATGAAATATCGGAATAACGACGTTTTGTGTAGAATTCAGAGCTGAAAATCAATATATAGATGTATACAGAGTATATAGATGTATATAGATGTTACAGCAATGCGAATTAGAATAAAATTTGGCCTCTTTCTTTTAAAGATACGTCTCATATTTTTATTATTTAATGATATTAATAAAAAGTACTGTTATTGTTAGTGAATAAGAAGCAATTGACGATTAATAAAACTAACACAAATACTAAAGAATCGTGTGATACGCGCCATTCGATGAAAAATACAATTATTTAAATACGATAAATTATTCGGAACTAGTGTCTGATCCACATTTGGTATTCTTTCTACATATATGTAAGTATATATAATATAGAAAATGTATGATATGCACACACACACACACACACACACACACACACACACACACACACACACACACACACACACATTTTTACGTCGGCGAACTACTTATTAATTTACTGAGACGTCTTTCTATTCTTTATTTAATACGTTTTTTATAGATGGAACCGTGTTTTTTTGTTAATTTTATATGTCATCCTGTTAAAGTTATGCATCGTACTATTGAAAATTTCGTTTTGATGAAAACTGGTCGATTGCGGAAACGAAAAGTGCCGATTATATGGCGCCTTTGCGTATTTCATGTGTACTCGCAATTCCCGCCCGCTCAAACCCTTTTGTGCAACCAAGTAGCACTGCGAGATTGGATTCGCGAAACAAAGGGCCTTATAATATATGTATTACACGAGTTCTCAACTTGTGACAGTTTCCTGAATAATTTTCGAAGTATCTATCCTTGCTTGAGACATAGGCTATATAATCTTGCATCTCCCTGTGTGCATATGTATATACAATATATGTATATATATATATATATATTGTACGTATATACAGAAGTATCTATCTATGCACACGTTACCTGTACCTGAAATATTTAATCGCGGACTCGATTGGCCGCACGCGATTTCGCCTGGCAATCCGACTCGCGGAGATAGCTAGAACTCTCAAAGCTTCGTGCTCTCATCCGAGTTGAAGCTTTTATCCGCGACGCGCATATATTCCTCTCAGATATCTGACGCGCGCTGCGCCGGAACTCGGCGTCGTATTCCTTTCCTGGTTCGACGATAATATTTAATTTAATTCCGCCAGCCAGCTTCCTCGGGATATATGCACCGTAAAAATCTTTTATGCTCTATAAAAAAAAATAGAGCGGGGTAGAAAGGGATGCATGGAGGTGAAAGATGGATGGCTGCGGTGCACATACCCGCGAGCGACGCGGCGCGGCCGTATGATTTTCGCTTAATTGGCTACGTGGGTCGTTACAATTTTTCAGAGTGCGACCCGCGGGTTCTCTCGCGGCTGTGCATCGATGCGATATACCAGCGGCCCATCGAGAGTCTTTTCTCTGAGTATTAATTTTACAATTTTAGTAATAAATCTCTCAGTATTTAGTTAAAGCTGATTAAAATAAATTAATGTCTTAGCAGTCTTACGCTGAAGAATAATTTCTACTATCATTTTTTTTCTATATTAGATTCTACTATTTCTGTACACGTGGAAAAAATCACTTTTGCTGAAGTCTCTAAAAATATAGCTAGATACAGAACTGAAAATAATTTTGTTGAATCACACACAAATCAAAATCAAAATTATTATGTAGGACGCTCAAACTGGTTGCTAGAATGTTAAAACTTTTTGCAGCATTATTATCACGCTTGAGCGTACCTTATTAATAATTATTTTGATGACTTAACAAAGAAGGATGTTAAGTTTAGGCTGTTTTCTTTTTTTCTTTTTTGCCTAACATGAAGAAGTTTCGACATGGGTACAAATTATGTGTCACACAAAAATCCGAATCTCTGTAAATAATTACGATTCTTATTGCGTAGTCTTTCTACTTTTTATCGAGACTGAAATTCCGTCAGGTGTAAAGGTACAAAAGTACAACAGCGCGAGATCGGAGCGACGCGCGACGTATCCGACAGTGGTCCGACATTTTTCGCCCGGCATCAGATCGCAAAGTTACGATGTAATGTCGTTGTTGAACGATCCGTGTACAACGCGGTCGTATATCTCCGATACTTACTCGCGAGCGAACATGATTGCATCCGTATAGATAGGAATCTCGCCGCGCGAGCGCGGTTTTATCCGGCAATCGGGCGCACATCGAGCGTAAACCTTTACACTTTCATCCGGCCTTAACCCCCCGTGTCCGCGGCGAAAAACCCGGCTCATCTACCGAATCAACTTTTCCGCTGAAATAACGATTGTGCTCGATTAGCTGCCACACTGACCGCTTGCAATTTGCACATAAAAAAGAATCTATCGCGTGATTAGAAAAGAACCTATTCGATTTTAGTCAAAATTATCCTGAGAGAGGTATTCAAATGCTGGAAATGCCAAAGTTTAGAATTCTAATCAGCCTAGCAGTCAATTTTAACTTTAATTAATTTCTATCGTATCATGTAATTATTTCGTTATAAATTTATCGCGGAAATGCGATTTTAGTCACCGTTTTGAACATCTATTACATTACGGTCGAATTTAGATAACACGATTTTCATTGTGGAATCAGTTTTGGTTACAAAAGTAAATGATTTTATGTTAATTTATTAACAACCGGAAATATACAGTTCTGACTTTGCGTTAATTTTACACGGAGGAATTTTTTCTAAATAATCAATAAGTGATACTAGACCAATATATAAATAACATAATTAACAATAAATCGAAGGAGAACATAATCAAATGTTTTCTTTCGATTTAATAAGCTTTGAATGTTAAAATATTGAGCAAAATAAAAGATGCGTATGTTTTTATAAGTGACACCTTAAAAGGGTGAAACCCTTCTTTGAAAATAATACGTGTTTCTTATTTTTGTACATTTTAACATATCCAAAGCTTACTAAAATCGGACATTCGGCTGTGTTCCCTTGTAAGGAAGGAAAATGCCTTTTCAGTCAAACTAAATCTTGATGCTTAAAATTCTAGTATAAATTTATATACATATTCAGTTATGTAATTTTTTTTAATACCCTAAATATGATCTGCAACGAGATTAAGTTTATTGTAATAATTAAAAAGGATCTCCTAATCGCGTGCGTATATACGCCGATCGCGCCATCGTGCTTAAAAAATTGCCGTCCGCTCGCGCTTTTATTCGCCATCTCATTGATTTATACTTTCTGATTTACTGAACTATTAAAATGCCACGCAACACTATTAACCTTGCGCTTTATGGTCTTTTTATTTTTACGAAAATCCATATTTTTGCGACCGATCGTATGCACTTTTTTACGCGTCTCGCGCAGAGAGAGAGAGAGAGAGAGAGAGAGAGAGAAAATTATTTTAAATTAAGCTCCGAAAATATTTTAAATTAAAAATACCTATTTGGCGAAACTTTCAAAGCAATATGAAACGGTTACCGAAATAGGATATCAGACAAGTAGGACATATACACGTGTATTTTTATAAAACGCGTGCACGCTTTGAAATTTAATAACGTTAAGACTGTGAAATTTACGGAGACCATTTTTTTGTACTCGTTAATGTAACAAACTACTCGACTACTTCGTGCAACAGCCAAAAATCCGCTCGCGTAGATACATAAAATCAAGTGTATATGAAATTAGCACGCCTATAAAAATTCGTCACGACGGATCTTACGCACGCCGATAATATGTATAATCGCATTCTCGAAATTTTGGCTTGCCTAAAATCGACGCCGCTTAAAACGGCGGACGCGCGCCGTAAATTGACGCGCCTAAAATCCGCTCTCGTAGACCTTTATCGGCGGCACGAGGCGTGAAATCCGCGCCTGGCCGGATCTCATGATACACCCTCCCGTTCGTTGCCCGCCGCCGCACGCCGTTCCGCGCCGCGCCGCGTCGTGCCGGTCGATGATTCTAATTCGCTTCGGCGTTTCACCCTAGAGCGGCCGTGATGCACGCACGCACACACGTCAGGCGCACATACGCGTATGTAGGAAAGGGGACGCGGGGGGCTGGGGGTGGAGACTGGGCGGAAATTCCGGCCGCCGAGCGATCAGTTTTGCGGATGCGACGTATCCGGTGATTTGGCATTGTTGCCCGCGGCGAGCGCAGCGTCAATGGACGCATGCAGGTAGAACGCGAGCGAGCAGGAGAGCACACTCGCGCACGGATGCTCGCGCGCGGCCCCGTGTCATCGCCAGGTGGATCCTCCTTCCAGCTGTACCCCGCGTCCATCGCGCCCGTTTTTTTTTTCTCTCTCCCTCCCTCCTTCCCTCCCTTTCTCCCTCGTTTCTCTTTTTTTGGGGGAGAGGGAGGGTTTTTGCGTTTGGACGTTTTTTGGCCGGCCAATCGAGTTTCGGCCTGGAACCACCTCTTTGAAGTTCCACTCGTGGAGTGAAGATACCACGTCACTCTCGATGGACGACTTCAAAAAGGTACCACCTTTTTGAAGTTACGCTCGCAACGGTACGCGTCGCGCTTTCCAAACGATCGTTTCTCCGTCGAGAGATCCAGGGGAGAGAGATTCAGAAGTCACCGGTCACCCGCAAACGGTTAAGTCTCTCCGCTCTGCCGCGCTTTATCCCTGTATCCGAGCCTGTACGTTGTCGTGGCCTCCCCCAGGCGAAAGTATCAAACTTTTTTTTTTTTTTAGTTTACACCCGCGGCGACAACCAACAAGAATGATAAATTTCAGCGAAAGGGAGTAAGGTAAAGGCATTAGATATGGATCGAGCTAATTCCGAATAATTCATTTTATTCAAATAATTATTGTATTTTTTTTATCGAATGGCGCATATCACAACATTCTTTAGCATTTGTTAGCTCTGTTAATCGACAATTGTTTCTTGTTTACTAGCAACACATTTTATTGATATCATTAAGCAATAAAACGTGAAACGTCAATTCAGGTTATCCTTTTAAAAATTCATTTAAAATGTAATACCTATAAAAAAAGATTTAAGGCTTTTTATAGGAGATGGTAAATAATATTAGATTAACATGAAAAAAAAAATATCAACATCGTGCTTCATTAAAATTAAATATATTTCACGCGTAGTTTGATCCGCAGCTAGACTAACGATCTAATTGTGGATAATTTTTATTATTTTATTTAATTAAAATTAAAAAATATAAAATCGTACTGAAATTGAATAAATTTATGAAGTATTTTTTATTTACTTTTATTTACAAGATTACTTACAACTTGCTATTAAATATATTATTAATTGATTAATGTCTTTTAAAAATATGAATTTTTATGCTAGAGCTAGTACCCTTACCCTAAAGAGGCGAGTTTTTTAATTCAATCAGAAAAGTGCGATATGAAAATTATGAAGACAGTCGATAAACGGGATATAATGTCGATGCCGTCGCAACTATCCGCGCGTTTATATCTGGCCGTTATAGTTACGTCAGCATTATAAATCGTTCTATATATTATCCGTTATACAGCGCAAGCCGCGTAAACATAATCTATATTATTAAAGGCGCCACGTTCGCGTCGGGATGGTTTTATCGCGATGGGGCCTTTATTGATGATATTGGCCGCTCTCGCGTTGCGTTTGTTTGTCGTCGACATCGGAGTTTGATGGCCGGGGAGGCCGCGGATCGTAAAAGACGTAGCACGCCATCGACGACAGGTATTAGTCGGACGACCGTCGGCCTCTGCTACTCGCGTTTATGACCTTTCCGATATACGTCCTTACTGGCTTCCGCCGTGCGATGTTTAAACATATACATGTTTTGCAGCCGAAATTACGCCGGTTCTGACGAATATCGCAGGGGCTCTCGGATTTATTTATCCGAGATAAATCATCTCTGATTTATTTATATATACGTTTCAAGACATGTTACACCGCGCCACGCGATTTTAGACACTCCGCGTAGAATCTTTTTTGTATCCGGTAAAATCCAGACGCAAACAGGAAATGGGTAATGAAGCGCTTGAGTGCTTTACATTCATTACTAATATAATTATGATAAGGGCAGCGAGACGAGAATAGTCGCCAACAGATGAAATAGAAAGCAATGTTAATCTATAAGTTAATTAATCCGTTAATCCATGATTATACAGGACGATTACTGTTAATTAATACTATTTATTATTATGCAATAACTGTTGTTTATGAAATTGTTGTTTAGTTACCGATACATAGCAATTTTATGCTGATTATGCTCTAATTATAGAGAGATTATGAAGTTCCCGAATGGTCGTCGGTTAATACAAAGTTAATTGATTATTCGACTGTATCTTAATCGTTTTGAAAATTCGTTCGATTTTCCGTTCCTTATAAAAGTCACGAAAACCGAGAATTGGACAGCTCGCAATCTTGCGCGGGGAAAGTCGGACGAATATCTAGAGATGATAGCGCGGATTGATAACGCGGCGCTCCCGCTGTCCCGACGGATCAGGGTGCCGCACGCCGTACCTATTTACCATGAATGGTAATCAGACCTTGCGCTATCGCGCGCCGGATGAAGACTCTCCGACTCCCGGTACACCGGAATGTAAAATTTACGTAAATTCCCTCTTTCGCCATCGCGTTTTCTGCTTAGATTCCGCGAGAACCGGAAATTTCTGCTCCTCTCTTTCCGCACGGTTAGGATTCTTCTCACAGACTTCTCCTTTTCTTCCTCCTTCTCCTCCTCCTCCTCCTCCTGCTCCTTCTCCTTCTCCTCACGAATCTGAAACTCTTGTATCACCCGCGTTAATAAACTGCGTGCGGTACGACGCGTACGGTATTATCGCTGCCTTGCTTATTCCGAGGATCGCGCGTTACAAAGAGTGACTATTATAACGCAAACTTTAATCGCAGCTACTGCAACGCATAGAGATGAGCATGATGATTAAAACTAAGATTCGACTGTAAACCCGAGAATACGTTATTATTGTTGTTGTTATTATTATTAACCACTTTTTATTAGCTACACTAAATATCTCTAAGAGCAGGTACCTATATATCTATATATATATATATATATATATATATATATATATATACATACAATAGAGTACAAAGGTATATAAACGATAGCAAGGAAAGAGCGAGAAGTTTAACAATTTATAATATTCGTATCTGCAAATTATGTTAAATGCAAGCACGAATGAGTCTATTGTGCTTATCTAAAATCTACAAATGTACCGAAGAAGTAAATGAAGGAGAGAAAGAGAGATATCTACTATAAAGATATATGTATCAGTAGAGAGTGTTGGAGAACACCTGATAATTATGAACAGCCAATTGAGACATTTTGCTCCCTTTATAACCGATGACATACAGCACGCGATTAGTGCGGTCAATAAGTCTCACGCGGTCCGGGATCGTTCCCGTTGTTTTTTGCCCGAGTTCCTCGAGTTGGTTTCCCGTTTCCTCTCCCGAAAAGTTGGCGAGTACGGAAACGTGTTCGGGTTCAGTATCTCTCTCTCTCTCTCTCGCGTCGAAGCTTTCAATTAAATTTTTTTTTCTCTCACGCGAACTATAGGATGCGAGTGCATTCTCTCTCTCTCTCTCTCTCTCGCTCTCTCGTTTTCGCGCGCCGATCCGCGTCTCACGAGAACCGCTACTGTTGCGACGACGGGAATAATGTAGCACCACGATGGCGATGCGGCGTTATTTACCGGACGACTGATCGCATCGTCGCGTGGGCCCTCTCGGGCTTCCGCGGGCTCTATTACAAGGGTTGGTAAGGCGACGAGGAAAAACGGTGTCGGAGGAAAAGGAAACGTGAGAGAGGGTGGGTATTCCATTACCCCGTCTGTTTGATCCCAGGGCGCTTCTGGTGTGTCGGGCATCGATTCTCTCTGGGGCCTTTTCGCTCTTTCTCTCTCTCTCTCTCTCTCTGTCTTTGCCGCCGGACTGGTCCGCCCCTTGTCTGAGGGTATTTAAAAGTACGGGGTACTACGTATACGTGTGCGGCAATAGGTATCCATTTGCGACGGACCGTAACATCCGTTCCTCCACGAAGAAGGAAAGGGCTTCTCTCTCCCCTCCCCTTTCTCTTTCTCTCTATCTACCTATCTATCTACCCACCTCTCTCGCGGCAGAGAGAGAGTGGTTGGTCCGACGTCGATTACCAGCGAGAAATCAATCGCGGACAAATACGCTCTCGTCGCTTGCGCGCTCGCTCGGTTCGCTTTATTTACGGCCAGGCGACGCGACGCCGATGCATCTTGCTACGGTGTGTGTACTGTACCGCTTTCCGAAAGCCAAATCCGAGAAGCGTGAATTTAGGGAGAGAGTAATTACGTTGCACAGTCGATATCTTAATTGATTGATAGATGTCTTTCATCATGCACATAATTATAATATGAAATATTTGATCAAAATGGTATTAATAACGGATGTAAATTTAACGAACAGTTCAGAGTAGTGGCAATAATAGTAACAATAGTAAATTACTTTGATAACACGGCGCTAATTGTAACTCTCCGGTTTATAACGGTAATAATTTTACAACTATTTGGAGTGAAACCGGACGAATACAATTGAATAATTTCCCCAATGGAGAAACAAATTTCACGCGTTCACGGGATTTTAGTCGAATTAATCTACAATATCTCGTGATGCTCCTTTACCACAATGCGAGAGACGTATTTATTATAGGACATTTATAATTTCTTTCTCTCTACGGCACACATTCACCGCATTTTTTACATCACGCCGGTATATTTCGCCCTCATGAAATCACGATCGTCGCTGCTACTCCAGATATATACGGAAGTCTTCCCAAGTGGGTTCCGGTTTCATAATAATCGTGATACGACGAGGGGGCGCGTTCTACATAAAGAACTTCCCGGAGTGTTTGTCTTCGTAGAAAAATTATATGCGCCTCGCTGTATATGCGCTGTATGTGCTCTGCAGGGCGTGCGACTTCGAGCACGGTGCCCGTTTTGAAATATTTATGCACTTCTTATTGCACGAAGGCCACTGTGTGTTCCTTTCGCGAAACGAATGCACTTGGTTCCGATGCCGCGTGGCGTCTCGCGAACGTTTACGCCCGCAAAAAGGCCTGGCGACGATTTAGCGCGATTACATGTACGGATAAATATGAAACGCGAAAACGCGACGGAGAAATCGCGCGGCGTTTCCCTCTCGGCGGAGCAATATACGCTAACGACGAATTTAACCGCGCGGCGTGTTTATGCAGCACGCTGCAGTACCCACCCGCGATTATTCTGTTACACTCTTCGCGAATTCGCTCCCTCCTGCACGTGTCTTGGACGTTTACCCGACTCGCTGGCTTAAACACGTATTCCGGAAAACTGTAGAAATTAATCTCTCTCGCTTACACGATGCAGTATGTACGAATAAAGTCGGGTGCCTCTTCCGGAAAATACGTACAAATATATTACAACTTATTTTATTACGCTCGTAAAGTCTGACTGCTCGCCTCTATACAGAATTACGACCAACAGTAGCAAATAGTAACGTAGGAATGTATTAGAATGGCAGTGCATTCATAATTTAATAATTGCGCAATGTATAATATAGCAAATAATCGTCGAGTATAATTAAATTTATTTCACGCTGTTTATATATATTGGTTATTGCGAGGAATATCATTACATGCTTCGGTAGGACGTCCACCCGGCCTAAGTAGGGAGGTCCGAGGTTAAATCCTGGATGAGATGATACTTTTCGCAATAAATTCTTTACAAGTTTGAGAGAGGGGATATATACAGATGTTTGTTAGCATCGAAATATTAAATTGCTCAATTTAATTCGTTACAGTGGATTCCGGCTTCATGTATAAAACTGTGTTTTAAGATCGACAAAAAGTGCGGCGCACAGTTTGTGTATGACTGGATATTGTAACAATAAAAATTATTATACATACCAATATCCGTTAGCTCGCTGCATTGACATTGCTCTTTCATTTCTAATTTATTCTTGGAAGCCTAATTCCTTTCGATTTAAATTTATAATATAGCAAATGTTTATATACGTAAGGTACAGTATGAATTATATGCGAAATATATGTTTAGATGAAACATGTAAGTTTGATCAAAATTAACTTTTTGATGCCACATTATACGTTTTGTCAATGGAAGAAATACATTGGGTATTGTGTAAAAATTTCACATAAAAATAAATATATTATAACAAATTTTTTTTAATCGCAACGCCAAACATTAATGAATATAACAATAACAGACAAATGTATGTATCTTTATTAATAAAAAGTTCAAACATATAAAGTAAAAGAAAATGTTGGGTATGTCATACTCACAGTGCTATCGAAGATTAAACATAACATTGTTCAAATAACACTGTCTAAATAACAATATCTGAGTTAAATATTCTTTATTAAAGTGACAGATATGTTACAATTCACAGGAGTATTCGTACCATGCTTTTAACGTTAATAAAAAATAAAATTAATTATGGGATTGGCCCTTTAGCCGTGATTTTAATTCCGAAGCAATTTTCCACGGAATATATTAAAATATTAAATTATTAACGATGACATTTTACATCAACAGACTGTTGAACTTTATTATATTTTGTTTTAATGATTTTTTTTATATAATAACCGTGGTTTCATTTTCCTATCTCACCCCACTAATAATCGATGAAATTTAGATTAGAATTTTATGATAATATTTTAAACTACATAGCAATTATTGATACTAATTTTGGGCCAAAAGTAAAAGAATTCTCTTTCACTTGTCGAATTGTCTTCTTTCTTTCAGTTAACGTTTTAATAGTTGACTATTTATTTACAATATTACCTTCAGTTTTGTAATATTATCGACATTAGATTTACATTGGTTAATGTGAGTTGCTAAATTTACAATTTACCTTCTTTATTGTATAAGTATTTTATATTTGCTTATTTCTGATTTTTTCAACTGATTTTAATATAAAAACATTAAAATTTTTTGTAAGATTAACTTTAAAATTTAATTTTGATATATAATATCGATTATAAAGAAATAAAAATATTTTCTTTTAAAATATTTTTTATTTCTTTGTTTCCGTTTTTTTTTTTGTGAGCAGCATAGAAATGAAAATTTTCAAGTTATATCATTATAGCAAATGAGCGATATCAACAAGAAAAACATACCGTTTGTAAGCACGAATTTTTGTATTAAAAAAATATAATTAATTATATTGTATCATACATCATATACACATTTTGTTCTTTTACATTCTTTCTAATTGGCGCGACCACAAAATATAGGCAGACATTCATTATTCACGGGTGGAATCTGTCCCGTCGTGCTGACGCACTTGCCGGCGCAGTTTCTTTCATTAGTATACTGAAAGAAAGAGATAATCAGACAGAATCTCTTCCCCTCCCTTCCTCCCCCAGAATTTTCTATCGAGTTTAGAATTTTTCGCCGTTAATTGTCTCACCTTGTATTCTCCGATATTCTTTATTTCTCTTTCTCTTTTTTTGTATCTTTTCCTCTCATCCGCGGTAAGTACATTTCTTTGCTATTGTAATAATAATAATAATAATAATAACAACACAACAATAATAATAGTAATAAAGGACGTCAACGGGGATTGCGCGAGCGCGCGTTATACCGAAGTTCTCTCGAGTGCCCCTCGTCATGCAACGACGCTGAGTATGACGGCCCGCGGGCAGAGGGTGGAGGTCGCATGTCGCGCGGCGATAAGTTGCCCCGTCACACGTTTCCAAGTTCTCACGCCTTCCCTGAGTTAGTTCACGAGGCAAGCCGGTTGCACTCCGTGGCAGGGTAAGGCGGAGCGGCTATGCCCCGAACTGTAGAAAGTCTGCCTAAATACTAGCGAGAGATCCTTTTAAAAATTAGCGACCATTGGCGACGTGTCGATCGTCGTTCGCGGATCCATGTGCTACCCTCTCCGCTTTCTCGGGAAGGAAAGGAGCGCGAGACCATCTTCCTTAGTCTCCGCGCGTAATCTGCAGGAAGCCCTAAAGGTAATCCTGAGAGGCACTCCCGGCGGCAACGTGTCATTTTCTCGTCCGCGTTTTCTAATTCCACGCTCGGCCTAGCCGGAGATAGTTTGACGGTAGGTGGAAATAACGGAGGTAGGCGCGCGCCCGTATCGATCGTCCAACCAAATTCCACCAAGTCGTTTTCGGTGTCTCAATTACGCCTATGGAAATCCGTCCCAATAATTTGTAACGGAGGTCAAGAGAATGCTGGGGGCACGCGAGGGGTAGGTATCCTTTTGTTATCTCGACTGACTCTTTAAACAGCTTGCCATTATACGTCGACAGCTGTTCGATTATTGACGTATCCGCCGCGCCCGCGAGATATTTATTCCACGTCAAAAAAAAAAAAACCGAGAACGATTTCTCTTTTATTTTAAATAACATGCAATTGACAAAAAATTGTATCATTATATTATACTTTATCATTTTATTAACGTAAGCTCCTCTCAGTGAACGGTGGGCGGCGGGTGGAAGACGCCCGTCAATTTGCATGAATCACTCGCGCTACATATAGATAAATATGTATACTCGCTGCCACGTGTTTGTGTACATAAATTAATACATAAGTTACTTGCAAAATTGGACGGTGGCGCGCGCGAAAACTAAGAAACTCCAGGCAGCAACTTCGCCGTCTGGCACCAATTACGTGTATCAGTCTGCGAATATCCTGTGTGCATGTCGCCTTTATTACAAACAATTCGAGACACCTGCATGCATGTACATGTGTACATTCACCGCGGTTCTTTCTTGCCTTTACGACTTCTCGGTGCCCGTTCGCCCTTATCAGTCCACGATATAGTCTATCGCTCCGCTTTCAAGCATAGAACTGGTTTGTCCGCTAACGCACTTTACCACGTTTAAAATCGAGGACGAATGTTCTGCCTCACACACGTAAAAAGTATGAAGAAACTTACACAAAGTTTCAATTTAACACTCGCGCGTGATATCACGTTAACATTATATACTACGTTCAAATTATGTTATTATCTGATATTTCATAATTTATTCTCGTTTGTTCGAATTAACAAAGTAATATTCATGCTCAAAGATTTACTTACTGTAGGATACTAATGAATTTTAATGAATTCTATTCAAAAAGAAAAAAACGTCGCGTGGATTCGAGTTTCCTGAAATAGGAAAGTCTACTTTTCACGATGGGCTCCGATATTCGACCCTGACCGGGCCTGGAGCTGGCTTGGCACACGTGTCGCTTCGCAAAGCAACGCTGGGCGCGCGCGATATTGCATATCGCCATGCGACGCGCGCCCGGCGTTGCAGCACGTCGAGTTCCGGGATGCCAGGGGACGGCGCGGGCGTCGCCCGCCTGCACCGTCCGCGGATCCGTCGTTCGACGTTTCCCGTCGTGCGACGTGCGTTGTTTTCGGACACGGCGCGGATATTGGCGAAACGACGTCCCGCCCATTCATCCCGCAATGACGTTTAAATACTTCAGAACGCGCTGCGGCGTTTCCTCGTTATTGCGCGCGCGGGACACCCCGCGAGAAACTCGCGGACGTGAGATGGATGAGGAATCGCACGTTGTCGCTGTGTTGTCAGTGTTTCCCAAACTGGCTTTCCCGTCCCGCGACGAGAAAAGTTGGGTATTTCGAACCATCTCTCTCTGCCAGTCGAGTGTGGCGCACAAGTATGTAACACCAGAAATCCTCGTTTCATTGAAAGAGGCCTGCAATGCTATTTAATGTATTACATAAAAAAAATGTATACATGCAAATTTAATTAAAGAATGTGAATCCTATGTAATTCGGCGGTTACTGAGATTATTTTAAGGATAACTTTCAGACAAATAATTTCGAGAAAATTATTTTCTCTCTCTCTCTCTCTCTCTCTCTCTATATATATATATATATAAATAGCATCATAGAAGCGCCGAGTCGATGCGACAAGACAATTATTGTACCTCGTGTTCGACATTAACTCAAAGCTCTATCCATCGATATTACCTTCCTTTTGTTTGAGTTACCGTATTTTATCAATACATTATGTTTGTTCAAAGTTACAAATCTTAATATCAAATATATTAAATGTCATAAACTAGGTATTAGAATAAAGGCCTAGTTCTTAGGATTACCTAAAGATAAAAATTCATATTTTTATCCAGAAAAATATCAAGGAATTAGTAAATATTTATTAGTTATAATTAATAAAAAAAATAGTTTACTGACGATTTTATTCAATTTTGGTACTATTTTTTATTTTTAATTTTAATTTAATGAAATCATGAAAATTAGCCACAATTAGATCCCTGGATTTAATTGTGGATCAGACTGTTTGCCAACCACATTTGATTTTAACTAAGCTATTTAATGCTGACTTTTTCCATAAAATCTAATTCTATTTACTATCTTCTGTTAAAGTCCTAATAAAGTAATATAGGTATTAAACTACTTGGGATCAGTTTTTAAAGATAAACCTAAATTGACGTTTCATGTTTGAATACTTAATATTTTTGTACTTATCAATAAAATGTGTAGCGTTATTGCAAGTAAAGAAACAATTGACAATTGATAAAGCTAATACAAATGCTAAAGAATCTTGTGATATGTACCATTTGACGAGAAATACAATAATTATTTGAATATGCTAAATTATCTGTAGAATTAGTGCCCTTGCTCTAAATGTTACATCTACGAACACTAAAAATACAAACAAATAACCGTGCTGTTTCTATCCGCATGACATTACTATATTGTTACTAATACCAGTCGACCAGCATACAGAGTTTTGAACTATTCCGACCTAGGACGTGCGACGTCACATCTGTTGGCGCGCAACGTGGTCCTTATTAAGGGTGTTGTTGGAGGAACTCTCTTAGGGCACAAGTCAGCCAATCCCGTAGGGCGGTCGCACAGATTCGAACGTCGACAATTGACCCGTCGCACAAGGAGGAGAGCGAAGCTTAAGTCGACTTAGGCTTAAGTAGGGAAAATCGCCCGAGATAAGCGTAACAGATTGAAAGGGCCGGAACGGCGCGGGAAATTCACCGCGCGCGAATAGAGCACATTCTGCGACGAGAAACGCGTGGTTGTCCCTTTCCGTCCCTCTTCCCCCCCCCCTCCTCCTCCCCTCTCTCTGTCACTCTCTCAGCAGGAGCTTCTTCGTTGGAATCCCGTAATCCCGAAATCGCTGCGGCATATTCCTCGAGAAGTTTGATTGGCCGAACAATGCCAAGCCGTGCGTGTCGGCAAGTGATCTATACGAGTTGCGATCGCGACCGTTTCGCACGGCGTTTCCCTCTTCCCCTGTCGCAGGAATCGCTCGACACACTCGACGGGTGCAATAGGGACGAAATGGGGCAGCTTAGCAGCGAAGTAGTTAGAAGTTCTGAATGTCAGAACTTTATAACTTGTCTACATTAGATGTAATAATAATATTATTATTATAATAACATCGCAGTAATAATAGCGCGCTTAATTTTGTTACTCGCACAATATCTAGGATAATTTACGATGTTATTGTAATTGTTGTAATATTAATAATGTTTAAGTTTATCTTCGGTATTCTTCGATCTCCTTGTACGGAGACGCGCCGTCTTTATACGCATACGATAACGTAGTCTCAGCGCGTACGAACTAACGTAACGAAATCGCAAGATCAGGAAGTCGCTTTTCCGTCGTGCATAATCAGTGACGATTCTCTAGTGGATCCATCGTATCGAGTCTCACACACACACACACACACACACATACTTTATCTTCTTTCTCTGAGAATCTCCAGGTTCGAGCCATTAAAGCCAGATTAAAATAGATTGACTTTGCATCCGCGCAACTTTCCCGGCCTTAATTAGCCCCCTCGGATGAAGGGCAACCTGTGCTGCGTTTGCATTCGAATACAAAGAAAATTGGTTAAAATCACGAGTACATGATCCTCGCACAAAGGGAGGATAATAAGCAAAGTAGCAAATGAACGTCAATAACAGAGAACTGCGATATACCGTCATCATTTTCATATAATTTGCAAAACGATGGATTTTCATCACAGGAAAAGTAATGTAATTTCCATAAATTGCAAAAAAAATCATTTGTTTGATCACGGCGATCTGCGTAGTATATCCTGACTATTAATATCAAAGCCTATTAATATCGACCTGTAAAGGAATATGTTAGGTTTTTCGACTAACATAAAAATCTTACATGTATATTATATATGATCACGATTTTTCCAATGTTTCCGATGTTTTTCCGAGATAAACGATACACCAATCGACTCCGTTTTAATGTGATATATAATGTGTATATATCGGAACTTGTTCATAGCGATTGAAAAACAGTTAAAACTTAATATCCTCCTTTATGGTCACTGAAAATGGCGCGATTGGTAGAAGGAGAGCGGTGAAAAAATTACAAAGAAAGTGACGTCCAATTCAGTTTTGGGTGAGGAAAACTGTAAGATACTAAGAAATATCCATTTTAAGCAAAGAAGAGAAAGACCATTGAATGCGTCTTGTGTAATGTTCTATTTAAGTAACGCAGCACACAATGCACATGTAAGCAGGGGAAAGGAGTTAACTCGGCGGGAGAGAAAGAAAAAGGAGGAAGAGAGAGAAGGCAGCCCCGAGGCAGGGCTCCATGTAAATGCAGCGCGTAGATGGATAATCGGGTTTATTTTTCTTCGGCGAGGGAAACACGAGTCTCGTATTGCTGGGGCGAGCTATCGCGCCGGTTTTGGCCTCTTTGAAGCTACCGCACTTTTTATTTATCTTATACGGTCTTATTCAGTCCCAGCCCTTCGATGGCGGCACCGAGACAAGAGGACGTCCCGTCGAAGAGTCTTTCGAGCGGGTCGTCGCGTCGGATCGATTGTTATCTCGACGAGTTAAGAACGATTCCGTTCACCCGCACAATGGCTGGACGTTTTACCGCTGCGACATGTCGGCACTAAGTTCCACCGTAACCACGGTTACGAACGATCTGTAAGGATTTCTGTAACGAAAATTATTTTTCTTCTCGGCAGAGATTTTCTTCTCTCCCCGGACAAATGCAATATTATGCTCTGCTGCGTTCGCTTTGGCGCTTACAACGCTCACAGCATCACTCATCCTTGTTGTTTATCAAATGTTAAAAAAGGACAAATAATGCTTATAAACGTTGTAAGCGTCAAACCAAGCGCCTACATCGTTCGCGCGTCTGCATTCGCGCAATTTTCATTCATTTCTCTTTTCTCTCGAGCATTAGATTGGCATGCCCTTTTTTCCTGTGGTCACGGTCGCCTCACAACGTAATTAACATACGCGACCAACGCACGCGATTGTATTATACTTATCTCGCGATTGATTACTTACGACCGACCCGATCTCACGACCCTTCCCCTCCCCCTCTGCCCACCAACTACTTTAGAATCTAGAACGGTAATTGCGAGAGTTTATTCTTTAATCTTTAAGTAGCTGCATTACAATTATCACTCGAGACGATAAGATAAGTAATTTAATACTACGGAGAGAACCGTTTTTCATTTAAATTACATCCACGCCAGAATTACTGTAATTGCACAGCGCGGCGACAATTTAATACATAAACATATTTAATGAGTAAGCGAACAAATATTTCAATGCGAATATAAATGATTACATTTACATCGTAATTATGCATTACGCGGAATTCTTCATTATATTTCGTAGCGTTGATAAAAGGGGGGCGCAAATGCGTCAGTGCCAAAATGATTAAAGACTAAATGTCAGGATTATATATTACATCATTACCTCCGGCACTATCATTAGCATAGCATTAATCTCAATTGTGATATTAAGGTCCTGCCCGCCCGTAAAACATTCGAATTCA
Source organism: Wasmannia auropunctata (assembly GCF_000956235.1). NCBI lineage: Eukaryota > Metazoa > Arthropoda > Insecta > Hymenoptera > Formicidae > Wasmannia > Wasmannia auropunctata. The sequence continues at coordinate 4,206,530 of NW_012026812.1, forward strand.
CGATTTCTATCAGGGCCAAATGACTCACCACGCGGTCGACACGGAAGAGAGCTCGTGTGACTAAGCCACCCAGTACATATGTCATTCCATAATGTTCGGACGAAGAGCCTAAACTCGAGACGAAACGAAGTAAATAAATTTCCAGTTGCGCGATAAAAAAATATTAAAGATGTATAAAAGTTTATAAAACATCTGTTATAACGTTCGAAATTGTTTGTTAACAATTTTTTCAGAATGTACAACAAAAGTATAAGTTAAATTAGGAAAAGGATTAAAAGGTTTACTTCTGATATTTATACAAAGAATGTAAGAACGCGCAAATTAATCTAGCCTTGACACAATGTTTTTTTTTATTTTCGCTCGAGGCTAAATTGCCTCGATTTCCGCGCCATCGTCAGACCGTCGAATTCCGTCGTGAAATTCATCGACGTGAATATTATTCCATTAGTTTTATGCGAAACGAATTGTCTTCAATGAGAATCGATTGCGGAACTTAATATAGATTTTATGAGTCCTTAATGTTTGTCACGATTGCATCGATTAAACCGTACTCGACACATACAGCCGCAAAGAGGAAAACGCTGGATTCGCCATGTATATTTTCGTCTAATAATTCAACATCGGCAAGCGTTATATCGAGCCATTGAATAGTGCACCATGAAAAAACAACTCCGTGAAAGAGAGAAAGAGGGAGAGAGAAAGAGAGAGAGAGAGAGAGAGGGGGGGGGGGGGGAATAGAAGGAAAGATAGAGCGTGTGCGCATATCGAGAATTTATACGTGGCAGATCTCCTCGGCATGAGGAGGGACTGGGCGGTGGATGTCACGGCTGTATGAATATGAATAAATATGGAAAATGGACTTAAGTCGGCTAAACCTGCTGGCCCATATTCGGTCGGTCAATCGCTACCGGTTTTTTCGCACACGCGACTTTTATTCCCTTCTGCTTTTATTTTTTTTTCCCCAACGCGCAGATTGAACGCGCGGTGCGCGCGATTTATATACCTCTGTGCACTCTTGTAAGCGCGTTCTGTGCAACGTGCGTTGAACGTGCTTACGCTAACACCGTTTTTTGCGGAGGGAGAGAGGGGGAGAAAAATTGTTTAATTGAGCCTTTCGCAGCTTTCGCGGCTTGCACAGCCGTTAAAATACACGTGCGTATTTATTTTTTCTTTGTGGCATTTAAAAACGTACAGATTTAGAGATCATCGTTGTTACATTGCATGCAAAAAATGACTTGTGACAAAATCGAATTATTTAAATAAATAAAAGAAATTCTTCCCTCCTGCCCGAAAAAATCGTCGCGATCACACTCGTGTATTTATGTAGGTACAAGAGATGCGCTCGAATTTATTATTCGGCAGGTCGGTCGCTCGCGCAAATTAACTAAATAATAAACGCGTAAAGCGCGTTTTGAAAAATTTAGCTGGGCCGCGAAATTCATATTCGCCTACGCCTTATGGTTTAATATTAATTTTGTTTCGCTCGCTTGTTCATTCGTTTGTACGGATAAATGTAAATAAAACTTTCAATGTACGAGATAGCGAAGCAAATGAGATTACGGAGTTGTTAGAATTAGTTAAAAAAAATAGAGAAAGAAGGAGGATATATTTGCAAAGAAGGGAATATTCAATTATCGAGTTACACCGAGATATTACACCGTTCGCCGATTTTCTCGAGCGAATAAACAGAATGAATTAATAAGGTGAATCGTTAAAATCAAAATCGAAGGGAGAAAAATTAACCATCGCTAACAGCAAAGAACAAAGGCTGATGAGACGCCTTTTCTCCTTCGATCTCTTTTCGCTCGCCGTTATTAATATTCCTATTATTATTATTTTTATTGTTACTACGAAAACGGCTTCTTTAGAACCTCTTGTTGGAATCACCTCGACAATTACAGCCCCACGAAGGTGAATAGGGCGGTCACGAAAAGGTGAAGAACCATATAAACGCCGTTTTCGTTTCCGTCTATAAGTCTATTCAGAACGGAGCGATATCGCGACGAGTGGCGTAAGAGCATCCACCGATAAAGCACTTTTGGCGTAATTTTAATTTCTTAGCCCAGTTCTGGTTATAAATGTTGGGCGACGTTATTCGTGGGGGTAAGTTCGTAATTTATTAGGTTCGCTTTAGTAGTACGACGACTTCACATTTCAAACGCATCATTGTGGACTCCGTTCACTCTTTTCTCGAATCCATTGTTTTCTTTTTTTTTAATTTTTGCTAAGACTCGCTGTATTCCGTTTTTATAATATGCTCGGAGATACGGAATGACGAAATTGTTCGTCCTGTAAATGCAATGCAACGTCAGTCTTGCGAAATATTTTACGAAGCGACGCGTCATCGTTCGCGGAATCGGCTTTCCTCTTTCCTTCCTCGCTTTCCGCACGAGTATACGCGATTCCTTCTTTGCGCGCGACGCGAGAGAAGTTCGCGCTCGGTCGTTTGTGCGCCTTGGGAAATTTCTCTTCGGCGTGAAAACTCGAGACGGGAGAGCCCCCTCGTCTCACTTTCCGTCGCCGCGGAAGCTGCACTTTTTGGCGTGCTCTCGCGTAACGCGTCCGAGAGTCAGTAGATAGAATATCGATCGGTCGCTCTCTAATGGTGGAGCACCATTTATATCTTCGTCCCGGTAAAAAGTAATGTCGCCGCCGTTATTGATCTCTCCGCGAAAAAGAAAGCTTCCTCTCTCCCCCCCCCTCTCTCTCTCTCTCTCTATCTCTGTCCCTATTTCCCCACAGTCTCCTTCTTTTCCGCGACCGCGTCCCGTCGTTTATTACTATCGTGGAAACCGGAGCTTTTGTCCCTGCGCGTGTCCGCACACGTGCGATAACGCGCGACGGGCGTCATTCTCGACGACTCGCGCGACTCTTTGTGGACCAGGAAAACACGTCTGTCACGATTACCGTAAGTCGCGGCGAAATTACGGAATGCTCGCACCCACACTGAAGGTGACGCTACGGTGAAACGCGGTACGACAAGAAATTACTTTAGCGCCGTCTCATTATTTCGTGATTTTATCTCATCTCTTCTTACCTCTAGTTTCCCATTTTTAATCTGACAATGAATACACTACGTCCATCTCATTTTCGTATTTTTCTTTACCCACATACACTACATTCTCATTGCAGTGAACGCGAAAGGAGGATGTTAAGTTTTGATTGTTTTTAGGCTAACATAAAAAATTTCGATATGTACAAGTTATATATCACATTAAAGAGCTACTGATAAGTGGAATCGAGTGGTGTATCGTTTATCTTGGGAAAATATCGGAAATATGCGAGGCATTATTGCTGATGCCTCGCCTTTTGAGATGCCGCTCTAAACTATACTGCGCTCACGATTATTAATTTATACTACCTTGCACGTCAATAAAGATTATTATTATGTTGTTATTATTATTAAAAATTTTGATCAAAAATTTTGATTTTTGTCTAAAATCACCAAATTATGCATATGCATTTATTTTTGTTTTTCTTTCTCTTTCTTATTATTCTGCGCTATTTCTACTTTCGTTTTATATATAATGTTTATAGATAGAGTGAAAATATTGTGCATTGGAAAGTTAAAAAGTCAATTAACTGCGTTTTTCTTCTCGATATCTTTTTTTCTTTTGTTCGCTGGTCAGTGATCGACAAACCCCTACTGCCATTGACCGCGAAATCCTGCCTCTCGTTGATCAATTCCCCGGGGAATACACGCCGCTAAAATCCTTCTGCAACGCTATCGCGCGCAGCGTTTACTCGGCCGGACCAATCCCGCGACTTAGGAAAGCTGCTGCATCCCCTCGAGCGTCGATAATAAACGAGATGACGTCAGTCCCTACCGTGAAATCAATAAATATCAAATCGCACGTGAAGCTGCGCCAATTGCGGCGCAATCTGGGCGGTTAATATTTCTGGAAGAAGAGAGAGCGAGAACGAAGGAGAGAGAGAGAGAGAGAGAGAGAGAGAGAGAGAGAGAGAGAGAGAGACGGAGAAAAGCGAGTTCTATTACTAACGGATGTCGACGGAATTTTACGAGCGTGATTTTTGATGCCACCGGATTTTCGAGCATGCGCGAATTATTCAACCTCGCAATCGAAATTCCCAGCAATCGTTATAGATTTGCCGTGCCTTTTATGAAAATTCGCACGAATTTCCCAGCGATCGCGCGGAAAGAGGTATTAGATCGTTCCGATGTGCGCTATAAAGCGAATGCTTTAAATAGTGGTGCATATCGCGTAATAATGCATAATCCGTTTTATTCACCTTTTAATTTACGAAGATTTATATTTAATTTATCTCTCATCAAAAATCACGCACGAGCGATACAGAAATTGAAAAATGTCCTCTATATTTCTATTTAAATTCCATTTTAGATTTATTTGATTTCCAACGTTTAAGTCTTTCTAAATATTAAATTAAATTATTCACTCAATTTTATCTCATACATGGTTTATTTCTGCGAATTTAGTCGCCCTGAATTTGATTTTATTTTTATTTTGTTCTTGCATTAATTCACGGGTTTAATTCGGGCATTTAAATCTCAAATCGAATTGTCGAAAATTTTATTGTCTGCGTTAGTCTTCAGCGGACCGAGACTCGAAGATTGAAACACCGCGCGAAAGGGTTAACCGGTGTTTACGGCGGCGGTTTACGAACCGCGCAGTGTATTCGCGAAGTTTCGCGATGCTCGCTCTCTCTCTCTCTCTCTCTCTCTCTCTCTCTCTCTCTCTCTCTCTCTCTCTCTCTCAAGTCGTTGGATGCTACATGACTCCAAGAGATGCCAGGCCGAGATAGATTATCGTCGTGATTAGATCTTAATTCGATTCATTTGTCTAACTCTCGCCGACGCTACCGACGATGCCGAGAGCGAGAGCGGCGGGAGACGGTGAAAGAGAGAGAGAGAGAGAGAGAGAGAGAGAGAGAGAGAGAGAGAGAGAGTTCTGATTCACGAAGTTCGGCGTCTGATACATTCCGTGCGGTGTATTAAGCAAATTCCCCGTCATTACAGCGATTCCGTTGCCGCCGCGCGGTGCCTGTAAACCGTAAGGCCGCGCGTGGCATAAAACGTTAATACGGACCTGTTGAATTTCGAATCATCTATTTTCGTTAGCTTTGTTAGACTTTCTACCCCTCTTCCCCTTCCTTTCTCTCCATTTGCGGCGGCGGGGCATTTCGTGAAACCCCCAAAAATGCTCCTCCCCCATTGCAAAATTACGCGGTGCGCATGTAATTTTCTTTATCAGCTGTATCAACTTTGGAGACGGTGACTTAGCGGCATTTTTACCATATTTTCCGCTTATATATATACGATATACGGTACGTAAAAATATAGCTGCAAGTCTGGATCGTATGTAACGCGAAATGTATAAATTACAGCGGTTGCCTCTGATACACTATCTAGAAGCTTTTATAGTAGCAATATGAAATATCTACTATATATCATAAAAAAAGTTATATATATCGTACGTATAAACGGCGAGTCGCTTTATTTGATTGTTATTTAACGCCTGACGAAACGAGAAATTGCATTTAATTTTCTATTCTTTTAGCAAAATAAAATTTTTCGACTTACTTTTTTACTGCTTGCGCATTTAATAAGGGCACGCTCGCTAACGCCATCGATATTGCAAATTCACGCGGCCACCCTGGACTGTGTGTGCGCGCGCGGGCGCGATTAACAAAAAGCGCATTACAAATTAAAATCGCCGCAACAACGCTCGCGCAGAGAGGAAGTCTAACAACGAGGCACGTCCCTCGTGTACGACGACGCCAGAGAGAGAGAGAGAGAGAGAGAGAAATCGGCTTTTCTTGCACGCGCGATTCTCCTCGAGGCGAAGATCGCCCAGGCGTCTTTGGGGGTCGGGCGTCTCCGCACTCCCCCCCCCCCATCCGCTTCGATAAGAAGCTCCCGGCGTCGTAACACGGAAATTACTGCAACAATAACTCTCGGTACCATAAAACATCGTCGCAGGCGAGAAGCTCGCTATCTCGCGCGCGGTTAGAGTACCCGACGAGACCCGAAACCCCGTTCCACTCCACCCCTTTAAGTCTCCAGCGGGGTAAGGGCACCCACCTCTGTGAGCTCGCCCATCCACGTGGGCGACCCGGACTTAATGTCTCTCTCGATGATATCGATCCTGCTAACGGTTAGCGAGCGAAGACACGCGCTCGTGCGATCTACAGTGCGTCGTTTATTACTATTATATTAAAACGTGTCCCTTCCACGTTTTCCCTGTGGCGGGTACAGTCCCGCGTGACCGCGCGAGTGCGTGAACTGAATGGCATCAGGTCGATAGAGAGAGAGAGAGAGAGGGAGAGGAGGAGGAGGAGGAGCAGGAGAGCTCCTCTCTCACTTTCATCGAGAGACTTATAGTGGTTTCCTATCCCCTCCTCACTAACCATCGATTCACCACTATCATGTTGAGCCCCCGTGCACGACCGGAGTGTCTCCAGCCGACCGCACTTCCGTTAACGACAGATAGCGAGCGAGTGGATGAGGCGTGTGCGTGGCGTCGTTCGAGGAAATGTCGAGGGTCCAATAATTCCTTCGAAGAGGAGCGCGAGCGAGATTAACCGTTGATAAGGTATCTCGGCATCCACGCTATATTGAGGAGTAGACGATACCAGGAGGGAAAAATCGTCTTGGAAAACTCTGAAAAATTGTCCACATTAAATGTAAAATTCAAAAAGAACGATATGTATGCGCGCACGCGCGTATATGTGTGTGTGTGTGTGTGTGTGTGTGTGTGTACTTATTAGAGCACGCGTTGAACGTTCTTCTATCGATTGGAAATGTCGGGCTTTAATCTCCTTCCATCTGAAATGACTCCCGATCGAATCCCCTCAATACCTTCGCGCACACTCCGCCCTACGAGTTATAGAGAGAGTCACCAGGGAGGGCAGAAGTATTCGTCGCGGGAAAAGGAAGTGCGCTCGGTCGAAGTCACCCCGTGTACTATCTCACCTCCGCTATCTCCCGCGCGCGTACGCTACGCCGAGCACACGTCCGCGTTCTCCTTCCCTCGGCTCCTCTTTCCCCACTGCCGCACCCGTCCCCGGGGTACCCTCTCTGCGCTCGGCTAACAACAATGCCCTTTTGCCATCGGGCTGCGACCCTCTAACCCGACACACGACACCGTTTGCCCTCGCCGCGACGAGACGCGTCGCGACGCGTCGCCCGATGCAACCGGTTAGCCGACAGATAACCGGCTTCGGGGGATAGTTTCCTGCGGTGAACCAGTGTACGATTTCCGTAAAGCAATATCCCCGGGGGAGGGCGAAATTAAGCGACCGAGGGACGATCCCGTAGCGACGACACCTGCGACTCGCTCTCTTGCCTTTTTTTCCTTTTTTTTTTTCGATCGGACTCTACAGATCGGAAATATACTCGGGACAACGTTTTCGGCATCGAATATGGCTCGAAAAGAATCCCGATTTCAGTCGTAAATATATAGATATAGTGCGCGTGACGTCCCACATATCTCCTTCGTAATCGAGATTATTCGAGCGATTCGGTGGAATTCGGAGGGCAAGATGACGATTGAGATTGTGGCCGTGGGCTGCGACGTGAATGAGGCTCTCTCTCTCTCTCTCTCTCTCGCGCGCGCGCGCGCGCGCGACAAGAGTATAATACTAGATTAAAAATATTTGTAATAAAAGCAAATTTGATATATAAGCTATTTTTTATAACGAAATCAACGTGCTTGTTACGCCGTATCGTTTTTAATAACTTCAGTGAGCATAGTAACAGCGGATTTTACTGTAAAAAATATTTCCGAATGACCTAACTCTCTCGTTCAGCGTGAAGAAATAATTTCTGCACAATCTACCGCTTTTAATTCTTCCGTTTTCGCACCATTTCTTTTTTTTCACGTTACTGTACGCAACAAAGGCAACGCCGCTTGAAAAAGCTGTGTTACTTTAAACTCGCCATTGTAAAGACTCGGAATTGACTTTTAGCGATTCGGAATAAAATGGAGGGAACAAGGCAACGGAGCAACAAGCGAAGAGTCTCTTTCTCTCTCATTCATATTATCGAATAAATCTTCAATACCCTCCCTGCGATTTCCCCACTCCCTTCTCCATTCACCCTCTAACTCCCTCCCCTTCCCACGTCCCTTTTTGTATTGTTCTTGAGCGCGCAGCTACGGATATGGATATTGGAAGCTTATTGCAAAAGAATGATGAACTTTTAATCAATCGCAAGCGGAGTAGTCGGTAAACTTTTCGCATTTACATTTATTTTTCATTACATTTGTGCATCTTGACGTAGTTTCAACGTTTCTGTCTGATAAATACAGGCGAAGCTTAAAGGGAATTTCAAGTGGATGTGAATTCTTAGTCGGGAGAAAAAGCTGATTGTAGTACAGTTAAATCGCGTTTCAAACGCGTATCTTGGATGAGATATCCCAACCAAACTTTTTATGCTCTCCTTACGATTTTTTATATTCGTGATGAATCGAAAACGTGAATGTTTCATAGGTTATTGTTATTTTTAACAGTTGTGATTTCTAATTAATACAATTTGTAATCAATCTCGGAAGGAATCTAACAAAACATCATCTTTTTTTAATGCATTTTTAATTTATACATATCTTATGATGAATACGCAATTAAAGCTCAAATACAATAAAATGATGAGTCAGTTTGATGTTTGATCGAGACGAAATCTGTACGAAATGAAATGAAAAATTCCTTGTGAATGATTTGAGATTCTGAATTATTCGAACAATCTATGGATGACGGACGTCGCGATAATTCCGAGAACAATGTATCTCCGAGGATATCCGGAGAGAGGGAGACTCGCGAGTCTCGGATTATCGAATCGCGAGATCTCTGCTGCACTATCTATCACTATCGCGAGAAAAATGGGCGATACTGGCGCTTCGAAATTCCCGCTTGTATCGCACGACGACCGATAAGCAAAACAAACGTCGCCGAACGGTGTCTCGGCAATAATGGAATAACGATAACGTAGAGCAGGCTGGCCGACTGGCTGGCTTTGGCTGGGCCGCCTGGCTGACTGCACCCGTCGAAAGGAATTCGTGCACGAGTACGATCTCCATCATCGGCGGGCTAGGAAATTAAAAGGTTATCCGTAGAACGAACGGTTATTTCCACGGCATGGGGTGCGCGTTCACTACGGAAGCCGCGATTGAAAATTCCATGTCGAGGGACAGTAAATCGTCGAGTTAACTACATCGACTGCCCTTCGACACGCTTCCCCCATCTCTCCCCCTCTTTGTCCTTCCTTTTCCCTCTTTCTGCCCCTTTCCGTTCGGATTGCGGATTGCCGAACGGGAATAACACGGGCAGAAAAGTAATGCTCTATCGCCCGCGCGCGCCAGTGTTTATTAGCGCCATTTTTTGTCGACTTTCCACGGCTCTTATTTGCCTAACGAAAAATACCCGGGCTGCAGGGTAATCGGACCTCTCGATCGGCCGCGAAATTGGCGTAGCACTACCAGGATCGGATTTATCGTTGTTCAGGATCCCGGGGGCGATCGCGGGTATTCCGAGGAGTATCCCCTCTTATCGGTAACGAAGATTTATCTACGACGAGGCTCTTAAGGTGTTTTGTCTCGCACTGGCGCGGCGAATTTGCCATCGGTATCGATTAGAAATTCGACTAGAATTTCTATAGAATTGTAATTAATATCTATCTATAAGATAACATTAATAAGAAAGCGTTAGATTGACTAGATGAGTTGTACTCTCATTTCGAGAGTGATGAATTAATGATTATAAATTTCAAGTAGTTTTAGAAACGTTATTTAATCGATTGTGTAATTTCTCTGTTACATTACACAAAATTGTTACATAAAAATAAGTGTGGCATTACCTAAAGTTTGTAATTTATATTACTATTATTATATTATTTAATATTAACATCTGAAGAGAAATATCTAACAAGAAGGAGTATTTTTCTGGTTCACTCTCCGACAATAGGTAGAATAGGGTTGCAAAACAATCAGGGAGACGGAAACTTAATTTTGTTTTGTACAGAGAGAGGATGCACTTCTCGAAGGCACAAAGGCCATTGTGGAGATTTTCTTTCTCACCCGTGCGATAACCATGCGACCACTATCGCCGGGGCTGTGTGAATCCGACCCTGATCGATACACTCGAGTTGTTTATGCCGCGCGGGATGTGTACGTGGTTTTCCGTGCGACGCGGCACCGCAAATGTAAAACGCCCGGCCATAAAACTCCGCAGGCAGACAGCTGCGATCGCGACTTCGCCACCGATATAGTAATGGCACGTCGCACACGGCGAAGACGTATGCGACGTCCGCCAATAACGCGGCGAAATCGAGGGACTGTCCAAATATTGTCGGGACGGGGCATGGGAGAATTCCGGATAGGTGGCCAGGGTGCAGGGATTGACCGGTCTCTCCTTTCTTTCTTCTCCTCCTACTGCTCCTTTTTATCTTCTGATTTAAGTCACGAGGATCCCCTCGCCTGAAAAATCCCCAGTGAAAGGATCGCGGGCAATCAGTGTCGGCGAACCGATGGCGCGGAAAGCTGGCCCTCCCTAGGATAACTTATACGAGAGAGACATTCGGATCTTTTTTCAGAAAATACTGCAGCCACTTCTGCCGATGATTGCGGACTCCTTGTTCCTCGGTCTGATCCCAGTATGTTGGTCCGTTTTCACTTTTATGCGGATAATGTTGCGCGAAAATAAATGACACGATTTTCATTCAGAAGCTTTCGAATTTTTTATTATTCTTATTATTATTGAGACTGTATAATAAATTCTTGGAACATTTTTAAAAATAATTTTTTATGTGCTCGCTAAATTAATTGACAATTCAATTTAGAGAATACAAATTTTATAGAAAAGTAAAATTTAAAAAGTTTAAGTGAACAAGACTTGTATCATTTGCTTTTTCTCAGAAATTTTTAGTGCGCAAAGATTTTTTAATTTATCTTCCTTTTTCTAGGGATAATTGACGGTTTTATTGAGAAGATTTTATCGTTAGACTAAAAACAACGACGCGCGTCGTCGTTTGCTTTCATTTAAAAAATGTCAATTCAAACATCGAAAATTAAAAAATCTCTCTCTCTATCCTATTCAAGCTTCGAGATTAAACGAATATATCAAAACAGCATTTTTCGGCAATTATCCGGCGTAATTTTATTTAAGAGAAGCTTAATATACGAGACTTAATTAACAAGATATTCAATAATGAACTCTCCGGAAGTTGCAACCGATGGAAGATTCTCGCCGTAAGAAAAATCGATTCAACAATCTCGTTAAGCAACAACACAACACGGCTGCTAATTCCCGTCTTTTCTCTCTCTCTCTCTCGCCTTGCGGGCACACTGTATGCATACAGAATATACGTAAAATGGCGTATCTTACTTAGTTAGCGAGTTAGGATCGCGAGATTCTCGTTCAGTTTTCTCGAGTGACAAAGGACAACGGTGGTGGCAATAATTAACACTTTCCGGTCTCCCCGCTTGAATAAACCACGTGCCGAGGTGTCGTGTCACGACTAGGATAGATAATTTACGAACAGCTTCTCGACGACGAGGCGAAACCTCCATGGGGAACATGGAATAACGCGGTTCGAATGAGACGGATTTAAAGGGCGTGCGATGAAACTTACGAAGAGAGAGAGAGAGAGAGAGAGAGAGAGAGAGAGAGAGAGAGAGAGAGAGAGGAGGGGGGATCACCATAGCGACCCCGCGATTCGCCTCCGCGTGCAGCTTTCTCATACGAGTACCGGGTGAATTGAAGACCCTTCGCTGAAGATGCCCGATGAGAAGACCTGCCTAAGTGCTCGACGTCGGGCTGAATTAATGATATCGATGAACGGTTTTTGATGACGGACGTCCACGAAGCATCGCCTGCCGTCTCGAATAAATAAAGTTCGGGAATAATATTTCGGATAATTTACCCCGCGTTTATTTATTATTTAAGTGTTATAGAGCGCGGTAAAGCTTCATCAAATAAACTTGCAAAATACCGATGAGAAGTCGCTGTAATTCTCCTTATAAACGATAGAAATAAAGCAAGATATCTTACTAACAATAAGTTTACTTCTCTAGTTTATGATATTATGGGAATTATTATCGGTTCTTAGAGATCGTTTATAAAAAATGCGGTGTGGGATTAAATTTAATAACTGCTCTTCTTTGGAGAAACACGGTCGTAATTAAAGCTTTATCTTGTTTAACGGACAAAAAGAATTTATTAGTCGGAAAGATTGGTAGGAAAGTTAAAGGACTCTTCAAAATTTATCTATATAACAAACCGTGATTATTGTCATAAACTGATCCTCCTATTCTGTTGGAGAGTGGCTTTACGCGTGGACAAGGGTTATACGCTCCCGTGGGGTAGCGGATTAAAGAAGAGAAATTAATAAGGGAAGATTAGCGCGGTGGAGTAGCGCGCCGATGATAAAGGGTAGAGAGAAAGGTGAGTTTCTAAACGCGAAACGCCCGCATAAAATTATATAACGCGGCTTTCTCGCGTCTCGGGAGGAGAGGGGGAAAGGGTATGCGCTCATAAAAAAAAGAAACTTTTCTCCTAACGTTCTCCGCCGCGATAAAGATTCTCCCGCCTGGAGATGATGCTGGGAGTAAGTACCCTCGTCCGGTTAATGCGACATTGAGCGCCAACGACGTTTTTTCGACGATGAATAGCTGGAAAAATGAACAGCCTCTCGAGGCGGTGGATTCGCCGATTTTCCGGGCTGTCTCGGCTGAATTCGCGTGGCCGAGTTTGCGGGCTGCAGTTATCGGGTAACGCGATAATGAGTGTCTAAAGTATGTCGGAAGCTTCCACTGTGGTTTTACCTTAATAAAGCATCACGTGGAATTCAAAATTTAATCCTGTGTGTCTGGAACGATTTTTTAAAATAAAGATATTAATGATTTTAGCGTATGTACGTATTATTAATTAATGAGCAGAGAATTATCGTGAGAATGATGATTGTCTTGTCGAAAGTAGCGGAATCCAGAAAGCGTGAAACGCTAAGAAAAGGAACAGCGTAATCCCAGCTACTTTAAGGTAACAATAGCAAAGGGTTATTCGAGCACCTCGGTGCAATTCGCGCGGAACCGACAATCGCGCCATTAAAACTAATTACGCCCCTCGTTATCGAAGGAAATATTTGCGCCCATTATCGCGGCCTTAGCCACGTTTAGCGAACGACAGCGGAATACAATATGACGTGGTGTTACGTGCTGCGCGCGCCTGGCGCAGTTAAGCCCTAACCGAGATGCGGCAGTTCTTCCACTCTATAAGTATCTCAGGATATCAACCTTCAGATTGGGAACGGGCCGTGACTTTATTTATTCGCAACCGCACGGGATAAGCGGGTCGCATCTAATCCCGGACGCTCCCGGAGCTCTCGAGTGCAGCGGTCCGAAGAGAGAGTATCTCTCCGGGAAAACTCGTCTCTTCCCTCCCCCGCTCATCCGGATCGGCGTTCGGTGACTCGCCAGAGGTGTACTCAGGGGTTCGGTATCCAGCCAATACGATATGTGATTTACTCCAACTGTTGCGATTGACTTCGTATTGCGTTCGATACAATAATCATATTTATTTTATTTTAAGTGTTTATCAGATATTTATTTTATTTTAAATATACCTAATTATGGATATAATTTTCTCTGTTTTATCTGGATGCTTTTCAATTTATTATATTTTGGTTTACACAATAGAAAACATTTTATACTGTATTTAAAACGATCCACTCAAACGTTTGTTAAATTTTTGACGTTTGTTACATATTGATTTTTAACATAGGTATTCAAGTGTTAATTTAACATAATGCGATTATCTTATTTGAATATTTTGTGTTCAAGTGATATTTAACATTTCTTAAAATTAAAAAGCATCCAGATAAAACAGAGAAAATTATATCCATGATTATATTTAAAATAAAATAATATAATAATCTAATAATGTTGAAATAATATAAAAATAATATAGTTTTAAAACGTAAATTCTCTAAAGATGAATAAATAAAAGATAAATTTACTTGTTAATTTAACATATTATAAGTGTTAAAAAAATATGTTTCTACAATTTGTTTTCAAAGTGTTAGACTTTTTGTGTTTATTTTTACATATTTATGTTGTTTTTTAACATATTCGTGAGGTCTATATAGGTTCGAATCCTGGCTAGGGTAATTTTTCACAATAAATTCTTTGTAGTGTTTTAAAATGCTTATTAGCATCATTATTATTAAATTGATTAATACACAATTTAATTTATGAGAATAGATATTATTCCAGTCTTAGTTTATTCATTACGTTGCAAGTTCAATAGTAATTGACGCGCAGTTTATGAAACTGAAAATGTATTTAAAATGTACATAAAAATATTATTAGGCACATCAAGATCCAGACTCGTATTTGACGCTTCATCTCTATTTATTTGTGCTAGTCATTCTAAGTCGTCGCGCGAGTTATAAAATTCTTCGTTTATTTGTTTGAATCTTTTCGCTGGCCTGCTACAGTTCAGTAATACTGTATATATACGACAGTGCATTATGTTAATTTCCCTCATACGAGAATGGCGGGGATTGGCTGAAATTGCTAATGCTGTAGAAAGCCGGGAGCAATTCCTCGGGTGCGGTAGCGGAACTTGGGAATAGGAAACAACGCGCGGAAGGGTCTCTTACGACGACACGGATTATTTCGATTGGCGCGAGGCTGTGCCGATCCATTCCTGCAGAAACCGATCCAATTATACCCCGTTACACCCCGGCTCGCGCGGGCTGCCGCGTGAGCGAGCGACCGCTTTTATCGCCTCAAATCTGCGGCCCCGCGACACCGCATCGACCCTGTCCACCGGTCGACGGTGGTCGACGATGATGGTGGAATACCGTGTACCGCGTGCGCCTGTTCGCTTCGGTCTTTTCCATACCGCACGCGTGCGGGGGAAGTGATTTGTCGAACGGTTTACCTCGGAACCCGTGGCAAATCGCGGGTTCGAGTTCGACGAACCGGATCGCTGTTTACGAGCTGCGCGTTTCTCTCTCCTTCCCTCAGTTAAATCGACGAGGGGCAGCTTCCGCGCCGGCTTTATCGCCGATAACACGCGAGAACGGGAGTAGCAAAAGTGAGAACGGTCTAACCGGAAGAGAGAAAGCGACCGATCGAAAAAACGATCGGAAAAGAGGGACGGAGGGAGAGCGGGAGAAAAGAAAACGGGCGAGTGAGAAAAGCGAGCAGTCAGGGATGGTCGGCGAGGGCTCACGAGAGAGGGTAGAGGAGAGTAAGATGGATAGGCCGGGGGTGCGAGAGCGTCGGGGCGAGTGACGGAAAGAGACAAAAGGAAAGGCGTGAGGGTGGAAAGTAAAGGTCGAAGAACAGTAATGCGAGAAACGGACAAGAGGGAGCATGAAAGAAACAAAACAGAGAAAAAAGGAAAGAAAGAGAAGGCACGATGATAGGGAAGGAACGAGAGAGCAATCAAGGACCAAGGTACACGTGACAACTTTGTCCTCAGGCAATCGGCAGGAATAAGGATGCATCTAGAGGAATGAGAGAGAGAGAGAGAGAGAGAGAGTAAAACAGAAGAGTGCGCCGGTGGTATAGGAGAAGGTTGTGTAAGAAAGGACGAAATAAAAGCGCACCGAGCGTGAAAGTAATCTCGTGATGCTAAACGTCCGCGAATGCAACGGGCTATAACCACCGCCCATGATTCCCATTGATGTTGCTGCGATATAACGGTAGTTAGGGGTGTCAAAGTCCGACATAGAGAGAAGTCGCTTTTCATAACAAAATCCTTACCTTTTACCATTTACCACCGAGCGTTTTGCTTAATTAAAAATAATTTTCTCTCAGCAAACGAAAAATCATGCCATCTACGAAAGCACTGTCGAAATAAACTGCGGACAAGATTATCAGTTATTTTATGTATACCTGGCATATTTAAAAGATAAATAATTTTACGGCGAAAAATTATATAATGTGCACAAGTGTCGCAGAGGCAAGAAATATCTATGAAATATCAGATGGATTAAGTAAGATACTCTGAATATTACTTATCGTAATTGCCATACAGTCGCGAGGGTGACATAAAAATTAAGAGAGCAACGCTAATTCCATCTCGCCCACCTTCTTTAAGTGTTAAGGGATTAATTAAACCTCAATCGTTGAGGCGCGATTCCCCCGAAGGGAAATGTGGTGAGCAACGTAATTCCCGTTATCATTAAACGTAAGAATGAATACAAGAGAACCGGAAAAACCAACGTCGAGAGGGTGGAGAAGAGAGGCGTTAGAAAACTGGGAAAGGGAGGGCGGCGACAGGAAAGAGAAAGAACAGGCCAATCCAGCCGAAAAACAAAAAGCAAGAGTGAAACAGAGACAGACAGACAGAGAGAGGGAGAGAGAGTGTCGGAGGATCGCTCGGGGAAAGATACAAAAACAGAGAAAAATGGCGAAACGCCAAGGGAGAAAGAGGAAGGCCGGGGGAGAAGGATAAAAGGATCAGGAAGAGGAAGGAGGCGGGTGAGAAAAACACGTAGTTGAGCAGGACAGAAAGAGTAACAAAAGGGCGACATCGGAGAGCGCAGTAGAGTCTGGCAGGCAAGCCTGGCGGGGAGGAAGCAAGAAGGAATAGCTGGTTTGAGCAAAAGAGAGAGAAAGAGAGTGAGAGTGAGAGGGGGGGGAGGCGGAAAACCGAGAAAAAAGAACACGCGTGCGCGCGTGCTCTGAAGAGGTGGTGGAAAAACGCGGAGAGGAAAAGCTGAGAGAGAGACGAAGGGAGCGGACAACAGGAAAGCGGTCGGTGACGGAGGAGAAATATAACAAAAGGACACGCGCGCGGCTGAATGTTATAAACGAATTAATTATAACCCACAGCGGTGAGATCTCTCTCGGCGTGCGTTACGAAGGGGGCACCCGCAGGGGGTGAGGTAGACACAAAATGCGAAACGTCACGTCATGTCGAACAATGGCCTCCGATATGCCGATAATATGCGTGCAATCCCGACGATAAGCCAGCCAGGCTGGCGATGGGCCGGAGGGAGAGGGAAGGTTCAGCTAGCGATACGTACCGTCAACAGGTAATCATAACAACAAAAGTCGTCAATAACGATGATTAAATGAGGCGTACGCGTATATAATTTCCGTGCACCGCAATAAAACCCACATTTGCAGCCATTAAACATGAACGGAACATCTCTCTTCCTCTCTCTTTCTCTCTCTCTCTCTCTCTCTCCTTTCTTCCATCTCCCCCCCCCTCTCTCTCTCATTCTCTCTTCATCTCTCCGTGCGAATTAGCTTTGTGATAAATCGTAGACTATCTCGGTATTGTTAACGCTGACGGCGTAAACAACGGCGAAATATGCGGATTGACAGCACCAGATCTCGCGCCGCGCTTCCCTCGGAAGGGAGAACCATAATTCTCCGTCTGCTTGTTGAAACGCTTATTATTTCGACGGGTACAAAGCGAAAAGGGTAGGAGGGATGAAAGAGAAACAACAAGGAGAGGAAGAAATAAAATCTTATCTTGATTCTTAGCAAATAGGGCTATTTGGAATATAAGTGAGTCTAATAATAAGTTCAAGGGGAGTTCATATAGTAGAATATTTGGCCTGTAATTTTAATGCTCAAACTTTTTTTATCCGACATTTCGAGCTATCAAAGGATAATCTCTTTTTTTAATGGACAAACCCCAAGCCCCTTTCCTTCATCATTATTCACTCGTCCCTACATAATATATATTAACGATTCTGTAATGACTATAATAAATACTAATGGATCTTTAATAAGCATCAATTAAGTGAATAGGGATCTTTACTTTGACATTTTCTTGTTGCTGAACACTACAAAATATACGTTGACCTAGTCTCGCATCAAGGGAAAATTTTCTGTTAACGGAACAGTCGATCAAACGTCGGCAGCAGATTAAACGACGCGAATATGGGAGGAGGGGACGTATTAAAAAATGTGGCAAACAAAATGAATCATGTTGCAAGCGATACCGCTTGCGCGTATAACTCGGGCTCGAGCGTGGCTCGTAAAATCGCGCGGAAGACAAATGGAGACGGAGGAGAAAGGGTAGGGCTAAAGGGAAAAGGGCGAAACGAGCGGAAAAGAGAGACAAATTGGAAAAGCCAGGAGAAAAGGAACGAGTTGGCGGGGGGGGAGGGGGGGGAGGCAATGTCGGAAGCGATCGGGGAACAATGAGGAAGGAGAGTCCGAGCTCAAAGCCAGGAAACCGTGCGTCGGAAAGCGTCGAGAGGACGGGAAGAGAATGGGCCGGGAGAAGAGGAGCGAGAAAATAATTGAGGACGAGAAAAAGAGACGAGCGCTAGGGAAAGAGAGGGACAACGCGAAATAAGCGCGTGGTAAACGAGCGGGCAGAATGCCCCGGTGTGAAGAGAGCAAGAGCGCGAGAGAGTGAGGATGAGAAAGAAAAAGAAATCTATTTATTATTCTACAGCGCGCGAGCCTCATCAGGACTGAGGTACGGCCAAACAGGACACATAAAACTAACGAAGATAACAAAAGCGCGTATGAAGACTGACTTAGGAGGTCGCGCGCGGTTTGTCTTATTTACGTTACTCGATTTATTTTACTCGATTAACTTAAAATAAGAGAAAGAGAGAAATCTTTCCTTTTGATAAGAATTCTCGAGGTAAACAATAACTCTTGACTTGCAAGCAAGCGAGAAGGGAAAGAAGCTCGATAAATTAATTATTAGTGATGATTATTAGCGGGATTTTATCAATTCCAATTGATTTCAAATAAATCTTATTTTAAGAGATGCTCGGTAATTTTGTTCAACGTCATTTTTCGCATTTTTGAAAATACGAGGAAAAAATTTTGTGAAAAATAAACGTAAAATCCGT
Source organism: Wasmannia auropunctata (assembly GCF_000956235.1). Taxonomy (NCBI): domain Eukaryota; kingdom Metazoa; phylum Arthropoda; class Insecta; order Hymenoptera; family Formicidae; genus Wasmannia; species Wasmannia auropunctata. The sequence continues at coordinate 4,225,341 of NW_012026812.1, forward strand.
GATATCCATAAAATCCGTATCTACTGATAATTACCTCACTGTGACGATCTTTTCTAGTCCATCGGAAATTTTCTGTCGTTTTAAAATAATTGTGCACAAAAAACCATTATCGCACGTGGAATGCCGAATGCGTATTATTTTCGATTCGCTTGGAATTAGACCGAATCGTATGAAGGATGTGGAATACGATATTTGTGAATCGATCGTAACTAGAATACGAATAGAGACGACATGTAGGAGCTCCGAAGGACAGGGAGGGAGGGCGAAGCACAGGGTAACACACGTGGAACACCGAAATTCGAAAAGAGGAAAGTCGGTTTGTGAGGGTGACATGAGGGTGACAGGCGTTGACGGTGTAAGGCTTCGAAAAGGCATGGCAGAGGAGGGCGGGGGTGCGAGAAGGGGAGAAAGGGGAAATAACGAGTAGCACAGCGCCAGTCATACACCGCGGATATATGATTCATTCGGTGGCGCGTTACGAATGATAACTCATGCATATTGAACGGGGGTGGCTGGGGGAGTGGAGAGGGCAGCGGGGGTCAGGATTGTGTTCCGTGATTTAGTTGGCGGCGGCGGTGTACGGCGCGGCGGCGTCGCGGCGCGAGACGATGATGATTACTGCCGTTGGCAACCCAACGGTGGAACGACGACGATAACGTAACGGTGATAGGTGGTTGGTGGCGGTCGTCACTGTGGTGCAGGGCAACGATGACGGTGACTACTCCTATCCCTCGATGAATAAGCGCGAAGCTCCGGGGGAACGTTGCTTTTATCAGCGGGGAAGCGCTTTTGGCCCCCAAAGAGAGAGAATCGGTGCGCGCTTCCGACTCGGCGATGCCGTTAATTAGGTCGAGCTCGACGTCGACGTCGACGACGACGACGACGATGATGACGACGCAGGCGAGCGAGCGAGTAACGAACAAAAACCAATTTCGACTTAGTTCCCCGCGAAATTTCGACCCGAGAACCTTCCCCGCTAAATGATAATATTTGGTTGCGCGTACTCGTCTCTCTCTCTCTCTCTCTCTTTCCTTCTCTATCTTCTTTGTTCGTGCACGTGTTTCCTCTCTCGACCTTTTCGGTAATTTCCTGGTTCTCGCTGCCGCTGCTGCGGAAGCTGCCGCCACTGCTGATGCATAGGATACACGGAGGAACGAATTCGCTATGTGAATAAACGCGCCCGAATTTTCCGCAGGTAACTTCGTCGTGCCGCCGTCTTCCGCTACGAATTTTGAGCGAATCCTCTTCGTTGCTGTCGCCGTCGTCGTCCGCATAAGAAATCGTTTTCTTCCTTGACGCGCGGCTTGCATTTTGCAACCTGCACAGAAATCGCTAAGATAATCTGAAAAATATTTTTTCTAATATAAATATTTTTGTAAATATCCTTTTATTAAATAGTTATTAAATACTATTGTATTATTGGAGATATTAAATATCATTTTAGAAAGAAAGCTTGTAAGAGTTATCAACGCAGTTATCAGTGCGTAAATTCTTGTGTTATAAAATAATTCATATTTTATTAATTTAATTTATTGTGTGTTTATAAAGTTACGTTGAGATATGTAAGGTAATATATGTATAGAAAAATCAAATTATATTTCGAACTCGATACACTCGCTATTAAATACAGTTTTACTAAGGGCTTATGGTTTATCGAAAATTTCAGTATAAACCCGGTGATCTCTTTCGAATTATTGTATTGTTTACTGGTAGTTTGTTACATAATCTTGCTATATTTTCACACAAAATTATTCATAAAAATTTATTCTGTATAGTCATATAGCTTCAATTTGTTTAAAAATGTTTTAAAGTAGCAATCACCAACGATTGTAATCTTATTTTAATATAAATATTTCGACAGATCTTGCGATTTCAGAGTTAGATAACAGATGGAACTTAAGACAAGAACAGACATATTTTTAGTCACTTTTACGAAAATATTTTCATAAAAGTCATAAGAATCGATAGTTTTTACGATATTTCAAGATTCCCAATGTGAAAAGTTTCGCGCGTTCTGGTCCTCTAAAAAAAAAAAAAGAAAAAAATGAGGTCAGTGCGAATAAATATCGCGCACGGTATTTTTTGATCTCGTTTCTCTCGCCTGCCGTTGAAATTTCACCTGCGCGAACTTCCGCCCGAGAGCCGCGAATGATAATATTTTCGACCGTGCTCGGTTTTCGCAATGAGATCCGTGGAGTAACTTGGAGTTCCTCGATAATAACGAAATATATAGGGAGGATTCTTTTCCGAACAATGCACCCGGCATACATAAATAACCGGTGGTATACATCCTTTTTTGCCCCGGGCAGAGTTTATTCACGGCGTCTCGACGCGCGGGGACGACTCTGAAAATTTCGCGGGGAAACTTTTCCCGGGGCGCGAACTTTGGAGTCGCGGTCCATCTTTTTTTCTCAGGTGTGCGGACCAAAAAAAATCAGTTAATATTTTGCCGTGTATTCACGTCGCGTACTCAGTCACGCTAGAGAAGCTTACGGTTTATCCGTTAAAAAATAACGTGTACGATATTTCATCGAAGCTCCGTGAGTTCGATGGAGGCAGGAGAGAGAGAGAGACAGGAAAAGGGATGAGAGAGAGTGAGAGGAAAAAGAGGGCGGGAATTTTTCAAAACGCGGGTTAAACCTACATGGCTCAACGAGACGATTGTTTCGCGAAGGAAATTGCTTTTTTTTCGCAATTTTACGAAACGCATTCGACCTACCGATCGATAATATCTTTGTTCCGGCGAGATCATCTGACTCGCGTTTCACGTTAAAATTAGAAAAGTTCATTCGACGAGATCAACTGATTGACAATCGACGATACGATTGCTCTAACGAAGGTTACATTTCCATGAAAAATAAATAAATCGCTTACTTCCGAATAGATATAACGCGCGACATCAAATAAAAACGATTTTTCCGAAATACAGGCTCTGCTATTTTTATATTCTTGTAAACAAACAATGAAATTTGATTTTCGATATGTGTTGTTTTTTTCCCGAAGCTTCGATTACAATTGGGCGGGTGTGCAAAGGAAAAAATACAGTGTGCAGATAGCAGCGCGTCGCTGTCGATCGCGCGTACGAAGCCGCCTTTTGCAGCGTATGGACCGTCTTGTACAGTTTCGCAGTTAATAAGCGTCGCCTCGGCGGCTATAAGCTCCTCAATAAAAGTCTTTAGCTCTGTGACGTCTTTAATTAAGTCGACGACGACAAAGGACGGGGTTAGCGGGGGAAGCGAGAGGCCGGGCTTCTCGCGATACTTTTTCCACCCAACTCGTTACTATAATGAATCCAACCGTGATCCCATATTAATTGGCGCGGCGCGGCAGCTCGCTGTGGCGCGGCGCGACGTTAGCGTAGAGGGAAAAAATAAAAAGTCGAGGCGGAACCGTAAAGATCAAGTGGCGGCCGCGCGAAAAGGAAGAAGAGAGGAAAGAGAGACAAGGAGGGGGCGAGCGGGAAAAAAAATACAAGGAAAAGTGCTCCTTTATGCGAGGAGAAGTTGCGCGTTTAATCCTACGTAGATTTCCGTGCTTGGAAGCGAGGGACGTCGCTATATAAAAGAACGACGGTAGGAAAAGGGGAAAAATTGGAGAGAATAAAGAGTGGAAGAGAGAGAGAGAGAGAGAGAGAGAGAGGAGGCGGAAGAAGAAGCGAATGTGCGCGGGAGAGCGCGGTGTATTTAAGGCGTTTGGGGGGGGAGAAAGAGAGGAAGGTTGGTTTATGAGAGTCGAGTGCGTGCGGACGCAACTGCCATTCTAATGCCGCGCGTAATTCCTCGCGGTTATTTACGTTGATTAATAAAGGAAAGCTGGGAAAACGGACCGGAATTAGCGGAAAGAGCCCGCACATTCGTACCGCCCCCTTTCGTACACCGCAAAAGAGCTGGGGGACGAGATTGCGATTGGATTCAGCGTTTTATGATGCTCGACGTTACTCGGGAGGATTCCGCCACGAGAATGGTTCGCTTATGTTCCATATTACTACTGCGAGAGCTGGAACTAGAGAATAGTCTAATCTGCGTTTATCTTACCACGTAATATACTTAATTGTGACTTGAAAGTGTATCGGGAAAAATTCTCGTGCATTGAAGCTTATTTGAATATCATATTACGATCATTTAATATCGCTCGGCATTAAAACCGTTGTTTATTAGTTGTAAAGTAATAAACGCTCATAAAATTGAAAGTAGTCCCTGAAACGTAGTCACGGCGGCATTTGCCGCGCCGCGCCGGCAATAAAATGCGGAAACAAGAGAGACAAGGCAAATAAGATTCGCATTTCTGTGCGAGGGAACTCTCAAAAGCAGATTGGCAGTCAAGCGGGAATTTCGAACCGCGGTTGAGTGTAACTTGCTGAATCGCACGCCGGACGATTAGAAGAGGAATACGGAAAATTGGTGGGGCAGCTGCGCGGAGAGAGCGAGGGAGAGAAGGGATTCTTTGAGCGATATTCATATTGTAAGTCGCCTCGAACCCCCCGGACCGCACTCACGAACGTGGCATTGATATTCCCGCGAGAGAGTTTTGAAGACGGTAGAAATAGCGACGAGACGCGCGCGCGGCCGTGGCGGTCCGAGACGGTCTGCAAAAATAAAAGTGCCTTTTCATGTCAGAGCACGGGAATAAAAGATGTCCCGTTTCCTTCCGCAGGAATAGTCCACAGAAATAGACCTCTGGCCGCGGGCGCAACGCATTGGATAACCGTTGCAGCCCAGCACTCGGGGCCTTGTAACAACGTGAAATGGAGAGGCAGAGAGTGGTGGAAAACGTGTATAGAGAGAGACATTGTTAAGGTGCGTCGCAGTAGTTGACAATGACGTTACATTTATTTTGAACAAATGAAAAAAAAAATGAAAAAAAAAAAAAAGAAAACCGGGAGAACACATAGAGAACTGACTATGAGATACAAAACTCGGAGCGGAAGTTATTAATCCGTGGAATACATAGGGTAGCTAGAATCACTAATTATTCATAATACCATAGAAAACGCGGGCTTGCTTTGCAACGACGATAATGACGACGTGACAGGAAGAACATAATTCTTTCCAGGGATATTTTACAAAGGACGGCACTTTTGTGTCTGTGTGTGACTGTGTGTATGTATATACGCGTGGAAATAAATTTCATAAACTTCACGGTATAATTTAAAGTTTAATAAATTGAAAATGAAGAACGTCGTCTCTCCGTCGCACTCTTTAAAGTTGGAGAAGCTACGGAATCCGCTGTCGCGGGGGAGGCGAAAAAGGACTGCAAGATTGAGACGGTCATGCCGGTACATTAATTCCTAATACCCGGCAGGACGTCGGCGTAAGGAGCATTAAAGAAAAAAGAGAAGTTGGAGAGGAAAGGAGAAAAAAGGAGGACTGGGAGAAAAAGAAGCTATACGGCGGAAAGGTCAAACGGATCTTAGGTGCGCCTTTTCGACGCGCGGAGCGCGACAACGTCTGGCGATGCAACGCGCGAATTTAATACCCTTCCGTAATTCTCCGTCGCGGTTACGTAAGGCGATTAAAAACAAAAAAGAATTAGAGAGAGAGAAAGCACACGGTGAAATAGCAGCGCGGGTGACGGCAGCGCGGTCCCGTCTGTCGCTGGATATCCGACGCGGAATGGCGGAAACGCGGGTCAAATAGCGGAGATCGAGCCACGTAAAATGCGATCCTTCGCGAGCAGAAGCGCGCGGGTGAATTCCGATTGATTTAACCGCGAGCGGCCACATTAATTCTGCGCGCTGCGTAAGACGTGGAAAAATCGAGCATAGCGCGGCGTTACCGGAGAGAGAGAGAGAGAGAGAGAGAGAGAGAGAGAGAGAGTAGAGAGAGACCCCCGCGCGACAGTGAAAAGGTAATTTGATGAAATATCGCAGAGGGCCTTTGGGCGCCGCGCGCCGCCGCAGGCAGACGACGCGGAAAGTCGCATTAATTTAAGGACGATTGTAATGTCGGCACGGTGGGAGGGGAGAAAAGATTACTCGACTTTAGCCAATCGTCGCTTATATATCGTCGGCACTTCCCTGTTTTCTCTTTAATTATTACGACGACTGTCAAAGTGCGTTTGTAACATTGACGAATATATATCTCGCGAATCGTTGAGATTGAGCTTTATTAATATATTCTCCCGTCCACTACGCTCTTATTTACTCCCTTTTCTTAATTGTCTCACGATGCAACCTAGCTGCGCTAGGTGTCATGTTGTCCAGGCCGTCATTAGTCTTTCCACCTGACTAAAAATTATTCTCGTTTTTATTGGAAGCTCGCGGCCAGCTCAATTTATAATCTGTTTTCATCATTTTTAAACGAGCTTTACTCTCATCTTTCTTCCTCGTTACGTAAAGTGATTTCGCTCAATCTCCAAACGGGGCTTTACTTTTTCAGCGATAAGCGCGCATTTATTCTTAAAGGGCAATTGAAAGAATAATCTCGTCTGTATTTTTTATGAAAACACGCTTCCGTTCGCAGGTTTATTTTTTTCTTTTTTTCACATTTAAACGTAAAGTGCAGAAAATCTTTCGTTCTTTTGCAAATGAAAAATCCAGCCACTTCATCGTCACGTAGAAAATTACAGTTAATTTTTATCATCGCTCGTGAACCACCGTGAAATTTCACCAACTTTCATGCGAATCGAAGAGCATTGAAGGAAAAGCAGATTGCAAAAGTTTTTCGAAACATTCGACCCACATTCCACTGCTACTGAAACGCATGGCGTAGTCATCGTATCGTGCGCAACGTAACTACTTCTTAGTAGGAGAGCAAACTGGAGTCTAGGGGAATTATTACTTTACTCGTACCTACCTTTTTCTTGAGCGTTCGCGCGCGACAGGAACTCGTCCGCCTCGCCGCCACGAACGTCATGGGATTTCAAATGTCACGCGCGGGGATCGAAATTTTTCTCGTTACCGTACCTCCTCGTTAAGACACTCGCGGTATCCCGCGTGTCATTTTTTAACAGCTCGCTCTCAACCACCGTTAATTTTCGCAACGAGCCACGGCGACGAGCACACAACGGCCATAAATAAAGCGTCGTAACGGCGCGCATCGTGTATTTGGAATTCCGGAAAAGGGACTAGAGGGGCCTCTTAGGGGAAGGGAGAGAGAGAGAGAGAGAGAGAGAGGTTGATGCGAACACTCGGGGGAGGGCAATTCCGGCGATGTCAAGTACCACCATCAGTCTCCTCGCCTTGAAGTATTCCTGTCTTCGAGTGCATCTCTCTCCACGCGAGCAGTCGTAATCCAGTTACGCTTGCCTGTAATTGTTGTATACTCGGAGGACTCAATTTTCGAAAACCCCACCACAGTCGACGTCGCAGACGTTTACCATTAAAACGCGTCGCTTAATTTGTCGCGTCGTCGTGCCACTCGATATATCGCGTTACATCGTTAAAACCCACAAATGCCTAGTAACGCTATCATCATCACAGATAACGCGTAACGCGTTAAGTTCAAGAGACGAGACATCGCAAGTCTCTCTCTTTCTCTTCTTTTTTCTTTATATTCTTCTTTTTGCCCCATTATAACATTTATTTTTGTCTCCACTTTTCCGTGTTTAAAAGAGAAAATATTCAAGATTGTAGAACTGCGCGTTACTGTTACATCTAATAATTACGCTTATTAAGAGAATAATAAACATTACAGAGAGGGATACTCGGGATGTAAAACGTTTCTATCCCCTTGGAATTTTTAATCAACGTAACTTTTCACATTACCGCGAATTGTAAGGTGTAAACTGCGGCTATTGTTACAGACATTACGTCGGCGGATCTGAACAACGGTTGCGCACGTCTTTGTAAGTGTTATTCTATTCGATTCGGCAGCTTCTCTCTCTCTCTCTGCGAAATATCGACAGTATGTCATACGAACAATAGGAAGAATGGGTTTAAAAACGGATCGAAGTTTATATAGCTGCGAGATTCTAGGCAAAAATTCGCGAATAACAAATAAGGGATGAAAACTTTGTTCACGTAGCGCGAATTGAAAAGTACAATATAAAATGTAATAGAGCTCGCCTTTTGCTCTCTATTTCTTTCTCTCTATATAGATATCTATTTAATGCCGCCCTTTTTATTCTAATAAAAATAGAACAAAAATTTATTCAATGTTGAGAGTCGGGCGTGCGTGGTTACGAAGTTACGTCGAGTCTCTCGTATTTTACGAATTTTTTAGATTCCTAGTTGAGCGGAGAAAGGGAGAGAAGGGAACGGTCGGTATCGGAGTTTGGATACGGTCAGCACCGCCCGCGATCTTCAATAATAGGGTTAAATCGGCGGAAATTTATGGACGCTGACCCTTCTGTGTACAATTCATCTCCCAGAGAAATGAAAAAAAAAGGAGAGACGGTAGTGGTGGTGGGCGGACGATCAAATTCATTATGTACGCATATCTTATGCAGCGGCAGGTTAAAGTTTACGTTAAATTAACCGTCTTCTACATAGGGCTCATTGCGGAATGCGTCCGGAGGGGTGGGAGGCGAAGGGGCGAAATCGCTCGGTATCGGGTCGTTAAAAGGCAATTTGTTAAAGCCGGTCCTTTCATAGCGCTGCCGTAACACGCGAAGCGTTTCTTTTTCCTCCCTTCTCCTTCACAAAAAAAAAAAGGAGAAAAAACTCGAGTCAAGCGTTCAACGTCGCGTTGAGTTACGCGATGCAAAAGTAAATGTCTATATCATGCCGCGCGTACCTATCGGCATACTTGGGAATAATTGCCTACGAGATTTCTTATACCTCCGTTCTTACATAACGGCACGCTAAGGTATTGTTTTAATAGACCCGAGATATCCAACGGGAGCGACATCGAGAGTGACATTTGTGATTTAATTTGACGGCTGTGTTAATATCTAATAATAATAACTTTAACTCGGTGATATTAAATAGATTAATAGAGACTGACCGATCTTCAGAAATTCATTAGCTAAATTTAGAATGACGTTTAGAATGACGAGTAATGGTGGTACATTACTTGATATATGAAAATAGCTGAATCGTACTGATTGTGAGATGCGCGTCACTTGTCATTTAATCTCGAGAATTATACGTTTCGCAATGCGAAATCATACCAATACGTCGAAATGCGTCGAATAAAGCGCTATGTATAATATAATTCATACGAGCAGAAAGAGAGAGAGAGAGAGAGAGAGAGTGTGTGTGTGTGTGTGTGTGTGTGTGTGTGTATGTGTGTGAAAAATGACGAATCGTATCCCCCGTACTCCTGATATTAAAGGTTGGGGTTTCATCACGGCCCCGGCCGTTATATAATAAAATAACATTTGCAGGGGACATTTATTAAACAAGTTGCTCGGCGCCGCGATATACGCTATGAGACGTTCACGTGAAAAAGTCACGACGCGCAAATAAGCAAGCCCGATGGATTTAGCCAGTGTTGCCATAAATATCGAAATTTGATTTCTATTTCAATAAATTGTATAAAGATATAAATTATTAAGGAATTTCTCTTAACCTCTTGAATCATCTTTCAGCGGAAAGAATTATATATTTAGAAAATGCGCGAGAACGTTAAATGTACATACCTGTCGTCACTTAAAAGCGAAAAATCAAGTTCCGCGAGAGCGAAGATAATTCTGGAATATATAGAGAGCATAATGCAATCAATTATGTTTACGATTGGAATAGATTTCCGCCGACGAAAAACCGATAATGCCGTTAGCGCGTACCGTATTCGATTCCCGTTTAACGTGGAAATATCATTCGAGACAATTGCATTAACTCTGACACCGCAAATTAGCGGTTCAACTATTCGTCAACTATTCCTGGAGCGAAGGAAAAAAACATTAGGAAATCGTCGAGGATTTTATCTATTCAATAGTTTATTTATTGATTGATTTTCAAGTAAGTTCTCGAGACAAGCGACATATTTGCAATATAAATAATATTCCTTGTATCTTCTAATATTTTCAATTTTATTTTTATTCTGAAATTCTATTTTTACTTTAATTAACGACAACCTATCGCGGTTTCCGCGAACGAATTTAGCGTGAGAGTTTCGTTTTTAAATGGAGCGTGACGGTGAGGACCGAAAAAAAGATGATATGGTATCGACATAGTTCGATTCTCGTTGCAGCATGCACTTCCTTTGTACGGATAAATACGCGTAAAAAATACGTGGACACGCGTGAGAATTCGACCGTTTGTTTTGACGTGCAACGTGATCCAGTAGCTCCTACGATTATCCATAGCGTGCAATGCCACGCGTTGCCATAATAGGACTGCATTTTGCTAACAATAAGTACTTCATGTTCTTGTTCTGGTTCTTGCTTTAGAGACAAAGCCAAGAGGAATTTGAAAAGGAATGTGCGTAAATGGGCCGAAAATTTTTTCTTTAATCTACATGTCGACATTTAATGAAGGAGAAAAGTCTCCCTCAATTTATCAGTTAAATTAACTTTAATCCTCATAATTTAATTTAATAGAGTTTTCAATTCTGGGAATGGTCTCTTGGTTTTACCGCGCTATTGTCCTACTTGCAGGAAAATATGGTCACCCTGCCGGAAGCTATAAGCCAGTTTCCTCGTCTTCGCAATGCGCGGACGTAACGAAGCGCAGGAATTATTTCTTATCCCTTGTCGTTCCAGAAATTGCACGACGCGGTCATGGGCGCCGAGACACAATCTTCCTTGCTTTTCCATGGTGCGTCGCGAGATAAAAAAGAAAAGTCCGGTTGAGAAATACCGCTTCATTATAATTTTCATGGAACTCTTGTTATAGAGGCAAGAAATTTTACTGTACGCTATTAGCAGGATAATTGAAATAATCACGAGGAGAAGCAGGGAAGCCAGAAGGGGAAAAAATTCTAGCGGCGCCCATGCTCGCACTTATTCCCTGCGCTTATCCTTTGTGCTTATCCCTTGTACTTATCCTCTGTCCACCGTGAAGGCGGCAATCAAAAGTACATTTTCACTTAACCCGTTGCACTGGAAATTCCAAGCCGGTTGCGGTGCTTTGAAACGGTTTCGCGCGTTTTCGAATTATTGACGTCTCTCTCATCAAAAATACGATCACTCGGATACCTTCGTATTGCCTCCGAATACTGAATTAAAAAAGAACAAACTTTATTATTTAATTTTGCCAATTGCTAAATATTAACGTGATAAATTAGAAAAATTGTCAATTGATTAGTCTAATATCATTAAACAAAAAGAAAAAATTAATAAATTACAAATTTCTCTCTGACGTCTTCTTCGGTCAATAATCCATTGTCGTTTGCTTTTCTTTCTTCAGAAATATTTGAAAGTTATGAAACTTTTAGTTTCGTCCAAAAATATCGTTAACCAATATTCCACAGAATTATTTCAAAATATTTCATATGTGAAATGTCCTATTTTTCGCCTAATAATACTCGGTCTCATCAATAACTGCATACAATGACGAGAAATACGATGCCGTTATTCGAAACAAACATTTAATTCGCCTTGCTCGTGAACAAGAGCGTGTCAAGAAATTAATACCTTGTTTATAAACGTCGTAGACGTCGTCGTTGTTCGCAGCAACCACCTGTTTACCTGACGTTATCGTCATCATCCTCCTACTCTTGGGCTCCGTCGACGCGTTCACCGCAGATTGTCTTCCTCTCTCTCTCTCTCTCTCTCTCTCTCTCTCTCGCGTCCTTCCCCCGTTTCTCTCCTACTAGCACACGGTAGGTTTTGGTGGATTACATATTATTCTCGTGGAATATTCTCAGTGATTCGAATCGTTGGAGCGTCCTCTGAAAAGACAGGCGCGTGTCGCAGTACATCTTGCTCGCCCCCTTTCGCCGCATCGTCTCTCGCGGCTCCTTTGATCTGCTCTTCCCTCTTCGAGTGACATCATCCGAACGTCGCGCATCTCGCAAAAGGGGGGATCACGATCTTCCTGGGTCACGCGCTCGAGTTATCTTATTTTTTTTCGTCAGAAGAATAAGTTTCATGCGCGTTTCATCATATATTTTTAAAGGTTTAGACAGCGATACACCTAACTATTATTCTATTTAAAATATGTTTGATTAATGTTTCTGATTTCAAGATAATTAATTGGAACCTTAAAAAATAACGCATAATAAATATAGTAATGTATAAAAAATATGGATTATATTAAATATAGAAATTAATTGTTCATCTTTATTTGTTGAAGATTAAATAGCGAATATGTATTATCGTATATTTTGATTGCAATTAGAGAGAAAGGATCTAAGTAATTAATTGTTGGTAACACCAACAATAACAATTTAAAAATTTAAGGAAATTAATTTTAAAAGTGAAAAAACTTTTATTTATATTAATTTATATTAATCTCTTTTAATTCATGAGAAGGAAATCAGAATGCGCTGTGATTCTATAAAATGCGACAATATATCTTATTCTTTTTGATGTTTTAATTAGGAATTGCTATTACTCTCTTTTACTGATATTTGTTTTCAACAGTAGAATTAAACGTTCCACAAAAACAGCTGCGAAAACTGTTACTCCAATTACCCTGGTGTCTAGTTTAATTTCCTTAAGCAAGATCTTCCCGTTGAAAACCTGTTGTCTCGCGTTCGCGTAACATTCAACACAAGCATACGCCCTCGTGAGTCTTTCCTCTGATCTCGCATCCACCTCCAATGTGTGTTGCAGAAACAAACGGCCTGAGGATGCTGGAGCTGATAGTGCCACAGCACGCGGTGTTCGGGCAAAATGTAAGCCTCGAGTGCAACTTTAATCTGGACGACGAGAAGCTGTACTCGGTCAAGTGGTACAAGGATGGCAACGAGTTCTACCGATTTGTACCTCAGGAAAAGCCACCTGTTCTGGTGTTCCTCCATCCCGGTGTCACGCCAATCGTAAGGATAACTAACTTCTCCCTTTCTTTCCCTTCTTTTTTTCTTTTGGGCTAAACTTTAGTTGAAAGAAACGAATCTAGTTCCTAATCTATGTGTAAGACTTATCTCGCAGGTATAGAGTAAGGACACTAAATATGGATAATGGAATGCTAGTTTTTTTCCGGATAATATATTCAAAATAGTCATTGTATTTTCCATCGAGATTCTTTAACATTTATGTTAGTTTTATCAATCGTCAATTGTTTCTTGATTATTAGCAACAACGCTGCACATTTTATTAATATCATTAAGTAATAAATTTAGATGTAAACATTTTTTCAAAATTTATTCAAATTTATTTAATATTTATAAGGATTGCCTTATGGCTTTTACAGAAGGTAATAAATAGTATTAGATTTTAAAAATGGAAAAAAATCAACATTATTCATCTTCAGTTAAAATTAAATGTAATATACTTTGCGAATAGTCTGGTCTGTAACTAGATCCAAGAGTCTAATTGTGAATAATTTTTATTATTTTATTAAATTGAAATTCAAAATATAAAATAATACTGAAATTGAATAAAATTATCCATAAAGTACATATTCTTTACAATTAATGACAACTATTAAATATGTTATTAATTATCTGATATTTTTCTAGATAAAAATATGAATCTTTATCTTTAGGATAAACCAAAATTAGTGCCTTTACCTTAATCTTTTTATCACATTAAAATGGGTTCTGTAAATTTCAATTCTCGACATCAACACTTTGCGACGAACAAAATTGGAAGGGTTCGGCGTAAGAGCGACATAAATTGTTAAGTAGTAAGGTCGGGCCAGTCTCCGGCTTCTACGATCCTTGCATCCGAAGTCGAATACGACTTTTCGCTTGTTCTCGGCGCCGAATCCTTATCCAATTCTCACGCTTTACGTCCGATGTATATACGTGCGGCCCGATTGATCGTCATGAATCGCCTTAAACGCGAGCGGACGATTGAAGCCCCCGGAAAAGAAAGCTCTCCCGGTGTTTTGATTTCGCGCCATTCCCATTCTTCAGTTGTCGGGGGAAGCACGCGTCCCCCTGGGACGCCGCGCCGTCATGATTGACCCACTTTTGATTACGTTCCGGACTTGGATTCTTAAACGCACGTCAATCACCTGCGGGAGCCAAAATCCGAACTCTCAGTATTCGATGCGGCAAAACTCGGACTTGCACCTTCATATTTGTGTCGTTTAAAAATAAATCGCGCGCGAACCGTTCGCTCGAGATATTTTTCCCAATCGGAAAACAAATAGGAGGGCAAAACGTAAACTAGTTAGGGAATACGAGCGTGCGATCGACGACGCGAAATTCGCTACGCGCGAACGTAATACACAAGCATGCACCGCGCGCGATGCAAATGGTAATAAAAACAGCGATGCAAGCTTGGCAATAATAAAAATCGTAGATGTCACATTTTTGAAACTCTAGTTTTCAAGTCTCTTCATCGAGAAGCGTTCATACGTGCCGCGATCGTGAGCGACGTTTGCAGAAGGAACTCGCTTCCGTACCTCCATACATAAATAAATAGGTATCGCATGCACAGGGAGCGGCTTTCCCGAAATTCCCGTCTTGAGCACGCGCGCGCGCAGCCAAAATGGCTTTCCATTCACGTCAAGACGTCGGATTAATGCTGCATTATGCGCGCCGAGCGGCGAATAAACAAAGACGGGGCGACCGCTGGCACGCGATCTTGGTCATAATGAGCCTTAATATTAACATTAATCACCGCGCGAGATTGGCGCTCGGGAGCGCCCTTAGAAATTATCGGTCTACCCGGTCGTTATCGCTGTTTATAATTACATCGATTAGTATAATGAATCGTGAAATGCTCGCCCCCGCGCGCGGAGATGAAAATTGCGAGGATGCCGACGACGATGACCCGATCTCTCTCTCTCTCTCTCTCCTCCACCGCCCCTTTCTCCCACTCCCACCCCGCGTTCTTCGCGAAACTAATTTAATGCGGGGACGTTGTTCGTTAAGCGCGTCGTCGTCAGGCACGTCTAAAATTGCCTTTCGTCCTTGTCGTCGTCGACGTCGTCGTCGTCGTTACCACCGCAAAAGATAACGCATTACAAATTGATCCCGAGGGGGGAGCCGCTCCTCCCTCTCCTAGCCTCCTAGCCGCGTCCTCCCTCTTTTGGGTTAATGATATTTCCAATAATTTCAATTCCTCGCCGACTATATCACTCGCTCGGTTTTCCGCGCCATTGAGTGATACGAAAAAATTCCGGTTCTCCCCGAACGGCATGAAAACTATGCGCCTTTTGTATGTGCCCGGGGGGTGATTCACTGGACTGTCAAAGGGGAAATTTCGGCAGCGAAGTTAAGTCACGGAAAGAGTTTTATTTCGCGCCAAGGGTAAATATACATATATTATTTCTCGATTTTATTTGTTTGTTCATCGAGATTTAGAAAGGCAACTTGAAAGCTAAACACTTAATTCGGTCGTTTCTCGAAAAGAATATTGCAAGTGCGAGATTTACTATACGCGATATAAGAAATTCATTGTGAAAATAACGAAATTTAACAGTAAAATGAGATAATTGAAACTTTACGTGATTCTTTCCTTTCTTTTTCTATTTTATTTATTTCTTGGCGTTCATAGAAATGAACGAATTGTATTAGAGAAAATTTTAATTCTAGCCCCATGTATTTTATCAAGTCAGTTTATCAAGTTTTTAACGAATTGGCTATTGTGTCGCAGCGTTACCTCTCTCTTTTGTCTTTCAGGTTCACGACTCCACTCAACGAACGGTCGTCTTAAATTCCGTAAACCTCATGAGCACGGGACGCTACAGATGCGAGGTTTCGGCGGAGGCGCCATTCTTCCAGACCGTTTCCGACCATTCGGATATGACAGTAATCGGTAAGGAGCGATGACAAGCAGATTCGTATTAATTAAGAGTTTTATCTTTCGAAGAAATCGCGCAATAACAGCAACTCGAGGCCGCAAATTTGGGGATATTGCGTCGTTGATTTATCCCTATTAGAGTGCTCCACTATTCTTCCTCGCCGATTCTCATTATAAGCAAATGTTGTTATCATCGAGGCCGACCGAGGAAAAGGGAAGAGGAGGGAAAAGAAATTGTGCCGACTAATCGTGATTTTATTCACGCTCGAATAATAAAATCAAAAATCGCGAAAGAGAGATTTATCACACTTATCGTGCGGTGTGAAATATATTTTGGAACGGTTTAATTCCGAGACAAAGATTTATATGTGTCATTTAACGGAAGGGATTTCGGTTCCACGTTCAAGAAGAAGAAGAAAAAGAACAGAAGAGAAGATTTTCCGCCACAGGATTAGGAATTTTAACGGCTTTGAAGATTTCATAAGCCACTTAACGCGAGAATTAAAACGAATCGCAGTTCCAATACCTCCGAAAGAGTTAATTTCGTCACGTCGGCTTTGATCTGTAAAAGGGAATGTTATCTGCCCCCTCAAAAATATCGATCTACGGTCTAGTGACGACGAATCACTGACAATTCATTCCGCGACAGTAAAGTGTCTGTGCGACTTTCGACTGTGACCTTCATTTGAAACGTTTTTCGTTAATCTTACCTTATTATCGTCGTGCGCACACCATAAGTGGAGCATTTTCCTTCAGCCACGGACATTGACAAACTCAAAACCGATATTTGCACAATTATTTATCTCAATTTTTCTCGTGAACATTAAATTCGTTGAAATCTGTCCATGCTCTTCCATTTTTATTCATTTCTAGTTCGAGTATTACCAACGCTTACATTCATCACAAATTGAACTCTTGATTAATAATATTCGTACGAAAATTATTAAATAAATATCGATTGAAAGAATTTTCACAGCAACTGTGCGGAGCCCTTAGAGTTTAAATCTAAATAAGACCCGTCGTTGGTTTTCCTACCCAATCTTTTTAATCCAGGACGGATTTGATTATTTATTCTCTCTGCCGAGGAACAAGATCCCAATCGCTCCAGTTTTTGCGCCAGCCAGCCGGTTTTACCCTGCGCACATCTTTATATATCTGTATATAGCGTATATAAAGTTAAATGCGTTATATCGAGTGCAATGATTACGGCGAAGTGTTACTCCATTAAAATTTCCGTGCCGGTAAGCGTAAACAAGTTAAGCTTGCCACAACAAAATTACGGTTCAAGCGCGGTATTGCGTTAAAATATTCGAGCGGGCGTACAAGTTAAAAGCCCGTGCCCCGCTCGGTCTAATCGAAGAACATTACGTTCTTTTTGTCGCACAACAGATTATTTTACGTGCATCTACATATTTCCAGCCCTACCGGAGGACGAGCCCGTTATCACCGCGCGACCCGGGAAACATCGTTATCAAGTCGGCGACGTCGTGCGGTTCAATTGCACTTCGGCGAAGTCGAAGCCACATGCCACGCTCAGCTGGTTCATCAACGGCGACCCCGTGAGTGCTCGAGACGCGAAGTGTCTCTCTCTCTCTTCTTCTTCTTCCTCTCCCCCCCCCTCTCTCTCTCTCTCTCTCTCTTCTCTGCCTGCGTACCGCAATCGTGAATGTCTTCTCAGGCTGTCGGAAGTGTAAAAGTTTCGCGTCACCGACGTCCGAGATAAGCCACGATCCCAGCAAATCCATCCAGAGTACTCTACGGATTCATGCGCGCTTACGCACGATGCAGTTAAATAACGGGAAGAGGCCTTATCTACGATTAGAATTCTCTAATTTCATTAAGTATTAATCAGTCAAAGTATTATTATTATACCAGAAACGTTTTCCATATTACATGTTACGTATTTAATTTTAATCATTTCTCAATTTTCCAAGAATGAAAACTAGCTCACAATGTTATTTCGACTTTTTCAAGATAGATGATAATAATAATTAGAGATCAAAGATTTTATTTTTCTTTTTCTATTCCCATCATCTACATATATATTAATAATTAAATTTTAAGTTAAATTTAATTGAAATAAAATTTAAAGAGACTTCTCTTTTCACGACTTAAGAATTCTGATTCTAAAATATTCATCAGATATTTCTGTAAGTGTCAAAGTTAAACTGTCACGTCTATCTTAATAAAGACTTTTTCCGTGTAATACATCATGTTTTACCGTCATCGTGATACCTACATGCTACGAAGTTACGTCCGTAAAAGCGCACTTTCATATTACTATACGCCAAGGAAAAGTCATAACAGTCCCTCTCGCTTTTTTCCTCTCTTAGTTTCTCTCTCTCTCTCTCTCCTCTTTTAAGCGTTGTCAAAAGTTTTGCGTCGCGTCGCGAATTTTGTTCTTCCGCAAAAATAACGCACCTCTGCAATGACCAACGTGACCGTTAATGTCTCGTTGACCCGCGATTACGCGCTAACAAAGCTCGAGGATTAATTTTGCAAAGTGCATTCTATGGCGTGCGCGCGGAGCTTTTTCATTTTTCATGTGTGAACAAATAATTGGTTCTTGAGTAATTAATCTTCGGGTGTTGCGAGCGGACGTTCGCGCGCATTCAAAATTGCCTGATTAGTCTTTTAGCATTCGTGTTACCTCGTGGCTTATTAAAATTGGTATTACATTTAATCGATTGTTCGAATCGATAATCTTAGATTAGAGCAGGATTTTTAACCGATGTGCTACGGAGCACACTAGTATGCCGCAAAGGCATTCTTCAAATTGCCCCCAAAATTTTAGAAATTTGAGAAAATAAACAAAATCGAGAAATTTAGAAATAAAAAAAGCGAGTCAGAGACGCGAAATATAAAATATTTTTTAAATTGTAAAAATCACCGAAATTATGTTACGTTTATTCTCATTTTAATGAAAATAATATTTTCATTGCAATAAAATCATTTTAAAAACGATGAGATAAAAATAAAAACTTTAGAATTTTACGTTTTATTTTTGAACGTCTTGTTTATGGTATCCTATAAAAAATCTATGTTGAGCGCTAAAACGTATGTATCTAAAGATAGCTCTCGGTGCACCTCGATAAATTTGAATAATTGTCATTTAATGTGCCACGAATTGAAAAGGCTTGAAAAACGCTAGATTAGAAAATAATCTTTATCTGCAATATTTAGAGAGGACATCCTGTAAATTACGGCGTAAATTAAAGATTGTATTGATTATACAATCTTAGCAAAAAGTGACATATATTGTACATATTTATAAGTGACAAACAAAGTCATGATGACGTCCTTATGATATCATTATGACTTATGTGTTCTACCTATTAGTAAATAAGGATAGTAACTTAATAATCACAATAACTTTTAAGAGCTTGTAAACCGTTTTAAAAGTGAAATGTTTTGAAACTAGACATGTATATGTCTAAATCGTATGCCTAAAATCTATCTTCTATACAACAATAAGTAAATTTCATTAACTTGTTTCATCATTTTCATGTACAGCTAATACAATCTTAAGAAAAATATGAAATTTGCGTCTAACGTGGAAAATGTTGTAACGCGTGCAAAGAGATGGAACGTTGAATAATTCCATTATCATGATTAGAATTAGTATCCGTATGTTAGGGTACTTCTTAATTTTTGTCACAGAAGTTGTAACACAAAATTTAATGAGAGAGATAACAATCTTCTGCTGAACGATATTAAAAGTTTATATAGTGCTCTCAGGGAGCTCGCGGGTCAAGAGTCAATTTTCCTGGAACGAAGTAGATTAGACAGATAATGCAGTGTATTTAATTTGCGATGATAAGCACAGACGACGTTATTACATTTTATTAAAAAAAAAAAAGAAAAGAATATGTGTCTTAAGAATATATTAAAGTGACTCTTAAGATAATCTCGCTCGATAATCTAGAAAGTCAATATCGCTCATTTGCTTAATTGTTACTAAAATTATTGTTTATTGAGTATAACGTTATCTTGTCGCGGTTCCAGTTTAATATTCCAATTAATTTCATCAATTCTCATCACAATTCAATTCATCATTATTTTTCATTCGCCTGATTTTTTTATTTTGTTGGATAAATTTCCAACTTTCGTGATTTTGATTAGGTTTTCATATAATGTTTTTTATTGGGTAAAATTTCTATTTAGAATTGAGAAAGGATCTCTTTAACATTTCTACTCTTCAAGAAAACTAAATATGAAAATTTTAGATACACGTCGCCCCAAACAATGTATCCGAAAAGATTTAAACGACGATGACTACGCGCTCGCAAATATTTTCGACGACAAAGAGAACGTCCGTATCGTCGTCGTCGTCATCATTATCGTTTAAATCGAGAGAGAGAGAGAGAGAGAGAGAAAGAAAGAGAATATACAGTTCCGCTTCTTCACTTCGATTAGGTCGAGCAGCAGTTCTTGAGGCTCTACCCCGTCGACATAGACCGGAACGATCTGGAGACCTCCACACTCGGTCTAGAGTTCCGTCTGCGCTTGAAGCACTTCAAGAAGGGAGACTTGAAGATCAAATGCCTGGCGAGGATATATACCGTATATTGGAAATCGAATGAGCTCAGCATAGAGGGTGAGAGGCCTCTGAAGATACCGGTAATGGAGAGCAGGGAGACAAGGGCGCAAGGGCACACGCACGCCGAGCATATCCTAGGTAAAAAAAGAAATCTCCCGGCCGGCCCCTTGACTGCAGAGGGTAGATGACAAGGGTGAAATGTCTGCTCCGCCGCACGAACACGGATTTCTTTGTCGTGTCTTTTAATTTAGTTGCTCTTGTCAATTCTATGTAGGAAGGAAAATGTTCAAAATTCATAAAAGATAACTTTTTCTCAATTATTCGATATAAAACTAATTAGATAATTAAATGTCTCTGGACAATATGTTACAACACGATACAAGAATAAAAAAAGATTGTGAGTCAAAGCTGATAAATAAAATTAAACAATTTACTTACTATACTATTTGGATTTTAATTACATGTTTCTTAAATGCACAGTAGAGAAAAATATTTGTTCTATCTTATTGTGTTAAAAACGGTTCATTCAAATGTGTTAAATTTTTATATTGGATTTTTTTGAATATCCAAGTGTAAATTTAATATACAATTATGTTAATTTGAATATTTTTTTGTGTTTGTGTAAATTAATGTTTAACAAAAATAATATAGCTTTAAAACGTAAATTCTAAGATAACTAAACAAAAGATGTCCGTGTTAATTTAATATATTATAAGTGTTAATTTTTTGCTGAATAAATATTTCCACAATTTATCTTTAAATTATATCAAATGTAACATTTTTTGTGTTAATTTTTACATAATGTTTGTGTTGTTTCCTAACATATCGATCTTATGTTAAATTAATATAAAAATTTGGATCGATTGATTGAGACATCTGTTAAATGATGTGTTAAATTCAATACAAAATTTTCCAATTGTGTATTAATTTTTGTTTAAAATAATATTTTTAAAACAATATTGTCCAACATCGGAATATTAACTCTCCGAGTGACTGCATCTATTTACCTTATTATCGAAAGGATTGAAACACGAGGGTTGGTATGAAGAGCCATTACCTATCTCGGGTATAAAGAGGGATAAGAATCGCTTTTCAAGTCCGTGAAAAAAAACTGACATTTTTCACAGTTCACGTCGTTAATATTGATTACAAGTCCGCAAAAAGTATAGGCTTTGTGGCCGTGTGAGAAGGGGCTTAGCGACCAAAATAATGGATCCCAACCCTTTCGGTGTTAACATCTCCAACTTGAAGCTCGTCCTGACGGCGCGGATAGTTTAGCAACTCAATGTCGTTTCTCCCCGATACGCTGTTTTAGTTCTATCGCGCAAGCCAAAGCGTAAACACGTAACTCGTTTCGCGCAAAACCCACATCAGGGACACAACTCTAAGGGGAAATAAGGAAGGCATTTTGTGACAAGCCGAATCACAGACGCGCGCGCGAGCGATCGAAAGATTAAGAATTCATTTTTCGCGGACAGGGAATCTGTGTCACTCCCTTTTAATTCGGCCATTTTTTACAACGCGCTTAAGCGTAAATCGTTTTAGCCGCAAACTCGCTTAGCTTGCAAGCTTCAATTTCGAACTTTGAATTTTTCCTGAATATTTATGAAAGGTCCCTCTTTCAGGAAATGCGCGGATAATATAATTTAATATAATATAATTTCTCTATTTCTTTTTTTCAGCGAATGGAAGTAGAGCGTTAGGAGGACCATGCGTTGTGCTGGTGATCATGGGTTTACTGATGCTGCGGTAAGGATTAAGGATACCACTCGCCCTTCGTGCTCACCCTCTAGGCCTGTGGAAGCCACTCTCGTAACGCGATATGATTACATAATATAAAATTATCCATGTTGTTTATATTTTTTATAATTGCAATTAGTGGAGTTAGAGAGTCACGTAATAATCGTAGGCAGACGACACACTATCGAACTATGTTAGACTTTACTCGAATGAATGAGGGGAAGTTTTCGTTGTAAAGAAACGATATGGATTCGTTTTTTTTTCCAGGGCTAATATATGAAAAAAAAAAAAAAAAAAATTATCGGAATTTTGCGACGATTTGGTTGTTCCACATTTTTGCGTAACATAAATTACAGCGTTTTGCGTATACATATCTTGCGTATAGTGCGTGAGAGACACGACAAGTCTGTTGTTCCATTATCATATATATTCATTGAAAGGTTATATGCACTGCCACGTACTGATCTTGTTCATCGTGAAAATTTGGAATTGTGACTTTTTTACATTGCTTGCGATGACTCATGCGTAAAGTACATAAATCAATTTCTTCAGGTGCACATACGCGCGTGTATACTTCGTCTACTACTATTCGTTGTGTATGGCTAACGCATATCTGCCGTGCAAACTGTGGCGCGTTTTATTGAATTTTCATTAACCATGCCACGTCTGTGGAGCGATAGAACGCACAAGTGCGTTTTACTGAGTTTCAAGACAATATAATATTAACGATTTAACTGTAACGCGAAGAAATTCTCTGCAAATTCTCGAATTGAACATCGGCATGCAGTTTATGCTATTAAGAAATTTTTTAGTCTCGTTATTTTTTTATTAAATATATTTACTAAAAAAAAAAGATTAGATACTTAAAAATATCTATGTCATTTTATTCGATAAGATTAACTCATCGGTATGTACATACTGCACGTGTTCGATTGCAGATATTTAGTTAAGAAAACGGGGACGCACACGATGCTGTACTTACACGCCGCGCGTGTGTGTGCCTCTGTAAATCAATAAAATAAACACGAATCGAGAATCTAGTAGTACATATGTACAACCAAGTAGAGGCAGCGACGCAACGCAAACAAAACAAATCGTCGTTTCTGTTCGCTACCATACAGTACAGCCCTTAACGATCTAGTCGCTATTAATCGTATGTTAACAAGATAATATCCTAGGAATAATTGTATGACGTGTGTGACTGTGTAGCGTGCGTTTACCAAAGATTTTCGAACTTTTCACGCTAAGCTTTCCTAATTGTTAATTAATCATCACACGGTGACACGGTGTGTAGAGGTTTCGTAAATGAAACTTGCCACATTCTTTATCTATGGTAGCTGTAAAGACACTCGCTCTTGTACATATGTATATCGTTCCAAGGTAACACGCTGTAATATCAATATTATAAAGAAAAATGATATCGTTAATCTTTAACCTGCAGAAATATTTTCTTTAGTAAATCGCGTAAATCTCTCCCAAAATGTACTGTACATCGATCTAATAAAACTGTAATGAAAGATATCGAAAGTTGAATGTTGAATATTTATTATGTATCTTCAATATGAGTCGGTCGAAAGAAGACACGTTCATTCTTAGATCGTAACCCCTTTTATTCCGAATGTCTTGTATATGCTCTAATTAATTATAAAAATTAGTATTGAATTTATTACTAAAGCTAAATATATAATAATTCCTATAAAAATTTGTCTTACGATCTTTAAAATCTCATATGAGAAACAAAACTACAATGTGGGAAAGAAAGAATAATCAACATAAAGCAAATAAGATCATAAGATAGTTGCGTTAGACAAACAACGTTCCGTAAAAAATGGATGTTTTTTCATGTGAACATTAGACAACTTAACTGGAGACTTGGCGAAAAACTTGAAAATCTTCTGCTCATTGGGAGTTTCCATCTCCTCCGTTTCCTCCCATTCTACTGTCAATGCTTTTGACTCGAGAATCTGTTCGGCAGTGGACCAACTGAATCGAACGAGCTGCGGAAAGCCAAACACCTGATCTACATTCGCGGACAGCCAAGTTTTAGTCACCGGATCGGTAGGGTATCCGCTGCCGTACTCCATTTCGATGTTCTCACCTTCGCGAAACCGCCACGCTCGTATCGCGTGATCTCGCGACACCTTGGCGCATATACTAGCCGCGCTGACGATTGGATAAGTTGCATCGGCTTTCTTAGCCACGACTATCTTGACGCCGGGAAACACGCTTATCAGTCGCGCCTGGTAAGATTCAGGTTTGCCGACGGTATCCACGTAAATCTCGGCAACGTTCACACCTGACTCGATCGCTCGCTGGATCAAGTTTGTAGCCGACATCATGGAAACCTCGTTCAGCGAGATTTTCGTGCGACGGTACATGCTGTTGGCAATGACGTTTGGCGATATCGTGTCGATCGCCCATCCAATATTATTCTTATGCTTGCAGATATCATCGAATATCTCGTCGCGTTTCTTCTCCGTCAGGCTCTTGGAATCAGCGCAGCCTAGATCGACCAGCAGTTGCTTTTGAGACAATGGAGCATATGAGATCCCGTAGACCATTGGGCCTAAAACTGGACCGCGACCCGCCTCATCCACTCCAAGTTGACATGGTTCGTCCTTGCAGATTTGGGGAACCTATTTTGCATCAATAAACAAACATACATCTTTCTTTTAATATTTGCTCTCCTTCTCCACAACAATATTTACAAAATTTTTGTAAAATGAAATATTACAGCAGATTAAATGTAAAATATATGAGATTGTATAAATTATAAAAAAAAAAGATCAAATTGTACAAATGAACAATAATTTGTAATAATTATAAAAATGTGCAAAATGCATTTATTTTTACATTCCAGGACATATCCAGGATTGTCAGATGTAAAATACATAGAATTATGTATTTCATCCATTCTTTCTTTATTTTATTCATACGAAAATATTCTATTACAAAAGTATATTTACCTCCGAAAAGTAAACCTCATTAACGCTGTGATCACTATGTGCAAAATATGGATGTAAATCCTTTCTGCAGACGATGCTTTTAATTTCCTCTTTGCAAAAATCCATTTCCTTCCCTCCAGTGCCATTTTTTATCATATTTTCATTTCTTTCACTCATTTTTACAGTTTTATAATTCGCATAAAAACTCGATCAAAACAAGTCAATCTAACCTAATCTAACATAACCTCAAATCTCCCCAGATTACAAACATCCACTCGGAATACCTCCAGTCTATAGAATGTATAGTTTGTGCAGAAAATTTTGAAAATTCATAATGGAGAGAAAGATAATAAAAAAAAAATAGAAGATAAAGAAAGACTGGATTTCTATTTAAATATAGTACGTAACATAGAAAAATATTCTACTCGCTTGTAACATTTATTTATAAAATAGAAACATTGTTTATGTATGTTTCTCCACGTAATCTGCAGCCATCTGTCGTATACGATCTACAGCCTCGGGTGTACCGTTTTTCTCTTCAAAATTTATAAATTTCGTGTAGAGAGTTTTCATTTTCCTCGGTGGAAGCGTTTGGACGCATGCTCGTTCCAATACTTTTCTGCGAAATAAGCGAAAAATTTATTAAATAACTAATATGATACTTGGGTCTGAAATAAACATATCAATGAAACGATAGAACTTATTTAGACATACCTGGCTAATTCGATGTCTTTGGACTTTATTAAGCAATCCACATAACACGACCATACGTCGACGCGTTTTGGATAAGAACTCAAAATATTTTCGAATAACGTTTGCGCTCGTTCCTTGTCTCCCAATTTGTTTTCTAAATTCGCAAATCTTACCAGCAGGTTCACATCTGCAATCACGTCCCATAGTTTTATTAAATATACATATAATAAAATTATAATACTAAAATACGATAAATAATATAAAAATCTGACGTGTGCTTACGTTGAGATACGGGCAAGGATTGCAATGCCCGTTGCATGATTTGCCGTGACTTTTCTTTCATGCCAACTTTCAATAACGCGGCACCGCAGTCTATCCATGTCTGGGAATCTTGTTTGAATTTGCCGATCACAGTACTTATCAATTTCTCAAGTTCGGCCTTTCTATCGGAATCCGCGTGTACAGTTAGCATGTGCGTATATACTTTATATGCGTCGTTCGTCTTCACAGCTTCTTGGAATACGTCGTTCAGGGATTCGGCGGTGCCGTATCTGGATTCCAAATTGAGCCACGCGTTCCACACGTTTAAACGTTCGTTTTCCTCTCTGAAATTAATCGTTTTGATTGCCCGTCTTGCGACCGTTCTCGCCTTGTCGATCTCCGTGGCTTGCAAATGATAAGCCATGTATTGCAGCCACACTAACGAGCTATCGGGACTCGACAAAATTAATCTGTCGAACTGATCGATTGAATTGGGTGCCTGACTGCTCGCCAGAGCTTCCTCTCGCTGACGAATCTCGCGTTCTTTCTGTCGTTCCTGTTCCCGCCGCTCAGCCGCACTCAATTTTTTTTTCTTCCGCTTAGGTTCCTCTTCAGGTTTCTCTTCTTCCTCGTCGTCGCTGGACGTTTCAGCATTAGCGGAAACAGCCAATTTTGCTTTGCCATCCCAAGAAAATCCGCATTCCGGAATGTGCAATTTTTCCACCGCCGACTTACTCGCTCCCTCTGTTTCACTCTCGTCAACAGAATCTGATTCGGAATTTTCATCTATATCTTTTATTCTACTCTCTTCCTCTGTAACTTGAATTTTATTTTTCTTCTCATCTTCTTTCTTCGACACTTTCTTCGGAACTTCCTTCGCTTTTTTCGGTGGATTTGCAACATCTGCATTGTGTGGCTCAGATATTTTCTTTCTCTTCAATTGTTCCTTCTTGGTAGAAGATAGCTCTGTCACGATCGTGTCCTTCGGAATTTCGAATGCAGACTTTAGCATACAAATCGGGACAATACAAGATTCAGTTCCCTTCATTATAACGTATAATCGAATTTTTGCGTGAATTTTGTAAGGCGTCAGATCGGGAGAATTATCATTCGCATGTCGGTGAGCGGGTAATGCCGCCAGATATCCCGCGCCGTTACGTTTCACGAGAACAAGTATGAACCATTTAGTAATCATCAGAATCTCTGCTTTTAACGTAATTCCAGTTGGTAGGTCTGGTAACGTTTTCTGCTTCGAGCTAATGCCGTTTATTATTCTCGGTAGCAACGATACGTCGACGAGTTCGTGGATGTAATTCTTCCACAGGATTGTACCAAACACTTGGTCCCCCACTTGAGGATTGCCGGAATAATGGTCCTTGCGTACCGTACCCATCAATTGATTGCTTAATTGAAGCACTAGACCGTCCTCAGTTATCTTCTTAACAGTACCAGTAACTTTTTGACCTAAAATTGCCGACGAGATCGGCTTGTTCTCGTAAAATGTGTTCTTGGCTAGCTCCGAAAATTTGCTAAGGTATAAACTCAAGACATCCACCGCCGCCATCATCTTGACTTCGTATTCAGACGGGCTCTCCCATACGTCTTTCAACGACATCGTTAGAGTCAGCTGCTTCTCTTGTCTATTGATACCTGTGATCTTAACAAATAATATCTGATTCACGCACAACTGCTCGAAATTACTTACATTTTTATACGATACAAAACCAAATTTTGAGTAATTTTCGATCGGTAAGATAACTCTTACGCCGTTTTGCGATATGTCTCGGACTGTGCATGGAATGCAACTGCCTACTTTTAATGAGTCGAAGCTCCTGTATTTCTCTTGCGTCACAAAAGTGCGTGACAATATTAAAGTCGGTTTTGTGGCGAACACGAGTGCCGAGATTACATCCCCAGGAGCGCGTCTCGATGCCAGTAAGCTACCGACTTGGATGCATGGGGCCATGTGACCCGCTGGTAAGAAGCCTGTCACAACATTTTCGTTATCTTCTTTTTGTATCTTTAAGTATATTCCTTTAACGGACGATTCCGTCACTGTTCCCTCGACCGTCTCTCCGATCGAGAAGCTAACGGATTGTTTCTCTTCTTCGGGAACGATTCTTAATTCCATTCTACATTTGTCTTTTTCTACTGATTCAATGCACGCTGTAACTGTCTGGCCAACAGAGAAATTCCAGTTCATGTTATATGTATTTCTATCTAATGTCATGCGCGAGACCCATCCTTTTACCGTTCCGTAAAATTTCACCAATAAGCCATTCTTATTTATCAAGCTAATCGTACCATGATATTTTAATCCGCATTCGGCTTCGCCAAAATCATGTAAAACTGGCAACTTACTCTTTATCAGCGATTGTTTCAATGTGAATTTTGCTTGATTCTTATCGTTATATTTATCCAAGACTCTCGCTTCGACAGTATCACCGATTTTCAATTTACATAAAGCACTTAAGCCGCGATCGGATATGTGCTCCACTGGAACAGTTCCCCTAATCTTTCCTGCTTGTACGTGTACATAGCCACGAGCTGTTTCGATATGCGTGATAGTCACAGTGAGGATATCGCCAATACTAAGATCGTAAGCTGAAAAATATTTCTGTTTCAAAATTTCTTCTTCCATTGTACAGACATAGCAGTGTTCCATCCAGTCATATGCAAGTATTCTACACTTGTGTGTGGAACCTTCTTTGAACTCGGTTGGAATTTTAGCGAAGGGGACGTTAGTTCTTCGCAAAGAGATATATCCACGTAGCCCAGATTTAGATAACTTGAGAATTATCCCACTAGATTCCCTGTATAAAACTTTCGCCTTATCTATAATATTACCTACATGCAATCTTTCCTTTTCAGATACATCAGTTACTAGGCTAAAATACGCTAATTTCACAGTTGGCAATATGTATAATAATGTGCCAGTCACTTCCATATTATCTACATATGTAGATAAAGGATTATTCAAATAAATTCGATTTACATATCCAACCTTATTTTTCCCAAAAGTAACTTGCAGGCCATTCGAAAGCACTTTAGTTATGCAAAGTGACAATTTTATTCCCGGTGTTAAAACATCTAAAGACGCTATGTCATGTACGTTAGTACTGTACATCTTCTTTCTTTTAGTTGACAACGTGACGACAGACGTTTGATCTACTGTTTTTATTTCCTTGATAGCACACAAAAGTTGAGAGCCTGGAACTATACAATTCATGGTATTAATAAATTACTTTGTAATAAATACATGATACTATTCATTATACACAGAATTAGTTATACTTACAATATTGCTTTCCTTTATCAATATCTCCAGTAGCAACAAATGCTCTGACATTAGCTATACCTGTGTCAACTATATAACCATGATCCTCTATACTCTTGACGGTACAAATCACCTTTATATCTTCCGCAAGATAACTGATATGAACATTCTGATTTATCAATTGTGGCTCCATAGATAAACCACAGAACCATTTATCTTCAACATTTATACTTTTGACGTAGCACGTTACGTAATCACCAGGTTTATATAAATCTGGTAAAGGCTTGAATTCATTCGACTGGACGGCTTTTGCATTAATTATATCTTGCAACAGATTTGTGTAGGATTGGCTGAGATCTGTGGCTTGTACTCGTCCTAGGAATCCACCTGGTAGAGACACTATCAAGTCATATTCCGATACGTTAGAAACCCGGCCAAGCAGTACTAGTCCTTCACGTAGCATGGTTTTCAATAATCGATCTGCAGTAGTGGCAATGAGATTTGTTTCCACCTCAATTACATTGTTTTCATTTTTTTTCTTTGCCTGCGTTTTACGCTTCTTGGATTTAAGCTTCTCCTCAAATGGCTAAGGCAAAAACATTATTATCAGTTGCATCTATATAATTATAAATTTTTATACATAAAATTATACCAGTAAAATATCAATAAGAAAAATATGAAATAGATATCCAAATACATATATACATAATTTAATAATTCAATAAAGAATATACATTACTGTAACATTTTTAAATAAAATATTACAACTTAATTTTCTCTTAAAAATATATAAAACAGATTATTCCGAGAAATAAAGAAATTATGTATTTACCAGATTCGCCGATCTCTTAATTTCAGGTTTCTTTCCTCCCCGAGGGAAACTTTCCAGTGCCATCTAAAAATATTTCAAATAATAATTATTTAAAATAAACCGAAACAATTGCCATTATAATTATGATTAATTAATATAACATTAATAAGGGTGTTAGGTTAGGTTAACTAAATGAGTTGTACTCTCATCTTGAGAGCTGAATTATTGATTATAAATTTCAAACATTTTTAGGAACGTTTTATTGCAATTATAATCATGTGTCACATCTTAATTTAAAATAAATTACCTTAAATGTTTACTTATAAAATAAACTATAACGATAGAAAATTAACGCCACATGTAGAGAACGTAGTAACGTACTATACAAGTGCATACATGTACCACACGTGCATAACCATTAAATTACTGTACTAGCGAAGACGGCGCCGAAGCAGGCCGGAAACACAAATCCAATTTATTAGCGGAGACTCGAACCCTACTTAGCGGAGACTCGAACCTCACTTAGCGAAGATTCGAACCTCACTTAGCGGAGACTCGAACCGCACTTATAAGCGGAATTCATCATTTTATCCTTGTTCAATATTTGGTGTATAAAAAGGATAAAATGATACAAGGGAGCACTCGGGTGATATTTCCGAACACAGCCTTAATTAAATTAAATATCTATCATCCCTCCGCCCATAAGAAGTAAATCTTCCTTATGGAGGAAAAGCATAAAAAAGATATATGGTATATGTATATCTATATAGTATAGTTTATCTATGGTACAGACACATTGTCGCTGCGTTTGCGGACGTGCCATCAACGTCGGCGAGTCGACCGGTTGACTGTGACGTGTGCCCGGTGCCGTGGCAAGTTTTTGATTACAAGTGGTACGCGATGGAGCTCATGGGGAGGTTATTCTGCCTATTCCTCATGTTCGCCGGCTCGAATGCCGGCGGCCCGATCCTAGTCCTGCTTGACAATCTCGCGATCAAGGAGACTCATTCGATATTCTTCAAAATGTTGCAGGGTACTGTCGCACTTTATCTCTCTAATCTTCACTAACCTTCAAATCGCTGACGGCTGTCTTAAGCACTATTTCTCGCGTGTATTACACATTACACATCATTTACACGTTAAATGATGTGTGTGGAACATTAACTGCATCTGGAAGCATAGAGATTGATAATTAATAATAAATGTTTCGATCTGTTTCAATTTTTTTACGTCCACATGTTCAGAAACTATGTCAAAACGTAGAATATTGATCCATTTCAATCTAATCGAGAGATTAGATTGATTTTTATTATTATTATATCTTTGATACCTTTAAAATTTATTTGATTGAGAACAAAAAATAATTATAAATATTCTTTAGGAATTTTTAATGCAATTAATATCAAATTATTTTTAACCTAATATTTGTACTTTATAATGGTTATTTAACATCATTCACTTATTTTAATTACTAATTATTATTATTATTAAGAAGCAAAATTAATTGAAATTTGATTGATAAACTTAACGATATTAAGTAATATATTTCAAAATTGTTACAGATAGCGGTTATGCATTGACTTTCAAGTCAGCTGACGATGCAACTTTGCAGCTCTCCAAGTATGGCGAATATTTATACGAACATCTGATAATATTTGCACCTACAGTGGAAGAGTTTGGTGGTGCTCTGAGCGTAGATGCAATAACAGAATTTATAGATGGCGGCGGAAATGTTCTGGTTGCTGGCTCTTCACAATCTGGCGATGCTGTGCACGAATTGGCTTCAGAATGTGGCTTAGAGGTAGACGAGGAGGGCTCCACTGTAATTGATCATATGAACTATGACGTTTCTGACAGTGGCCAACACACTACTATAGTAGCAGATCCAGCAAATTTGATAGATGCTCCAGTTATTGTTGGAAGCAAGAACATCCCTCCATTGTTATATCAGGGAACTGGATTGATCGCGGACACGGATAATCCGTTAATTTTACGCTTATTATCAGCGTCCACTTCGGCATATACCTATTATCCGGATCAACCAGTCAAAGAGTATCCACACGGTGTTGGCAAAAATACTTTGCTAGTAGCAGCTCTGCAGGCAAGAAATAATGCCCGAGTTCTGTTCTCAGGATCGCTGTTTTTCTTCAGTGACGAAGCATTTACCAGTCCTATTCAAAAAGGACAAGGTAAAAAAAATCTTTGTTCAATTTAAATTTTTTCAACTCATTCGTTAGAAATATGTGAGACTTAAAAAAAAAAAATCGATCGCTTGCAGGTGGTCAGAGATATGAAAAGTCTGGTAATCAGCTGGTAGCCAAGGCCATGGCACAATGGGTGTTCAAGGAGAACGGTGTTATACGCGTATCGTCCGTTCACCATCATCGGGTTGGCGAAACGCAGCCGCCGGCCGCGTATACAATTATGGACAACGTGGTGTACTCGATCGAAGTTGAGCGGCTGTCAGACGGTAAGTGGGTGCCTTACGAGACGAATGATCTCCAGTTGGAATTTGTGCGAATCGATCCATTCGTGCGTATGACCATGAAACCGGTGGGGAACGGCCGCTACGAGGGTAGATTTAAAATCCCTGATGTGTACGGGGTATACCAATTCAAAGTGGACTATACGCGCATCGGACTAACGCATCTTTACAGTACAACACAAGTATCCGTGCGCCCATTGCAGCACACGCAATACGAACGGTTCATACCGAGCGCGTTTCCTTACTACATAAGCGCGTTCTCCATGATGGCCGGCGTGTTCCTCTTCTCCCTTGTACTGCTGCATTACAAAGAAGACACGAAACCGAAGTCCGAATAACGTCCTGACGCTCACAGACGTTATCATTTATCGTCATCCAATTGGATATCCTTTCTCAAAGGCTGCAGTATCACTTCTTTTTGTTTTCTAGAAAGTGTGATACTCCAGGAGAATTCAAAAGGTAGAAAGTTCACAATTTTTAATACTACTTAATTAATATCGTTCTCAGCCTTAGCGTGTGCGATTTTCGGTATCAGTGTTGTTTTTTGATGCAGCATTTTGATGCAGCTAGATAGATAACGCTATGTGTCCTAAAAATTGCATTCCTATATGTATGTACATGTTAAGATTTTATAATGTTTCTCCAAAAGAAAAAAAATTGAAATTTTCACGAAAGTTTATATTTGTTCCCACATTTCTTTAAAAGACAGAACACTGTATATATAAACTATTACCATAGAGTGTATGTAAGATTGTACCAAGAGAGCATTATAATCGGGATAAATAAACACTACAAATTATTTGTCGTTATTTAATCTTATTCAAGCCATAGAATAAATTCTTGGGAATTGCAATTGTATTTGTGCGCAATCACTCCCCTTTTTTTTTTATTTTTTTATTTTTTTAATTTAAATAAAAGATAATAAAAAGTTTGTTATTGGTACAATGTTTATACATATAAGAGTATGTATGTATTATAAATCGTGGCTGCATTTTTCTGTTTCACGCACGATGCGCATGATGCATCATTTTATCTTTGTTATTAACCAAAACAAGTTGTCAATCAAGAATAAAATGGTATATACATTGTGCGCATCATGAAACAAAACGTAACCCGTATGTGTGATAAGTCGCGTTCGATTGATGAAACAGATCCCGAGGGAGTTCCGTTTTTAATTTATTTAGAATCGTGATTCGAGGCAGTTCGAAATAATTTGCAATTTGCTATTCGTATTAGATTTGCGAATAATACAAATTGACATATTCGAGTTTGCATTCATCTATTCTTATCAATTCGTTAACAAAGCGGTTTTTCTTTTTACGAATCAAAGGATGCAAATCATCATGAATCACGTATAATCTGGTACATGAATTTGAAACAGAAAACAAAACACAGTCGGACACGAATCATCGAATCAATCGATTTGAAGACAGGCTCAAATAGCAAATCCAACCTATCTAAGTATGCAAAAGTAATTGATTGACTGGGTTTTACTGCCGGTCATAAATCTAGGGGTTCCAAAGTTTACTCTTCTGATTACCGCCGAAACTAGAATCTGCATGAATTGAATGTGAATCGCGCATCAATAAGCCACGTGCTCATATTATCATTTGCCGATGTTGCGCTTATCTTTTCACAAGGCAAACAAAGGCAAGGCTCTATTTTTACAGGCATGTGAAATTACAAATTATTAAAATCAATTATACCGTCAAATCTAGCGAATTATTAGCCTTCAGATTTCTTTCGGTTTTTCGCATCTTGCCCACAAAAATCATATATATAATGTCCTTCTCTTTCACTGTTCTCCAAAGACTGTCTTTTATGAATTTCTAAAGTATACATACATATATCTGTTGATATAAAACATCTCTATAAGATGCTTAAAAAAGTTTTTAGAAAAGTTTTTAAACATGGTGCATGCTAACTTCTTGAAGTATTCTTATTGCATTTTTTTACAAATTCCAAACGAATTTTTACAAATTACAAATTTCAAAGGAATTATAGATCAGAAGAGAAGAAAAAATAATTTGAAAATTCTCTATGTATATCATCTGGGAATATATGTTAGTTTATGTTAGTGGATTTTGATATAATCCGTTAATGACGAAAATACGTTAACATATTAATATTAAATGTTCAAGAAATTAATGATGCACTGGCTAATTAGAATAATTTTTAGCAGTTTACAAAATCTGTTAAACATTTGTTCAAATAAATAAAATCATAAATCAGATTTATATTAGCCAGTGAGAAATGGTTTTCAATTCGATGTCGAATTGATTTCGAAATCACCGTATAATCGACGTCGATTCGATATCGATTCGACATCGAATTGGCGATTATTTCTCACTGGGTAAATGTACATAAAAGAGCAAAGATATACAATTAATATATTTCATTCAAATCATTTAGATCTGCAAATTTTACTAATTCCTCTTTATTAATTCCGAGAAAGAACGAAATCGTACATCGTATTTGAGTTAAGTATTTTATAGATAATAAATCGTGTTTAAAATGACGTAAGTATGACGTTTCATGATATCGATCTTTATTTGTCTTTTTCTTGTTAAACAAATTGCGATAGCAAAGCAGATTTGTTTTTATTTAATTTTTATTTGTTTAATAGTTTAATTATTCATGTATTCACTTACTTATTCGTCTACTTTATTTTTCTTACTAATAAGAGTATTTATTAAATTAACGCATTACAATTGGAATCGGGAACATCGGGAGCGGATATTTGCTAATACGGATACGGCTATTCAGTTTTATTAAATATGAATTAATTACGATAAATACAAGTATGCTTGTGCATTGCGGTTTTATAGAAAACATCATGTAGTTTTGTAGTTTCGATAGAAATACGTTGGATGCCGTGCGAATTTTGGCTCTTAATGTTACACGAGTCTAAACCTGTGTCTACAATTGCACGTGCAATATGCGATGAACAAATACAAATTTTTATATAAATAAATATAATAATAGATATAATTGGCTATTTAAATACTTGCGCATCTCTTTAAATACAGCTGGTTGCATTTTAAGACATAAAATCATTATTATATCAGGAGACACGGTCATAGCTTGGCGCTAAAGAGGACGCGCCGAACCGAATTTCAATCACACAAAAGTGTCTAAAGAATGTGTTTAGTCTAAATTTAAATATTATACGTTTGTTATTGAATTTTAATACGGCATTCAACGTGTTAACAAATAGAATTGCTTTGTATGTTATATATATGTACGTGTTTTGGTAATGACCTGGTGATCTGCCAACCATATGTTTCAGCCAACCAAGTCTTTTCAGCCACTAAACGGAATTTCAAAAGTCATTGCCAATATTCTGACAAGTGTATTTATAAATACCTACGTCTATATTTTTTCATCTAATCCTTGTTCGAATTAACACAATTTTTTCTTTTTTTTTTGTTTTTGTTTTTTTTAAGTGTCGATAATAGCGATGGCAGTGAATACTGGATCTCGCGCTTTAGAGTTTCGAGATCTCTCCCTCTTTTCCTCACCCTCTCTCTTCCTCTCATTCACTCGTTCTCTTACTGAGGGTGCGATTTGTTTGACGCTACAAATGCTTCAAAGCATTTGATTGTCCAATCAAAAAATGCTTCAAAGCATTTGAAATATCAACTGGACCGCAGCGCCTTACTCATTCACTCTCTGTTCTTTCTGTTTTCATCTGCCTTTTTCTTCCTTCCCCC
>NW_012026812.1:4261509-4286591 GCF_000956235.1 Wasmannia auropunctata
CGTGTGCTCTTCCGATCTCCCCCCACCCCTCTCTCTTTTTCTCTCGCTCGCTCGCTCGCTCGCTCGCTGTGTCAGTCATTCAATCATTTACTCATTTGCTTATTCACTTACTCAAACATTTACTTTCTCACTTACTCATTTTCTCTCTTATTCGTATAATCATGCTTTCCTCTTAATATCCTCAAAATATTTGTCCTTTTCCTTGTGTTACCTTCTTTTCATTTCTTTTCATTATTTTGTTCTCTATGTTCTTTCGCAGACAGCCAAACCTGCAGAGATTTTGAGACAGAGTCTCTATAAATTTTCGATAACAGAAAGGCAAAAAATTTTATATGTAATCTGTATATATCTGACAATGTCGACAAACTGCTGCAAGAAATCTGACAAAAGCTATTGACATTTCTATGACATTTTAATCGAATCTGCTATCAGTCTGCCGACATTCTGTTAATATTTTGCTTACGGGATCTTGTCGTACACTTCATAGCTTCTTATACCAGAAGAGGTAATGTTCTCCTTCACTAATTTGCAAGTTATCAACACCTGCAAGTATGGAGAAATTACTAAAATTACTGACAGTTAATATATTTGCTGCTATATATTATCTAATTAAATCCTTTTCCTATAACTAAATATTTTTGCGTTGTACGTAAATATAAATAAAAAGTTAGATTTGTATGAAAATTGTATTTAAAAGGTTTTTTCCATATGTATATTCATCATTTATATATTTTTTATTTTTGTTATATTTATTTTTATAGTTTAGTATTGTATATATTATTTTGTTGTTAGTCATTATACAATCTTTATTCCGCGGTAATATGGATTTGGAAATTGCAATTACGTGTAAAAAATTTAAAGTAAAAGAATAACTGAGATTTGTACCTCCAGGTGCAACTAATTGATTTCCGGGCGGCGAGGATGATTCGGGCGGTGAGGGTAATCTGTAGAGTAACCAGTAGTGATAAGACATCGGTTCCTCTTTGTAGCCAGCTAGCGTGTGAACGTAATGACCATTAGGCCATTCGGACGCGGCAAATTGAAAATGGGGAGACATGCTCGCTGCTAACAGCATCACACTGTAGAAAGTTTCGTTTTTGGGTGCGGTCAATGTCAGATTGTATGTTTCATTTACATTGCTGCCGACCCATAGGGTATACGACACGTTTACGAGCACCGGCGCCGTGGTACCCATGGTGAGCGTGGTATCAATATTGCTCGTATTATTTGCCGATGTTTCTGATGGCAAAGAAATCTCGCTATGATTATCGGATGTTCCAATATCTGCAACTTTTAAGTTTAAAGGATCATTCTATGGCAGAAATTGCATTGACGTATTACGCAATTTAATAAAAATGACTTTTTTTTAAGAAAAGTCATTTTTATTGAATTTAAAAAAAAGAGTAATTATATTTAACACCCACTTTAATTCGAAGCATTATTTTAAAATTATTATAAATCTTTTGGCTACTATATGCACTATTATGATCGCTTTATATATATATATATATATATATATATATAAAATGCCACTATAGTGACTTCCTTCTAAAGGCTCTTTTGAGATGAGTTATCATTAGAGTAGCTCTTTTCTATACCTCATTGCTATCAAGCAGCAGAAATATCTTCAACTTTACTTTGATCTGTATTTGTTTCATCGAAACAACGATCGGATTTTTTAATAGAATTTTGTAACTGACAGTGAACTGTGTGTACAGTATAGTAGTACAGCTTTAATCGCGCTCAACTCAGCCATTAAATAGGCAAAGAGTTAAAATGTCTGTAACATTATTTTAAAAATATAATAATAAATTATTTACTGTTGCTCGTAGTTAAACGAGGTGGCGTATTGTCCAATAAACCCTGTCCGCAATCCAGAGCTCGGATGCTGGCTAGTCCACGCGGTGCGACACCTAACATCGCCTCGGCGGTGGCATGAACATTACCATGAAACGAACCATCTGGTCGTTGTTGACTGATCAGCCAAGCTAAAGCTGCTGATCTATTCCAGTTATTAGCCGGTTCATTTTCGACTTCTTCTAGAGCTTGCATCACCAAAACAGTATTGCGCAGATCACCAAAACTGCCATCGTGTCTTTGCTGTTGTGCCAACTCCATCGATGGTTTACGAACGATGTGATGAAGGTTGCGATGTCGATGATCCTGAACGATACACCGCAGCGCCAGGATTAACATTGCGATAGTATCTAAAAATATTATTTATTAATAAAGATCGCGCGATTGTAAGAATACAA
Organism: Wasmannia auropunctata; assembly: GCF_000956235.1. Classification (NCBI taxonomy): domain Eukaryota; kingdom Metazoa; phylum Arthropoda; class Insecta; order Hymenoptera; family Formicidae; genus Wasmannia; species Wasmannia auropunctata. The sequence continues at coordinate 4,263,765 of NW_012026812.1, forward strand.
GCATAGTGAAGAATGCAAAATGAGGATAAAATTCAAATATCGAATGTAACCATTTTTTATGTAAAATTCTTTGACGCTTTCAGTCATCTTGTCTTTTTTTTTACATTTATTATTTATTTTCAATTAAAAATGAAAATTTTTTTCTCCAACTTCCGGCCACTATATAGGTATAATCTGTTTTTATTTATTTTTATTTTATTTATTAGCTTATTCAATTTTTAACATTTTTAGATTCGATTCTTTAATTTTTTCGTGTGTAAGTCCTAGGTAGCAGGGTGACGTTGAAAGACGACATAATAACGTCTATTTTAATTTACTAAATGACAAGATAATAGACGTTTATTATTTTATCATCTCACTGCTACTTGAAGTTTGATAAAAGGTTTAAAAATGTAGCACTTTGCTATTCACTATCATTAACACATATTATAACAATTCCATTTTCGAAGAGATTATTTCGAGACAAAAATTCCCTGAGAATTTCAAGTTTCTCTGACGTAATTAGTAATAGCTAGACTCTGATTTATTTATTTTTCATTATTTTTGATAACATAACAATTTTTAAACAATAAAAAGGTATAACATTGCACTCACCGACGTTATGGTCCTGCGCGGCATTCGCGATATCCAAGAGACGACGCATCTGCCGTTTGCGCACGTGCGCTTGTGCACTGCATGCTGCGAGGGTAGTTAGCGCAAAATCGTAATCGGCTTGCGGTTCGTGATGTTGCAACGTACCGATTAGATCGTGACCATGGAATTGTCTCGGGTCCATGCACATTGCGTTCAAAGCCAAGGTATAGCGTGCTAGTTGTACCGGAGAAAATCCAACCTCCCGATGTCTGTAAACACAAGCAGCAGCAAACAATTCGTGTAAGAGCGTTTGATATTATAATGAATTTCTCCCTTCTGCCTATTCGGTCTGTCTCTGTTTCGTCTGCATCTACAGAAATTACACGTATGTGCATATCAACGTACGCTTGTGCAATGTTCATTTTCATAATTCCACTTGCATAATTTTAATAATATTGTGTTATAAGTATTGTAAAAATTCTTTAAAGAAAATTGCTGGGAATATTTGCGTACGTAAGTATGAATAAATATTGAAATTGAAATTCTGAAAAATGTCACCTTTTGTGTAACAGATCTCGAGATTCGGGATTAACTGCATTAATTTTATTGGCACTGTCGCATAATCAAGAGTTCACATCAAGAATATATGTAGAATTCTTAAGAGAAAAATTGAGGACTAGCAGTACTTCATATTTCTAGAATATTGCTATTCAAATCACATCTCAATATAACAAAAGAATTGAAAAAGATCTTTAAGAGGTAACAATTATGATCAAGAGAAAAGCGTTTTTTTTTTTAATTTTGCTATGTTAAGTGACATTATTAACGTAAATTTATTTAATTCAAAAGTGCAATAAAATAAAATCGAAAATGCAGAACTTTTTTTTTTTAAGAGCAAATGAAGGAGATATTTTTCTAAAAATGAATTGTGTTGAGTTATAGCAATTATCACAAGTTTTTACCTCCACAGCAAAAGCACAATTTCCAGTTCCATCTGCTTTGCAACGAGTTGCAATTCAAGCGGTGCCGGTGGCGCGATGTTGTCATCACGGGAAAGATTGGCCAGACGAAGAACTAAAAGTACTCGATGTGTGTCATTATCCCAACCAGCATCCTTATTCCGTTGACTCCACAACCACGTGGCCGCACGCTCGAGAATGATTTCTGCTTCAGCGTCGGCCGACGTCACCTCAGCATTGCTCGCTGACAAAGAAAATTTTCTTGTTATTTATAATCGATCCAACGATATTATATTTCATATTTCAACACGTTTTAATATATATGGAAGGCATATATACATATTATTAAAAACGTTCTTTTAAATTTCTATCGCGCGCCAATATTGCTTAAAATTGAGAAAAATTTTAATATTCTATTAATATTTTATAAAATAAAATATTTTTAAAAATTGAATAAAATATAAAAAAAAATTTTTGTGTTTCGTTAAGGGGGCGAGCGTTGTTTAATAAACTTTGTTTCTTGTTATTTCATTTGTTAATCTCGTACGTAAACGAAAACACGTACCTTCTGCACGAGTGAAAACGCAAAACCATCCTAGAAGAAAGATCACAGCAGCCATAGTTGCTCTGCCCCACATGGTATATTTGGACGAATCTCAAATTCCTTGATATATACTTATACTACTGAAAGTCAAACAATAATCATAATCGTAGAGAATATATTTTAAGAAGATAAGATATAAATTTTATCAACTTTGTATGTATTGTGCGTATTTTTTTCAATTCATCAAAAATATAATTTATGATTTTTCTAAAAGTTTATTCTATAATAATTTCTCACGTTTAATCGCATGTAAAAAATTATATATTTTTTGCATAAATCTGTGATTATTCGTCAGCAAAATAATTTGAATTCGTTAATATTTTGCTAACACCTTTTTTTCATTTTTCCTGAAACAATTAAAAGATATTGCCAATATCTGAAAAATCATTTTTGGTGCCGTTCAATCAGGTATGCATGTCACTCTCGTCCATGGAAAGTTTTGGTAGAAAGTTCTCACCAAGTTCCTATAAAATATTCAAATTATGAATATTCAATATCTTCTCACTCTTTCTTCTTTTCTAGTTTCGTTTTGTTAATCTCTTTGGATCACAGACACACTTATTTTTTAAAAGAATAAAAAATAAGGAGAGGGAAAGGAAAAATAAAATAGATGATGAAATTTTCATTTTTTGGGAAATATAAAAGAGATTTAAACGAAAAAAGTTAAGTTAAGTATTATCTATTTTGGTAATAGTTCGAAATAGAGCCTATTAATTAATTGTTCCTTTATATAGAAATGTAGACATATTTATAAATTGATATTATATTATTAAGTTCATTAACATAAATTTGAAATTTTAATGATTGATGAAGTTATATTAATATACGCTATATTAATATGTGACACTATATATTAAAATAAAATAGGTAACATAACATTTTTTGCCACTTTTGATTATTTAATATAGATCAAAGCTTATACTGAAAATTATTCCTCTATCATATAGTATTCTATTATATAAATATTTTGCTGATTCATCAGCTATATGATATATAGACGGCACAAAAGTCACGCGTACTATGATTCATTGGTGTCTACCCTTTTTGGGACACTTGACAGACATTGGTGAACGCGCGTGCAATCGATCGTGCCAAATCGAATCGACGAACATCGTCGCGTTGTCGACTCGATCGGGGTGAATCTACAAGCGACCTAGACTCGCTTGATGAAACGTTTTAATAAAGACCGACGTGCAGGTACATGGTCGTGCATATGCGTGAATACACATACACATACACACGTTTGCGTGTACGTATGAGCATGCACACACCATTGTATGGACACTCACGATAAATCGTGTCTCTCGACGGTGGTGGATACTACTGGAGCAAGTGGAACACGAGGGACGCCGGCGTCGGAACACTGAGCCAAGGCGCGCGGATATTGCGTGGGATCGATATCGCGGCGCCTGTCGCCCACCCTGTATATATACCACACACGGAAAGTCCTGTAACCATGCATATAGGTATAAGAGATATGTATTTTAATGATATATATTTTCTCTCTCTCTCTCTCTCTCTCTCTCTCTCTCTCTCTCGTCCTTGCATCCGTATTTTTATTGTCTATTTTGCATCCTTTATCATGGTTTTTACTGAATCGCTGTTTAAAAATTTTACGAAGAATATGTATGTACATATAGAAATAAAGAGAGAAAGAGAGAGTTGCTAATCGAATATAAGTCGTTGCAGTTTTACAATCAGCTCCAAAACTATAGTAGCTAATACACAATATACATCGCCTAAAATAATACATATATGTAACAATTTTTTGTAATTTCGACATTTGGTACTCCATTTTTAAATTATCAATCAATGTTTGTTTATCATAAACTATTTTTACATTGACAATAAATTTCTCGGTATGACTGTTTAATTAAAAAGTAAAATTAATAAATAATAAAAAATAGTTTTCTTAGATCAAATTACTATATTTTAATACGACATTTTAAATGTTGAGTTTTGTAATATTGTAGAAAGTATTACGATAAAAAAGTTGATTCCGCAAATTTTCATTTTCTCAAAATAAGGAAATTATAATTTATGTAGCTATTAATTCTACCAATAATACATTCATATTTGAAGTAAGTCAAAACGTATATAAGTATAACGTAGTTAAATATGGGGGGGTGCAATGGAATCTTTGGCTAAATTTAGCCTCTATAGTATAATTACAATAGTAATTGCATTTACATCGAGATCTTCAATGTGGAGCGATAATAACGGTATCGGTAGTGTAATATCGCGAGTTACGCCGCGGTGTAATGGATAAAAGGCTCGGTTACCCGCTCCCTATGGGCGGCAGGGCTCGGCTTGAATCCCAGCCGCCCGTTTCCCGCGCATCGCCAGCATCATATATATATATATATATATATAAGTATATAGTTATGCGCTATTGTTCTCTGGAGACTGGGAACTCACTTAGAGACATGGTTAAACGGCTCCGAAACTGCAAAATGCAATAGTTCACATTGCAGTTCCCGCTTCAATCGTTTAGAATTACGCAATTTGCCCAACCGGCTAGCTCTTTGTGGAAAACTTTCAGCACGCTCGCAGCAGTTTTTTCAATTTTTCAACTGCGACCGTAAATAGTGGTTAAATCGCGCACGTTTCTAAAATGTCTCGACTTGGAGTTCGCGACAAAAGCATCAACGCGTTTCGTGTTTAATGGAATTGTGAATGGTGAATGAAAAGAAAATCGTTAATAGAAGAACAATTTCATTGTCATTCGACTAATTGTGATATTTCTGAAAAAGAGAACAGTAAAGTGTAAAACTACACAATAAACTTATAAGGAATTCTAACATAATAGAGGAAAGCTATAATTCGTAGCGAACTATAATATGTACGTGTATATTCAGAATAATTAGTTATATATAAATAATGTTGTATGGATTATCGCACACACAGGAGCCAAAATCAATTACTGAGGTTGTTTTATTGATCATATTCTAAGAAAAAATAAAATAAAAAATACACACATACACATGTCTTATTTCAAGCGGTTTCCAAGCTGAAGCATTTGAATGTTGGAAAATTACTAATAAGAAATATTATGTTTCTAATTTTATTATAAAGTGCATCAAAGTGTATTACTTAAACAATAAAATTTAAAATAGTATGTAATATTTTTTATTAATAATTTTTCATTATTCACAAATAGCTCCATTTCGGAAATTATTTAGAAAGAGAATAGAACATATATATATATATATATATATATATATATATTTCTTTTCTTAAAAAATGACTGATATTACGACCTCTCAAAATATTGATCTTTCGTGGGACTTTTGAGACATTTTGTACAATAGACGATGATGATTGTCTGATTATTTCTGCGCCGTATTTTAAATTTTAATGTAATATTAATATCATTATAATCGAAACAGTTTTTGGTACAACTGAGACTTGCATCAATTTATTTGTATTTTATTACCGATACTATCGATATAATAAATGTAACAAATTAGCACTAATTGCGAGAGAGAAAAGTATTTTATTATATTAAATGTTTTTAATTTTCCTAATATTGACTAATAATAAATTCATAGGCCAAAAAATTTTTCAATGTAATTGAAATCTACATTTTCGATATCAGGCAGTAGAATTCAATTGAAAACACATGAAACAACCAATAATGACAGTAAATGTTTAGACTTTAAGAGTAACGCTGGATAGGAGTTATTGACCGAGCGGCTTTTGTGTAGTGGTTAAGTTCAATGAAATGCATGCCTATATATGTAAATAAACAACATAAGTGTATCCGATACAATATCTATACATACACAAAAAAATTTAATATCAATGTTGTTGAAATGAAATAATTCTCAGAATAAATAAGGGAACAAATATATTTTAAATTTATTTAACTATCATTAACAACACATATTGCAAAGTGTGTATCGTATATATGTATATATATTTGTAAAAATTACTTCAATATTATGCTAATTATGACGACACATTCATTCTCGTTTTAACTACATACATATAATACATATATCTATATTCTCCTAAAGATATATCTATATGGCTTTTTTTATTTAAGATTAAGAATTTACGGATATATATGTACAATTGTGATATAATACGCATCAAATTAGTTTGAATGTAATATTTTTTTTATAACTTTAACAAAAGAATAACAATTTCTCTATGCGCTTATGTGTAACACATCCTTCTCTGTGAGACGCGCAAGATATTAGAAAGAAAATTTAAAAATTGCTTATTGCTTCGTCTGAAACAAATCCTGTTTAATGTGATATCGATTAGTTCTTCTAATAATCTTCACTAGTGCGATAATTCGTCTAATCTAATAATATTGTTTCAAAGACAAAACCCAACAACTGATTCGAACATGAAAAGCTTAATTAAATAAAGAGAAATTTTTTTTCAGATTTTTGTGCCATCCTTCTGTCAATTCAAGCTCCTAATTTCAATTGTGAAGATGATAACAAATTTTGCTTACCGTTTTAACGAAGAAGTCACGCTATTTGTTCGTAATGTATGATGTCGTTGAATCTTGCTCGATTTCCTGTTTTTTGACTTTCACCAGCTGTGCTGCCGACTCTTTATCAAGATCACTGCCGAAACTGACTCGATGGCGGCGATGGGAACGATAGCCACGACGATGACGACGACGGCGACAACGAAAGCGCGATGATGGTGGCTGCCACGATACGCCTGTCTCGTGAATGCGCAATGCAGACCAGAAACGCCGCGTCGCGACGCGTGAGGGAAGTTGGAGAACCGCCCTCCTTTCACCCTCACACAAATGCTTCGTATGTTCAGCAAGAGCGTCTACTTGTATTATTCTAATATAATATATAATCCAAGTTTTGACAAGTGAAATTATATTAATAATTTTACCTATGCACAAAAAATATAATATTCCTCTTATTTGAAAGATCTTAATTTCAATAACTTTAGCAATGGAACAAGAGAATAGTTTGAAAAATATTTTAAAATTCAAAATAAAAATATTTCGAATAAAATTCAAAATATTTTCAAAAATATTTTAAACATTTGAAAATAATGAAAAAAGAATAAATATCACTGTAATTAGTTATAGTAAAAGATCGACAAAAGTAGAGCAATGCAAATATTGAAGTGAAAATTAATCCTTGGTTAGGTTTTTAGCATTTCTGATACATTTATTTTTGCAGTTTAAATACCATGACTAAAAAATGGATTAAAAAATTTATATAGAATTTATTAGGAATCAAGATCCAGCCGCACGTGATTATATGAAGCTAGGTACTCTCAAATTTATTTGATTTATATGTGTATATAAAAGTGCAATTTTTTATATACAACAAAATATAGTAAGTAAAACGCTATTATTTTTAAAAGAATTATTACTTTCTGACATTCCTAGCAAACGCCGTTCGATCCTTGCTTCCTCCTTTTGCAAGCTTGCTTGCACCCTCTCTGGCAGATATCATGGTCAATTCCCATGAGTCAGTATTTTACTCATTTCCATCTATTTTTCTAAGCTACACTTTCTCTCCCTCTTCTCCTACCTACATTCCTGCTATTACCCCACTTTGCGCGAGACATGGCAGCTGTTCTTCAACAATCGTGATTTCATTTTAATATAAGTATTTTTAGTAAAAATCATTATAAAAATAAACTGCAATGCAAGTAATTAAAGCAATTTGAATAGAACGTCACTAATTAAATTATTACCAGAGAAGACTCTCTCACGCACACGCACGTACACGCACGCACGCACACACACATTTAAATCACTTTAAGACGAGTTTTGACAATTTTTTTACAGGTTAAAATAAATAAAAAAAAACCTACTACTATTGTAGCAGTTCATCAGCGACTCAATAATTATAAAATTATTAACATGTAATTTACGTTACTTTTTAGGGCAAAACTGACCTATCTAGTTTATATACTTTAATTCTTTAATTTTAATAGTCATTGTGATCGTGTATGTCACATGAAACGATTATCAGGACATGCAGATATACATATGCATGACATATTATTCATGTGTGACATATTAGTGAATCCTGCACGGTACATGTATATCCTGAATTTTTAAAAATTATTACAAAACTTCGATTCTCTTCTGTGACATGCGAAACAACGTTAACTTCTCAAGAGCAATTCTTTTTATGCAGAACAACATTGATTTATGGCTAAAAGGGATGTAAAAAAGGCATGGAAGCCAAAAATGAAACTGAAATCGGATCTGAGATGCAGCAAAGGTTACGTTTCGTATATCGTATATTTTTACACAAAAATATTTTTGATGAAATCTAGTGTAAATTCTTGCAAAAGTTGCATTTTAACCTCTTCCATTTGTGATATATAAAATGACTTTTATTATTATTTTGTAATTCATATTTTTTATTGAAAAGGATTGAAAGTTTAGTACATAATAAAATAAGAAGTGGTTTTCCAGGGAGCGCACAGAGTTCAAAAAGAATTTATTCATATATTTAGTCGTATATCATCAATTCTGAGTTTATTCATTTTTAAGTGCAAAAATAATTCTGTTTCAGAATTCATAGAAAAATAATTCTTTTTGCATCTGAACTTAGAATTGATGACATATATAACTGACAATGAGTCCTTTTTTAACTCTCTGTATTATTTGGGTTTGCAAAGACGCTTCATAAATACCATAAAATAGAGGATAGAGTGCATTAGCAAGAGTATAATTTTGCATATTACTATAAAAAGTAATTTGTAAATTTAGAAAATTTAATTAAAATGTGTAAGAACTTAATCTGTGAAATAAAATTTTCTTTGCAGATTTGAAGTTTCTTCACTTAAATTAACGTACATGAAACGTACAAGCATCTTTCTCAAGTTATATTGGCGAATCATTTTTGCTATCTGTTGGGCTATACTTTTGTTACCTTTCATCGTAATATATGATTATTCGGTAAAAAAGAATCCAAACAAATTTTTAATTATTTAAAATATCTTTAAACTTTTGATTATATCAAAAGACATTATTATTCTTTTATAACTTTCAAATAATTTTAATGCTGAATATTTTCAGTGATTTTTATAGCGATGTATTGCTATAATTTATAATTTTGAAATTAATATAATTTTTATAATTATTTCTAATCTTCGAACATTCGATTTTTGCGCACAGAATATTACGTTAATCTCTTTGTTTGAATATTTCCGGAATATTCTTGAATATTTTATTTTTATTATCGGTTATATATTAAATAATTAATTAATTAATTAATGTTATGTTACAAGGAAAATGTTTAAAAAATGCATCCAGAGTGGCAAGTAAAAATGGTAAATGTGATTTTTTTATAGCGCGCGCGCCTGTTGCGTGCGTGCGTGCGTGCGTGCGTGCGTGCGTGCGTGCGTGCGTGCGTGCGTGCGTGCGTGTGTGTGTGTGTGTTGTGCGCGCGCGCTTGTGCATGCGTGCGTGTAGCTCAACAATAATAATTTATAGAACTATAACATTATACATAGATGTTTTGCTTTATATGTGAGTATACTTTTCCGACAAATAAAAATTTGTTAAAAATCGAAATCAGATTTTGCAGCTGAAAATAAACTACAAAGAAAACATAGCGCTTTTACTTGCCATTCTAGGAACAAAAATCGACACTTTCTTACATCTTTCTTTAATATATTTTTATTGTATTAAATCTCTATTGCACAGGAAGTCAGATGTGCCTATATTGTATTGCTAGTAGCCGGATACTGGGTGACAGAAAGTCTACCAATAGGAATCACGTCATTAATACCTGTAGTCTTGTTTCCGTTATTCGGTATTCTTAGTACTCAGGAGACATGCGCTTGCTACATGAATGATACTATCATGGTCTTTATTGGTGGTTTGATACTTGCTATTGCAATTGAGCATTGCAACCTTCATCTACGAATTGCTTTGTTCGTGATGAAGACACTTGGATGCAGCCACGCGAAGCTGCTTGGTGGCCTTTGCACTGTAACCACTTTCATATCTATGTGGATCTCAAATGCAGCAGCCGCCGCAATGATGGTACCCATCGTTTTCGCTGTACTTCGCGAATTGGAGAGGGTCGGTGCACTTGAAAAGTATTATATAAATTATTGTATTTTTATTACACAGATTAAATAGCGTAACAAAAAAACGTAATGACACTATATAACTTTTTATATTTAATAGAATTTTAAGAATACTCTCAATAAAAGAATATTCTAGATCCTACTATATCACAGTTTTGAACAATTTGATAAGTTAAAATAGTAAAGAAGAACAATCTGAACATAATTCACTACAATATAAATACGACATGTATATTGGAAAAATTTTATTTAAAATGTAATTGTTAGAATTTTAATGCTTAAAAATAATTTATTCAATTTTTTGGTTAATTTATCAGATATTTTGCTTAATCCTTGGAAGATAGGGATCTTTCGAAAGACTGTCATTGGTTAATTTATCGGATCTTTTGTTTAGTCTTTGAAAGATGTATTTTTCGAAAGTTAAGTCATTCTTGACCCGCTCTCTATTGGATAATCAAAAGGCCGCGCTCCGTGTATAAATATAGTACATAAAACAACGCAAAAAAGCAGTAACTTTGAGTTTGATTTTTTAAACCCTTTCGACGTAAAGAAAATGTACAAATAATCTTCATGAAAACTAATTGAGAAAACCCATTGCATCTCTATAGTGATCCGTGCAGTTATTATCAGCCAAAGATTAATACACAATTACTCTAATCTATTCAGTATCTTTCGTTACTATAACTACTAACTTATTATTCTTATAATTAGTTAAGAAAAAGAAACTATACGATCCTGCATGCAACTTAATATCGATTAAAGTAATCATACAATATAATCAATTTGTAAATATATTAAAAGTTGTAATTATATTGCTTTCACAGCAAGGACTTGGAAAAGTATTCGATATAAAACAGGATCCAGAGAATCCAGAAGCTGAGCCGTGAGTAACTAAGTACTGCAAATTTGTAACATCTTACATTTTACTCTACACTGAGAGAAAAAAAATGGTTGCTATTACTACAATTTAACTATAATTGAATTTCAATTGTATGATCAGAGTTGGTCTCATCATCTTCGATTAGCTTTATTGATTGATTAATTAAGTATCAACTGTAATCAATTTCGACAGTTTCGTAGCCAATTCAGCTTGCGATTGGTCAATGGAATAATTATATAAGTCGAATAAGTTAATCGAAGATGCGACCGGCTCTATAATTTTCTCGCAGCTGAGCTGCGGTATATACAGATCGCATTTAGTCCTATGATGAAGATCTTATTTTGGATATTAACTTGAAAAATAGTTGTGCAACTATCTAGATCTTTAATAAAATTATTCAAGAGCCACTGCTCATAAGTGCTATTTTGCTGCCTGTATCACAGTCTCTCTTTCTGCGATGCAAGTTGCGCTCTATATACCGTTGGGCGATGCTGGTGCAGATGCCTGTCATTTTTAAGTAGTCATTGTTATATCTTATAATTAGATGTAGCATCCTTTACATTTTAGTAAATTAAGATAAATACATATCTTAGAGTACATAGTCAAAAAGGATTTTTTTCTTAGGGATATAACACCGACAAAATTAACAAAGGCTTATCTATTTGCGGCGGCGTATTCCGCGACTTTTGGCGGCACCGGAGCGCTCGTAGGTACGCCGACGAATCTTGCCTTTAAGGGCATCTACGAATATAATTTCCCTACTGCTGACCCAATTACTTTTGGCGACTGGATGGTTGCCTCGATTCCGCAGATGGCCACAAACTCTCTTATACTGTGGTTGTACCTGCGAATCGCTTTTTTGGGATATTTAAGGCCGCGTAGCAAAGATGCTGAAATGGCGAGAATCGGTGCAGAAGGCGAGGCCATCGCAAATCAAGTATGATACTTTCTGTTTAGAATTTCAGAATCTCCTTTTAATTTTATCTAATGAACTGAATAAACAACAAAGTGTGTATTCACATTTACATCACATTACTAATCATTTTATACACTACGCAGCTATTTACTTCATATTATCTATGTAAAACTAATTAATAAGCACTATCTGTTTATCGGTATATTATAAAATAGCACAATAACATAGTGCTTGTATGATAACTAAGTAGTAAGTATATTGCATAGAGACATATACGTGCCTGGCACGCTTCGCACGCTTGGTTATCGAATTAGTAGTTACAAAACAGCAGAGTCTGCTTGACTTCTATTTTTCTGCCGCCAATCTGACGTCAGATCATTATATTAGCAGGTTCTGCTTAATTTCTAAGAAAAAAAATCTCTGCTGCTTGATTATGTGAATATACACTGTCAACTGCAAAACATAAGTTGATTGCGGACGCATTTGATGCGTCAGTTTTGGCATGTTCTGATCAAATCTGCTGCCAGTCTGCCATGTAACATTCTGTTAATGTTTTGCTTACGAGATTGATAAGAAAATTTATTAATTCTCGTAGGTGATAAGTCAAAATCTTAAAAATCTAGGACCTATGACGTTTCACGAGATCTCCGTTGCAATACTTTTTACGGGATGTATATTTTTATGGGTGTTTAGAGCTCCTGGATTCGTTCGCGGATGGTCGGAAATTCTAACGAATGTGTAAGTACAAAAATTTTAATTTGTAAAACGATTGTTTAATCAGAAATAATTAAATAATATAAATAAGACTAAGACAAATTTTTTTGTTTATACATTTTTTAATCTGAAATTATTTTAATTGACGTTATTTAAAGTAATTTTCTTACAAGCTGCATTAGCAAAAATTGGAATACCTATATTTTTCGTAGTAAACTCCTATTTTATTTTTAACATAATTTTTATATAGAATGTTAGCGGATTCGATGCCCGTAGTCTTTGTATGCCTGCTAATGTTTTTCATCCCAAAAGAGCCGGTCTTTATACGCTTCTTCAGCAAGGACTGTAAGAACTTTTAGCCATGATTACGAAGCCAAGTATGGACTTGCGACTCGAGTAAGTAGCAAGTTACTGACGCTTTCTCGTATAAGACAAGCGAGGAGTGACTTGCTACTTGATTCGTCTTCCTGCTAATTTTATGAGAACCTTATCTTAGTGATCATAAAATTTTATATAATTTTACAGCGTCTAGACGACCGACCAGATCATCCGAGGGTCTGATTACTTGGCAGATCATTCAGACAAAGATGCCGTGGAGATTGGTATTTCTATTAGGCAGCGGTTTCGCTGTTTCAAAAGGCAGCAGTGTCTCAGGACTTGCCATGAAAGTAGGACTAGCTTTGGTACCTCTAAAGGAATTGCCTCCTGTGCTGATGATGGCCGTTGTTCTTTTTCTTGTTAATACTCTGACAGAGTTTACTTCAAACGTCGGTACAGCTAATATAATTCTGCCTGTTGTTGCTCATATGGTAAGAATTATTTATGCAAAGATAAAACTATTAATAAGCAGATTGTTAATGTTAACAATTTTAAGAGAGAGATTAAATTTTCGAAAATTTTATTTAAAAAAAATAGAGATAATATTTTTTGTCACACTATACTAAATTTGAGAGCACCTTCTATACGGTTATGGCTGGATCTTGGTGCCTAATAATAATTCTAATATGAATTTCTATATAAATAATTTTATATAGTTTTAGAAGTTTTAGCATTTTAGAAGAAATTATAGGACCGTAGAAGTAGGCGGTCTCAAATTTAGTTGTGATATTATTCACTTACGTCGCGGTCTAGTTTAAATTGTTCATATGTTCGCATCTGTCTCTTTTCGTTCATATTTAATTGTAACTTTTTTAAACATCCTTCTTTTTTACATCAGAACTTAGTGTTATTTACTATTGATTAACAATAGATTATCAATGGATATTAATAATTAAAAAAAAGACATTTTACAATTATTTTATTATCTATATTATTATATTTAAGTTCTGTTTTTTTTTTCTTATCAAAGTTACGATTATTACATTTTTGTATTTTCTTGTCAAAGTGTGTAGCAATGAAGATACATCCGTTATATCTGATGATGCCAGTGACTCTGATGTGTTCGTATGCATTCAGAATGCCGGTTGCTACGCCGCCAAATGCAATTATAACCGTCGCGGGTCATTTACAAACTCGGGTACTAATAGCAGTTGGATGTTTCCCCGCAATGTACACTTTAATAGTGCAAGTTATCCTATTCCCTACTTGGGGAGCCTTCATTTATGGTATCGGGGAGTTTCCAGCTTGGGCCGAGCAACTTGTTCGAAAATCATAATCTAGTCGTGGTGTTAATATTTTTACTTATTGTCCATGATAGTAACTATAATTGTGAAATATATTCTCATTTATCGTTTTACAAATTATGAAAATAAGATTCATTATTTAATCAATAAAAAGACGAATAACATTAATTCTTATAAATGGATCCTAAATTGTCAATTATTTATCTTTATAAAATTAATTCTAAATACACACACACACACATACACACATACACATATATATGGAGAACATAATTAGCATACGTACTACATAGTTAAATCTAAAGCACCGATAAGTGACGTCGCGCAGGGAGAAAATTATTTGATCGTTTTCATTAGAAAGATTAGTAGCAGATAAGCGTAAGAGCGAGCTGCAGATAACATATATTATATGTGCGAATATAATAACAGTTAGCTCTGAAATAATGTAAAAAATTGGACTTTGTAAATTGCTGATACCTATGGTCGCATTCTACATCAAATTCTTGCAGTCGAATACCATATTGTTCGGATTGAAAAATAGGTAAACTCATTTAATTAACAATCAGTTTGATTAAGTCCGCGTTCCATCAATATATTAAAATATGTTTCCTAATTATATAATGTTTATAATATACGTTACGTATTATAAATCTTTTGATTTTTATTGTTTTATTTTTTTATTTACATTAACGTCACATTTTCAAAACCATTACAAAATGCTTAATTGAAAAAAAAAAATTGTAAGTAGAGCATTGATAAAGATTGGTTTATTTATCAAGTCTGTTTACTCATGTTATTTGTTAGAAAAAAGAATTATATCAGCAACTAAAAGATTAACAACAAATGGCACTTTTAATTATGTATTATAAAATTCCAAAAAAATTAATAAACGCTTACAGAAGTATTAAAATCATTTGAACAATCATATATTGAATCATCTACCGTAATGTTTTATTACATTGTATTAGCTATTATTTGCATAATACACATATATAAAAATCTATTTGAAATATTCTATAACATTAGTTATAATATTAATCAATCGTAGGTTATTAATAAAACTAATCATTCGAAAATCGTGTAAAAAGGATATGAATCGATACGATTCGAGATTCGAGATTACGTTACGTTGTCTGCGATTCCTGCGATAATCATAATCAATAAAATTGAAGTATTAATAAATAATGTTGATACATCTTGAAGACGTATTTTATATATAAAGTATATATAAATCTTAAACGTATAACATGATCGAAGAAAAAACAGGAATTAAAGATGAAGGAAGGTTGGCACTTAATTTAATATTTAATTCGAATTTTTTATATAATTATAAGTGAGGTATAAGTAACTTTATGTTGTGATAAAATTGTATAATAAGACCATATATACAGTATAACAAAATAATTTTTTGAAACTTAAAAGAAAGAATATAATCCTTTCCTATAGTTTTTGTATAGCTAAACGCAATTTTTACTTCCACTAAAATGCTATATAATAATTTGAAAAATTTGAGGTTAAATTTGTAAAAAATAATAAATTATTTTAATTTATTTTACTGTACCACAATTGCAACATATACTTAACGTATTAAAAATATTATTTTCTTGAAAGAAATTTATTTTTAAGATTAATTAAGGTTTTAATAAAATGTTTATGATGAATGGTTAAATATTTTTATATTTAATTTTATATATAATTTTTATATATAATTTTTATATTTTTATATTTTAAAATAGTTTTATATTTAAAAAATTGTGAATTAAACTATTGATGATGACTTTTATAACAAATGTTTTAATTGTATATTAAAACTTAAAATTTGTTTACATCAATGAACATAAAATTATATAATATCAAAATTGAAAGGAACTTACTGCAACATGGTGGGCATTGACATTTTGTAACAACAAAGAAAATAACATGATAAACTTTAGAGATTTTCTCTGTTTTCATAAAATGTTGGCAAATATGTAGATTAATTCACTGTTGCAGCACAAATTCTTTAATTAACACATTTCAAAATGCATAATCGATATGGAAAATAACAAAAAGCAAAAACTTTTTAATTCAATTTTGTTATTGTCAGTTTTTGTATGTTTAAAGAATTCAAATTTATCTCATATACATATATAATGGAGGAACTTAAAAAATTTTGCGATTAGGATTGAAAGAAGAGAAGAAGAACCCGTCAATCTGAGGAATCTAATCAGCTGCTTAAGACATACGAGACGCTTTCTCAAGATCTATTGGAAGATTACTTTTGCACTTCTCTGGGCGCTTTTTCTTTTACCTTTTCTTGTGATTTATGATTGTTCGGTATTTTCTTCTTATTTTTTAATAATGTATTATAATTCTTTAATTTTTAATTTAAATTTTCTAGATTTTATAGATTTTATCTCTAATGATTTTAAGGATTGTTCTTATTTAAAAATTATTTTAAGCAATGTCTTGAGATATTAATACAGTTCTGTGTTTGGTTTATATTATAACATTTTATAATAAGATTATGCTTAAGAGACGATTTAAAATATATACATTTAAATATAACAGTCTGTAAATACCGGTTTCAAGGGGATTTAAATTAATATATCTCTTTTAATTTACTATTCCTTTATAAAAGTCTAAGAGTCCACAGTCCTTGTTGAAAAAGAAAGAAAATGAAACAATTTAAACATTTAAGTTTAATAAATTTTTTCACTTAATTTAATAACTTTTGCAGGAAGTTAGGTGTGCATATGTAGTATTACTAATGGGTGGTTATTGGATGACCGATTGCTTTCCTATGGCAGTGACAGCACTTATCCCGGTTGTCATGTTTCCGGCTTTGGGTATACTCAGTACAGCGGATACATGCACCTGTTACATGAACGATACAATAATGGTATTCATCGGCGGTCTGATTCTCGCTATCGCTATTGAGCATAGCAATCTCCACCTTAGGATTGCTCTTGGAGTCATGAAAACAGTTGGCTGCAGCCACGCGAGATTGCTCGGTGGTTTATGCGTGGTCACGACCTTTATATCTATGTGGGTGACAAATACCGCGGCCACCGCTATGATGGTGCCCATAGTATTTGCTGTTTTACGCGAGTTGGAACAAGTATATAAATTATTTTTTAATTTAATATTTGATAGTAAAAAATATATATAAAGTTGTATATACATTGTATATATATACACACACACGTACACACACACACGCGCGCGCGCACGTGCTCATGTATGATTTATAGATGGAAGGTCTATAGAGTAAACAATATATATGTGATACATGAATTTATATTTGTAATTTTAAACATACGGCTGGATTCTATAGGCTGGATTGGGTGCAATGTTCAAAACAGAAGAAATTGATGTAGAAAGATCAGACGTAACACCGTAAGCAAAAGAATTCTTTTCGAACAAATAAAACACTTTGAAAATAATATAATTATAGATAATTATTAAAAATATTACACAAAAGTATTTTGTTATACAAAAAATAGCAGAGCAATTTTTAAATTATATATCTTCTCAAGATATTTATTTATATATTTTATAATTATTCCTTATATTTTATAATATTTCCTTATTTAGTGAGATAAGACCAACGAAAATAACAAAGGCATATCTATTGGCGGCGGCTTACTGCTCGACGTTCGGTGGTACGGGAACTCTGGTGGGAACTGGCACAAATCTAACTTTTAAAGGAATCTACGAGAGTACATTTCCCGAGGCTGAAGGAATTAGTTTTACTGATTGGATGATAGCATCTTTTCCTCAGATGGTTGTTAATTCCTTCCTTACTTGGTTGTACGTACGAATTGCTTTTATGGGATATCTAAGACCGCGAAGTAAGGATGCTCAAGTGGCCACAATCGGGAGAGAAGGTGAAACTGTCACAAATCAAGTAAGAACCTTTAAGACAAAACTATTTGTATAAATATAAAAAAAATAAAAATTTGATTTTTAATTTTTCTGAGAGACCAAGTTATATATAAAGTCATATTTTTAATATCTATATATATATATATATATATATATATATATATATATATATATGAAACATTATATAATTTTTCAAATATATCTGAAATTTTATATACTATAGTACATAACAGGCGCGCGATTTGCGCGCGCTGCGTATTGAATCTCATACATCTTCCAATAACATTTATACCAATTTACATTTTAATTAAACAAATGTTAACAATTTTTGTTGATAAGAAATAAATTTAAAAAAAAATGACGCTTTGCGCGCGGTGCGTATTAAACTTCATACATCGTCCAATAACATTTATACCAAATTACATTTTAATTAAACAAATTTTAACAATTTTTAATAAAATGACGTTTTAATTAATCGGCGTGAATTTATTTGTAAATAAATTCACGATTTCTTCAAAAACAGCCACATAATTCATTTTTAAGATGAGCACAGAAAGAAGTCTATATCTTTATTTTTCTGGAAGATATGGATTTTTAAACATTGGGGAAAAGAGGCTTCAACGCAGGTAACACGGCAATTTTAAGATAGGATAACTTCGTCTCTCAGAAAAATTAAAAATCAAATTTTTACTTTTACTTTTTTATCAAATTTTTATCCAATTTTTATTTTTACTTTTTTTTTACACAGCTCTTATACGTATAATTTAATTTTGAACGAGAGAGAAATTGATGAGTTCCTTAATTCTTTCTCTATTGCACGGCTAGGATAAACGTAATTGCTTGCTGTTAATTGTTACAATTTTTTGATATACATTACCTATACAATTTTCGACATACCAAAAGTTATTTAATTATAAATCTGTCAGCTTATCGCGCGCACGCCACGGTCAGCTGCTAATTTTTGGTTTCTGCTACCAATCTATATCTACTGACATGGCATGTCAGCAGCAAATTTAAGTTAATATTAAATTCTTCTATTCACAAATAATTAATAATTCTTTCAGGTTATACAAGAAAGATACAAAAATTTGGGTCCTTTAACTTTTCACGAGATTGGAGTAGCTACCTTATTCTTTTTATGTGTGTTTCTTTGGATATTTCGCAAACCTGGCTTTATCCGTGGATGGTCAGAAGTAATTACTGATATGTTAGTATTTTAATATCATATAAAATATATTATTATACAAAAATCGATAGATGTAATTATTGATCTAAGAAATAATAAATATGCAGAGATATTAAAGATTCAGTGCCAGTGATACTCGTTTCCATCCTGATGTTTTTCATCCCGAAGGATCCTGGCTTTATTTACAGTTATAGTCAAGATCGTAAGAAATCACATTCTATTGAGCCTCAAAACGCTGATAATAATAATTATAAAAATATTAGATTTTAATTACTAAAACATCACAAAATTTTTAATTTTAATGGAATACACTTAAATACAAAAAGATAAAATTTAAGTAAACGTTAAAAATTATTAAAATTATATATTTTTATTTTGTTTATCTTAAAGTATGGAATTTACATAAATTTCTTTTAAGACTTTGTTTGCACTTGTATCTATAATCTAATTATGTTCAAAATTATACAAAATTCGCAGCCACTAAAAGGCCGAAGAAATCCTCAGAAGGTTTGATTACATGGAAGGTAATTGAGACCAAAATGCCATGGAGTTTGATGTTCCTATTGGGTGGCGGTTTCGCGATTTCGAAAGGAAGTGTTGCATCCTGTATGGCAAAACGAATCGGTCAAGCTTTAGTACCACTTCGTTATTTACCACCCATTGTAATTCTTGCCGTAGTGTGTCTTTTTGAAGGCATTTTAACGGAGTTTACTTCAAATGTGGGCGTCGCGAATATTACTCTACCAGTAATAGCGCAGATGGTAAATTGACATATCGGCAGTAAGATCATAAGCAATCTGAATTAATACATAACTTATAAAAATGTTATAAGTTATGCAGTTAATAACATGTCATGTATATAATTGGAAGGAAGAGTTGAGACTCGTATTTTTCCATTGTCTACAATAAAATTAATTAATTATTTGTTTTTATTTCGACAATCTTGCTGAATTTTTATTCCGAAATCTACATAAGTCTATTCTATGAGTTTACTGTACATACATTCAATTATTGGTCAGTTTGAAGCGATCAGACGTACGTATGATGTGCTATCTCCTCTCTTAAACTACAGCTATAGCGATCTGATTTTGTTTCATGTTTTTGTATATATATATACCTATATAATATAAAAGTAAATTATTATTTATTTATTTTTCAGTGCGTGGCGATGGAAATACATCCTATGTACTTGATGATACCAGCCACTCTGATGTGTTCATTTTCATTCCGTTTGCCGGTTGGAACACCACCAAACGCGATTATAACAATTGCAGGACATATTCCGACGAGCTGGTTAATTGTTGGAGGCTGTGCACCCGCAATTTACAGTTTAATAGTGGAAGTCATTTTTTTCCCAACATGGGGTGTTTTCGTTTACGGAATTAAAGATTTTCCTGCATGGGCCAGTATCCAAATGAATAACAACACAGATGTTCTCTGTTAATTAGTTGAAGATAATAATTTGTTAAGAAGCAGATTAAATTTTTTCAGTTTTCCTTAAATTCTCTTTCCACAAAATGTAATAATACAGAAAAATTATTTATATGAATATATACAGAATATTGTATAATGTAATCGCAAGTTCATTTTTTGAAAGAAAAAAAAAACAATACATAAGTTATTTTTCTAAATGTTTTACAATTATTCTTCTTATTATTTTTATTATACATATATGAACAAAGATTATATACAAAAGAAAATATTCCTAATTTGCATATGATTAGATACTTATATCTTATATTTGTTATTTAGTATGTAATAATAATTGAGTAGTTTTTTTTAAATTATAATTATAAATATTCTTTACGCGTATAATCTTCTCTATAAACATGCATGCAATTCATTATTTCAATTAGAATTCTATAATGGTAAAGTTCACATAAATTGAAATAAAGAATTGACGAATTTTTTCTCCATGTTCATATATTCAAATTTTAATTCTTAGAAACTTTTAAATTAAAATTCTAATTTAATAATTTTAGAGTGCTCTATATATACTCTTTATCAACAAAGTGAGTTAACACACACACGCACGCACGCACGCACGCACGCACGCACGCACGCACACATATGTATATATAAAAATTGCAGAAATTTCTTTTATCTTTATATTATATTATATTCTTATAGTGTTAGCAGAAATATAAATATCTTGATAAATATTTATTCAGAAATATATCATCAATTCATAACAATTATTGCAGTGGAAATGTTGTATGGAAATGTAACATAAAAATATCGATATCCATGTGTTATATTCATCATACATTCACATTTTATAAAGAAGGACTAAGGATATCATCAAATATAAGTTTAATATCTTAGTTTTTAAAAGAATTTCTAATAAAAATATTAGAAATTATTATTATTACATAGAGCAGTGCAGCATATAAAGTTGATTTATATGATATCTTTATGTTCGTATTATAATTTTATGCATTCTACAATTTTGTTATTTCAATACGGAAATGTGTGCGCGCGCGCGTACACACACACATATACAAATTAAAATAAAAAATTATGGAATATACAAAAAAATATATATATATATTTATTTATACATACGAGTATAAATAGAAATAAATGTCATTTTTAAGTAGGAGATGGCTTTAACATAGGAGATTCACTCTTTTTTGGACTTGAATTTATTTCTTGTTGTTCCAATCTACGATGTCTTAACATTGTAGATATTACTCCATTAAAGCTGGCAATCTTTTTCTTGGCACTACCTTTTGGAGTACTTTCGCCAATTCTCCGAACAGGTAACCTTGGTGACGACATTTCATCCATGAAATCAAAGTCAGACTTCTCCTCAGTTCTGCATTGATAAAATTATCAATATAAAAATTAATAAATTTTAAAGTAATTAAAAGTTATTACTTAAAATTTACTTGTATTCTGGAGACTCAAGCTCCTGCTGTAGATTGTTTGAAGGAACAGGGGAAGGCCCTCGTCTGCCAGGACACTTCCATTCAAGTTCCAAAATGCAATTGTTTACTTCCAATCCTTCAATTAATGAGACTATGTCTTCAGCCTTTATATTCCACTTATGCTAAGCAAATAGAGAAATATTTGTTAAAAGATATTTGTTAAAAATTAACTGGTAAAAATATAAGCTTATACATTTTTCAGTAACTTGTAAAAATATAATCGCTCAGATATATATACTGTATAATAAAAAATCTTACAAAATTACAGACAAGATTATACAGATAACGAGAATTGACATATTAAATAAATTTAATTATTTTACCTTTTCATCCACCTCATATTTCTCATCATCAGAACACTCCACGGACCAGTCTTCTTCACTGCATTCCATTGCTTTTTTTTTAAATTAAAAATAATGAATTTTTCAAAAAAATGTTGAGACACTCTCACCGTGAGGTTATGTTTCAATCGTGACTATCGTGGGACTGTCAGAACACTCAGGTCAGATCTCAGAACCCCCCCCCCCCCC
>NW_012026812.1:4286611-4357986 GCF_000956235.1 Wasmannia auropunctata
CGTACACTAGCGCCAGTATGGACATATACATCCATTTTTTAAATGGGTACTACATAGTTACATCCTGTACCGACAAAGTAATAAATGTTTGAATCTACTCCGCTATAATATAAGATTTGGATCTCCACTAAGTGAGGTTCGAATCTCCGCTAAATGGAGTTCGAAATCTATAAGTTACAGCAGGGTACATATGTATGTATGTATGTATATGTACATTATACATATATAACTGTAAGAGAATAATCTGATCTTCGCTATATAATTGTAAGTGGGGTTTAATCTCCACTAAATGTGGTTCGAGTCTCCGCTAAGTGAGGTTCGAATCTTCGCTAAGTGGGGTTCGAGTCTTCGCTAAGTGAGGTTTAAGGAATCTTCGCTAGGTAAGGTTTGATCTTCGCTAAGTTAGATTTGAGTATCCGCTAGATGGAATTCGGACTCCGCTCCGCTAACAAGTGAAATTGCAAGCAACGGGAGCAAAACTATTTATTGTCATTTGATATTTATATTAAGGTTTAATTGAAGAATGTCGCAAGTGTTGAGTTAATTAGTATCAATTATTGTGAAGCAACCGTGATAGTAAGTTTTTCTTCGCCATGTATATTTTTATAGTAAACACATTATACAATTGTTTAGTAGCAAGGCCTGTTATTATTTGCAGGTTATATTTGTTATCGGAGTGCAAAATAAAATAAAGTTCGAAAATTACATTGTATTTTGCTATTTATTATAACTTGCAAATGTTTTTAAATTTCGTTAATACGGTTTAGTAAAGTGTTGGCATTTTTATTGTAGTTAAGTGGCCTCCTGTGATCTCCTGACTTCAAACCTCTTCATGAAAACACCGGTTAAATGGCGGAAAAAATAGATAGCATCAATCATGGTTTTAACGTGGATGGTGAGTAGAATTACATAAATTTAATGTAGGTAGTTATAATTCTTTCAATAACTGTGGGCTTACATACTGATTTTCCACGAACAGAAAATTCATATTGTATGGTTAGGATTTAAGATCCTTACCTTATATTTTGATGAAACTATATTCATTTGATGCAAAAACGAAGTTTTGACAGGCAAAAATTGCCGTTACTAGTTTAAAATCAATAATTAAGCGCTAAAAGTAACATATCTAAAAGTTAGGAGATCAGTGCGTTATACTGACGAAATAAAATGAGCATACACTTGATGCACTAAATCTGTGATGTGATGGAAATAAAATATAAAATCTAATATATAATTCTAACATAAAATACGCTATATGTGTAGAAAGTAGAGAATGATGTGTGATATGGATCTTGCTTCGTGTCAATACATTTCGATTTGGCGTTTCTCATTTTAGCAATTTTAATTTGTCTGTTACAAATGTTTGACAAATCTTAAAATGTAACAAATTCTATTTATATTATATTTTGTTACAACATTTAATAATATTTAGAAAATCTTCGTTAATGGACTTTATATCAAATTGAAAATGATAAATACTTTTTTAGTTACATGTTACTTACAGATGAGTCAACAAGTTTATTAAGTATATAGTTTATAATTAAATGAACATAACGTGCACTGTTATCCCATATATAAATTCCTTCCTTCAGGATTATCTGAATTGTATTGTCATAGGTCGCTGAAATCTTTTATAATATTACGCAAACAATATAATATGGTTCCATTTAATGAAATTATGCTAATTTTAAAATTTCTTAGAAATTTTAATAGAACAATGAGACTGGAAGAAAAAACTTGCTATTCTGATAAGTGTCCCCTCAAATTATACAATTTTTATTATATCTACGACAGTTTTTCATATCATCAAAAGCAACAGAAATATTTCAGCTGGTAAAGATACACAAAATACCCTGTACATTTCTGACGATAATGATAATGTATCAGGAATGTAATAATATTTTATAGTATATACATATAAATAATTTTACAGTATATAGATAAATATATATAAATTGCTTTTTGATTGGCATAGATATCGATATTGTCATTAGTTTTTGATTGTTGAGACAATTATTAAGGCAACAATTATATATAAGCTCAAAAATATAATTGAGATATCATCATAGAAAATATCATTTGAGAATGTACTTGATATTATAAATTGGATATAAAATATCTCATAAAAAATAATATCGCTTTACATATGAAACTGTTCTAAAGATATCATACACCCATTATTATCTTCAATATACATATGGCAATACTCTGTCTATGATAATATTACTGACACACAAGGCATGGTTTGATTTACAGTCTATTCTTTTTACTGAGATTGTTTTACTATTGTGTTTATTCCTTAAAAACATTGCATATATTTGAAACTTGTAAAAAAATATATAGAAAATGAATTTGGTTAGAGGAGAAAATAAAAAAATGTGGTGCGAGTAGTACTCTTGTCGTTGTAAAAATAATTCTTCGCTCTTTAGCAAAATGAAATATAAATAAATATTGAATAAAAAGAAATTTACGCTGCGTAAGTACTGCTATGTAGCCCATTCGGGGAATTCCGATAAATTAAATACGTATGTACCCCAAGTGGAGAACGTTATTGCAGTAATAACCAGCGTGATAATACTGGGACCAATACCAGCAATCATAAAATCTTTTGTCTTTATACGTCCCGCGGCACTAGCAATTGCATTTGGTGGAGTACCGACTGGTAGATGAAACGAAAAGGAACAACAGAGTGCCGCTGGCAGCATTAGATATAAAGGATGTATTTTAATAGCCACACACTGAAAAAAAAAAAAGAAAAATGAAGCTTTCTTAGAATTCTTATAACTATATATACATATAGTATTATGTGTTTTAACTATAATTATCTTATAGTTATAATTCTTAGAAATTAGCTTATACTATTTATATTATTGTATAAGCAGGATAAAATGGGTAATCTTGTTTGGCAAGGCCGAGGAAAATTTTCTGAAAATTCTGATGCCAACAAATATATTTTAAATGAAAAATTTATTTTAACGTATGTCAGTGTACGATATCTGCCATTGCGTGTGAGAAAATATTAGCTAACAATAATAGCAGAGACGTTACATAAACATACTATACAGATTATATTCATTTTAATCATGATAGCATGAAAAATAATTTAATTGTTTCTTGTTTTAAAAAAAAAATGAAAATTATTTAAATAAAAAGTTTTAAGAAATTGTAAGAAATATGATGGAAAATTATACTATGCAATGCAAATTGCATTTCTTTTTCAAATACAAATAGATTTTTATCGTATGCATTTTACTGACTTCTTCTAAAGACTATGAAACTTTTATTTGCAATATATTCTTTTTCTAAAATATTGTAAGTAACGATTGACTTACTGTAAGTAACAATGGGCTAACCCATTTTATAATATTTTATTATAGAAACATAGAAAATAAACTCTAAATCTTTTTATTACTTTAACTTAATTAATTGATCTTTGTTTTGCACCAAAGTTTATTGTTAATCTCACTGTACTCACCATTTCCGCTAATACTGGCAGTATAATATTCGCGACAGCCACGTTAGCCGTTAGTTCTGTCACATTCTCGGCGAAGAAGCAGACAATTAGCAATATTGCCACCACATTAATCTTTTGCAGACCTATCAAGTACTGACCAAGCATCCCTGACAGACCCGATGAAGTGCTACCTGCTGAGATAGCAAACCCACCACCTAATACAAATATTAAACTCCAATGCATTTTCTCATTTATCATCTTCCATGTTATTAAACCAAGCGATGATTTTGTTGGTCGTTTACGCGGATCCTTGCTGAATGCGTACAGAAAGTCCAACTTGGACGGAATAATAAAAAATAGTATCGTTACACACGCGGCTGCTGTCGAATCCTTAACAGACCTACGAAAAAATTAAAAAATTCCAATTATTTTTTCTATTCTCTTTAACTTATTATTTTTTTCATTTTTTTAATTGCATTTCAGATTACGATCTAAATATAGATTTTATTAAATTTAAATCCTATTAAATTTTTAAAAAAAATTACGAAATTAGGAGAATTATACTCGATAATTTTACCGAAATTATAATATATATATATAGTTAGTTTTTGTTAGTCCTTTCTTATCATTTAATTATGTTCATAATAACGCATAATAAAATTTTATTTTGCAATGACGAAAGTCTCTCTCACACACATATAATATTTTACGTCACCTGATTCTCATCAATACTTACAAGTTTGTGATATAAGCGGCCCAGCCCGGCATAAAACCAGGGCTTCTGAAGAACCATAAGAGCACTACAAAAATAAATAAGACACCCACGGAGGACTCATGCCATGAGATCGGTCCAAGTTCCTTGTACCTCTTTTCGATAACTGCCGCTGCGACGCGCTCACCCTGTTGTCCAATATCTATGGCACGAGCATCTTTGCTTTCTGGTCTAAAGAGACCCATGTACATCACCTGCAGCCACAACCATGTGAGCAAACCCATTAATAGCATGGGTGGCACTGCATACAACATCCAAGAAGCAAAATTTATGCCGGGACTATCAGGAAAACGTCTGGAAATGAAATTAAATTTCATAAACGTCATTATTTCTCCTAAATTGATGAAAGAACAAATGACGAAAGAAATTAGATGCATAACAAACTTGAATTTAAAATTAATTGTATATATAAATAGCTGTATAAATATTACATATACTAGCATGTCAACCGCGCTCACGAAATAAGCGCTGCGAGAATCAATTGACATCGATTGGCACGAAAAAGCGACAACAATACCTCGAGAGACGCGATGTCATGCTTTTTTTTAGAAAAGAATCTATCATAATTCTCGTGTGCATTATAAATGCATCCTGAGATATCTTTGTTACGACTACGTGCACGTACTTCTCTAAAAAGCCCTTCAACGTTAAATTGGTACCACTTCCGACAATAGTGCCGATACCACCGAGACTGGATGCGTAAGCTGCGACAAGATAATAGACCATGGTACTGTGCGTTGGTCTCTTGCTTTAAAAAAAGAAATGAAAGATTAGCAATGTTACATTATAGTGAAATAGAATATGATTGGACTTATTTGTGTGGAATTAATATATTCAAAAATTAAATATCTAGAAAATAAAAAATGGAAAAAAAGAAGAAAACTATACGACGATAAATAATTACGTTTCTCCGCCCTCCTCTTCGACAGCTCCCTCTTTCTGTATGAACATGTTTCCAAGTCCTTGCTGAGATAAATTTGAAGAATTATTTCTTTCTATGTCTCACAATCATACAAGATTTCGAAAAAGGTGAAAACTCACCGCTTCGAGCTCTATGAGAACAGTTTCCATTATCGGTATCATCATAGCTGTAGCGGCAGTGTTCGAAATCCACATCGAAATAAACATCGTTACGAAGAATAAACCTAATGTTAGTCTAAAAACAAAAGAAATTGATAAAAGAAATTTTTAATTGAAGTAAGAAATATCTATATGTAAAATAGATAAAATACTATTAAATGTTAAATAATTAAGGGAGGGATATGATGTATAAATTGAATGCTTTAATTGAAAAAAAAATTAATGACATTGATATACTTAAAAAAAAAAAACATAAAATATTTGTTACGTGCATTACATTATTTTATTACACAATATCTGAAAACTCGATAGTTAGAGAAAAGTTTCCGTAAATCAACTTGACTGAAAAACTAGAAACGTTTTTTGTAATACAATTATATAGAACGTATATAAAACACCTTCGATGACTGCAACCAATAGTCCTGATAATGAGGAGCGCCATTCGCATGTGCAAGCCGGAATTCTCGATTACCACTGCGATTACTAAACTGCCCAGAAACATCATTGTGGTATCGTTCATGTAGCATAAACAGGTCTCATTGGTGGACATGATTCCCATCAATGGATATAGGACTACCGGGATCATACCCGTGATGGGCAATGGCAGAACCTCAGTCACCCAGAACATTGCCATTAACGCAACGATGTATAAACATTTCATTGCGAGAGGCTGCATCGGCAAGAAAAAAGAACGATTCTTTAACTTTTTCGATATCCATTTTGAATCTAAGTCCGCGTATATACATTACAGCTCTAATTTTCTCACTACAACCATATGTTAAATTATGATGTCCAAAATGAGGAAATATATGAGTTTTTTTTGTATTGCAAATGAATACATATACTTTGAAATAAATTAGTGTCCGTGTATTCTATTATTGAGAACTTTTTTCTATTATTGTTGGTAAACGTTCGTATATATACGTTCGTATTGTAATTCAATCTATAATACCTTTCAACGAAAATACATCTTACAATAGATCTCATTTATCTACACAAAAAAATTGATGATTGTTTATTAATTTACGAACCGAAAAAATGATTTTGTATATTTCTGCACTCTAACGTGCATAGTAATATCATGGAAAGAAATCAACTTAATATGGCTACAGTCAGAAAAAAAGAATCTTGCGCTGTATAAATTAATGTATTAATGAGATTTTTTACTCCTAATGTTTGCTTAAAAATGTATATTCTATCTATTTAATTTTTAAATAAGAATTTAATTAATAAAAAGAGACATACGTTTTCGCTTTCGAGGATCAATATCGGAATCAGGATTAATGGCCATAACACCACAACAAAAGATCTCCAATAAATGGTTAGAAATTTTAGTAATAATCTGCCAAATCCATCATTTTTTCTAAAATTATAAAAAAAAACTTTGATAAAATGTTGCATTACAAATTGTGGAGTTAACATCAATCAATCACCCTGTATTTCTTTCTCTCTCTCCGGATTCCGTAATTTCTGGATGTGCATCCTCTGATCTAGAAGTCATTTCGAAGTTTTACTGAAATTAGAACATTTTAAAATTTGTTAAAGTAAAAATTGTGTATTGACTCGTATTTAGAAATAAATTAAAAACAATAGGAAACGATAGGAAGGCTAATAAAACAAGCAAGAAATGTTAGAATATAATTATATTATTTAATTGAATAATATTAAAGCAGGACGTTTCGATTTTGCTTGTAAGTCTGCTTCAGCTGCAAATACATATTATTTCAATAATAGGTACATGGTTTGTCCAAAAGTAATGAGACTAGTTTTTGTGCGCACGTGAAAAGGGCCAGGAAAGGAAAACGGCGGTTGCAAGACAGTTGGCGAGGGACCTCGCAGGTCCTATATAGTCCGATTCTTCTCAGTTGCCTCCGAGCTTTTCTAGCATTCTTGTAATTTTTGTATTTTATCACGGGCGAAAATTCAGCATAGTCCCGAACGCTGTTCAAGACTGTGCTGCATTTTGAGCAGTGATACACGCGATCAATTGCTGAAGACAAAGCAGCATATACCCATGATAAGCTGCAGTTCTCAACATCTCCACTCTGGTTTCGGAACCAGATTTTCCCAGTTTCACGCAGAATTTGATCGCTGCTCAAGACTGCTGAATTTTGGCCTTGTGACAAGTCACAAAAATTACAACGCACTTTGCTGACGGTATCGACTGCTAGAAAGACTCGGCAACTGAGACAATGAGAATAGTCAGGCTGTATACCTTATAGGGTCCCCCGCCTGCAATTGCCTCGCGACCGCCGTTTTCCTTTCCTGGCTCTTCTCACGTGCCCTGCACTCAAAAACTCATACTCATTACTTTTAGGACAAACCATGTGCATACACGGAAAAAAAAGTAGCTGCCGTAACTAAAAAGTTGACAGCAAAAGTTGTGTCTTCTACATATAAATAGTTGCATACTACAACGAATTGTTGCAATACGTGTTGCTATGGCTGCTAACTGAAGTACGTCTTATAGCTAAATTTTATGTATTGAGTTGCAAAACTTGTTTAACTAAATAATTTAAGTGTCAGAGCTAAGATATTAGCATTAATTTTTTAATTAGTCCATATTTTACGACGGTAATTTAGTTACCGTACGCAGTTTTTAGTTACGGCAGCTACTTTTTTTTCCGTGAAGGTTTTTCAAAGAAAAAGTTTATAACGATGAATTCACTCAATTATCTTATTTAAAACATTAGACATGAAAGTCTCCCTTATTAAAAACATTACGTGTTTCCGATTAAAGTAAAGTAATATTATTGAAAAATTTGTATTTGCCACTGAAACAGACTTAATAAAGTCGAAACGTGCCGCTTTAATATTATTAAATTAAATGATATATGCGATTACAGTCTAATCTCTTGTTTGCTTGTTTTATTAGTCCCTATTCCCTTTCGTTTTTAATTTATTAAAACATGTTTTTTTATATTGCAAATCTATCTAGGATATTTTCATGAAATTTATTTTATAAAATTACTCCAATTAAGTTATTTAACTAACCGATATTTAAAATATTAATATTTCTGTGTTTAATTTAATTTTTAGGGAGAACTTTGTTAAGTTAATAGTTGCATAATAGTTTGCATAAATATGGCAAATTAATCGCAATAATATCATAATAATATTTTTCCGCATCTTCCTAAAATTGTTTTAATTTCTTTAATTCTTTTGATTTTTTAATATTTACTGTACAATAAAAGTTAGCGGAATTTGAAGAGATAAAAAATTTTGATTGTAAACAAAGAACGAAACAATAAATAATTTTATTTATAATGGCTTATGCAGTACAAAGACCATATTTTGCTGCAGTTTTGCATACTGTTATATGAAACTTTACATATATACAGATGAGGCACATGAATTTAAAAATTATTAGACTAGAAATGGATTTTAAGCTATTTTGGGTTAGCAATTTTTTCCGTTACATCTCAGACTATTTGAGATATAAAAAAAATGTTTTAGACGAAAATTTAATAATAAGAACGTATATTACTCTCATTTAATATACTTCTAAAATAAAATAATTTAAAAAACCAATAAAAAAGTTTAAAAAAATGTGCTACTTTCTTTTATTACTTTTTTATTTGATAATTTGTCAATTTAAGTATTTGATAACCGTGATCTGTATACATAGACCGATTAATAAAACTGAAGCAAAATATAAATAAGATCGAGGATCTCGTGGTATTGTACTTCCACGGCCTTTGTGATTTTTGAATACATGCATATATGCATATACAGTTACTACAACGTCATTTCCGTTTATGCGACACCGGTTATGCGCTTCGCCCGTACGCGTACTTAATCGAAATGACACTGCCGTCTATCCAGGCTCTCTCATGGTCGTTTAACCCTGCGCCATTTACATCAATAACAATACGACATCGGGCTCATTGTTCCGGAGCGCGTGTTTTATAGCCATCTAAAGATTATCGTACACACATGAATTATAACATTCAGAGTGTACCTTACGAGATATCGAAGGCACGCGCCAGGTTGTATATACTAAATATTTACTCACAAATTGATATATAATCGATTTTCTAATGAAAAATTTGCATAATAAATCCATATTATATCTTGTATAATCTTTTGCTTCGAATAGGACAAGGTGTCAACATTTTAAAAATTTTGGGTTAAATATTTTCATAAACTTTTAATAATTCAGAATATTTAAACAGGTTAGTGTATCTAAAGTTGTATAGATAATAAAATTCATCGGTTGATTTGAAATCGATTTGATGATTGTTTTCCCTATTGTATGTCACGAGTAACATCTTTAGAAATGATGTTTTTTTTTTCTATTTCCATGGGGTGAAAAAAAATATTTATCTTTGTTCTAACTGCACAGACTGCAAAGACTTTTTCAATCTTTAGAATTCTAATTTTACAAAAAAAATTAGAATCTTATAGTTTTACATATTAATTTCCCTTAATGTTAATTTAATTTAATGAATAAAAGAGCCGATAATTGACAGTACACACTATTGTATGAAAGTACATAAGTATATGTAAATGTATAGTATGATATAAAAAGTGTAGGTATATAAAATTCTCATAATTGAAAATCTTAAAAACTTTTACAATTAATTAATTATATTATTTTTACTATTCAGAAAATAATCAGACTTGTATTATTTTTTTCAAAATCTTTCTTTATTCAAATTAATTTAAAAATTTGGAAAAGTTAATAATACGTAACTGTAGATTCAATTAGGAGTTTTCAATTTTTTACTTTGTGTCTCGAGAATGGTTCATGGAGACTCCAGCGAGATCTTTTGAGATGTATATGTATATAGAAGTGTAGATATATGTATGTGTGCGTACGTGCCTGCGCACGCCATAGAAGCTAAATTCGTGTTATTTTGTGTAAAACAGATATAGCTGAATAGTTTGTAAAACCACCGACAGAAATAGATCCACCGCTGATTTAACCCGTACTTCCAACACTATCAGTAAGTTATAGCAAATTCGGTTGGACGCACTAGTGTGTACTCACAATCAGTGCATATTAAAACCGTACACAATGCATATAAATGTACAAATTGTACATAAATCGATATTATTTAATATATTTAATATATAGATGTAAAAACGGGTAAAACCGCGAAAAAATTGTTGATAGCACTTTATTGTATTATTTGGTAAAATATACGTACTGCAGGGCATTTTATTATTCGAGATATTTCACTTTTACAGTTGAGATTAGAACAGTATACAACATTGGCATTAATGTGCACTAATGCGTCCAATCGAATTTGCTATTAGAGACTCTGATCATCACGCTGTATCGTATACGTATATTCGAAGAATTTATTATCAATGCTAGTATTCATGGTTTTTCGCTCTCGGTTCGAGACGCATATTAAATATAGAACAGCAGAAAAAGTGATAAAAATTAAATCAGCGATAGTTGTAATCGCGTACTCGTCATCGTTGCTTTTTACTGCATTCTTGCAACATTATACACGTGACATAAATTATTAATATAATTTTGTTTACTTGAATAACTTTTAAAAGCAAAGTATTGTATTTTATTAGTATTTTATTTATTATTTTAAGGAAATTTTAATATAAATATTGCAGAATTGTAAAAAAGGATACAATTAATGGTAAAAAGCAATTGTCTAAATTATTTGAAAAAAAATTATTCCTTAAAACTTTTTTTTTTAATTTATTAAACCAATATTTTCTTACACGTATTTGTTAAAAAGTGTAATTATTAATAAATGAACTATATGAAATTTTTATCTAATTTTTATTATTCGATATATGAAATATCTTGAAACCTTGTTATATTATTGCATTCTTGCTAACTTATATCATAATTTGCGAGATAGATTTAGACTATTTAGAGAATCAGGACATGTGTGCAATTGAAATACGAGTTATCATGTCTATTGTAATCGAGTCCTTTTCTTTGATTCATCCGCAAGCGATGCGCGCGATGCGTGCAATGCACGCGATGCGCCGTTATACGCTGCTTGTAATGTAGCGCAACCTACGCGACACAGATTATATTAATCTTCGACGGATTACAACAAGTTAACTTCTTCTCGTTGTGTCGATATACTCGCACATAGAAGAATTGAATTGAAAGAGGCGTGCCGCCTGCGCTGTCGCCTGTGTCAAAAATAGAAGATAAAGAATTTCCCACTTTGCCTTGTCCTTTGTCTTTTTTTTTCTTTTGCGACTGAAAATCTGCGAAACCTAACACCACGTTGACAGAAAGAAACACGATCTTGCTAAAATAGCGAAAAAATTTATAACAATTAGAGCAATCCAGCGATTATAAAATACGTAAATATCACGTTATAGATTTTAAATTTATATGACAAAAGCCAAATTCTCTCTTTCTCTCTCTCCCTTTTTTTCCATCTAGATTTTATATATTTTAAACAAAATGTTTTTTATTTGTTCAATTTGTAGATATAAATTTGTAGATATAAATTTGCATTAGTATATATTTTGTCGTAAAATTTATTAAAAAATTGTTTTTAAATTGGCCAAGAAATAAGTAATGAAAAAGATTTTGAAATTTTCAATAGTTTTGGAACACATGCATGAAAATATTAATTTGAAATTGATACAGATTTGAAATTAATCGAGAATTGATATATTATATGAATATTAGATATCACCACAATATTTGTAAATATTTTAGATTAATTGAACATTAAAAATATTAAGTATAATGCAAATATATTAATAAGCAAATATAATTGAGAGCAATTACTATCAATTTGCACTGCACACCTACTTTAAATTATCACGTACTTATTTAAGTGTCCTGCACAATGTGATCTATCCAACTTGATCTACTCTTCCGAGTCACTTACGCCACAAATAATATTTGCACAAATGTGTGACGTTGTTATATATTTATTAATACAATTGCCTGTTCGATGAGATAAGAAAATTTAACAATCACATTGTCACCACTAATACAAATTTATCACCATTTATAGAATTACTTGTAAATTCCAAAAAAGAATTTCACCATTACATTTCACGAAGTCTTGCTTATAATTTCGCGCGGTTTTACTTAATTCTGCAATTTTTTTTGTTAATTTTTAAATTGTTCTCGTCACGATCGCTTTTCAGGCCTTTTTGTGTTATTCAACGTTACGTTTCATTCGTACTGATCGTCCAGGCCCAAAGCACGTAGAATTAAAGCTTCAATTCAGACTTTATTCCTCCTCTCCTTTGGCACATTCTCTCCTCCGTTCTTCTCCCTCCTCTTTCCCTTTTCCTTTTCATCTCTCCTCCCCTCCCTCTTTCTCCCTTCCTCTTTTTTCCTTTCCCCTTTCTCTTTCTCCCTGTCTTCCTTAGCTTACTCGCTTCCGAGATGAGAGTATGGCAAATTTCTTTTTTTTTTATATTTTTTTTTTAGGTATTAAACCTATTTGTTTTTCGAAAAATGACCTACTAATGAGTGGTTAACATTTTTGAAAAATGTACAACTTTTTATTGATAAAAATATAAGAATGTATCGATATAAAATACTTTTGTTTTACATCATAAATACTTTCTAAGTTAATTAACGAATGAGAAGTTTTATATTTTCTCAAAATAAATCTGAATGTATGGTTAATTCCGGATATTTTGATAAAAGTATAAAAAACTATTTAAAAAAAAACAGCTTTTTAGTACTTTGAACGTATTTTGACAATATATTCGGTCCACTAGATCATGTATTCTTAAAAAAAATTTTTTTACCTAAAATTAAGAAAACTTATCTGAAGAACCGAAAAATTTTTTTGTCGAAATTGTTTCTTTGAACATATTGATTTTTTTGTAAATATTAAAGTGCTATATGTATTTTTTTGTTATTTTTAAATAAATTTTGTTTAGATTTATACAGATAAGTTTTGTCTTATTTTAAATTGTTAGTTTTAAACCTATTTTTAATATTTGATAATTAGAACTAGAAAATGAATGAGATATTTGACAAATAGTTTTAAAACTTTAGTATATATTTGAAAAAAATGGAATGTTTAATTATATAGCAATATAAAAAAAGTACAACTTTGAAAGTAGCATGAGATTATTATTGAATAGTTTTTTGAATTTTTATAGCCCCTTATTTGTTGCCAATTACTTGTTTATTTAATTATTTATTTTAATCAACACAAACGGCCGTAATTTTACGTTACATTGAAAAAATTGCATTCTTTTATTCGCCGGTCACTACATCCTATCAATAGTTTGCCGTGGAACATCTTCATATTGGTCGATGTATGCACGTGCAATTCCTGTTTGAGAAAGCCGAGTTCGTAGATTACACCTTGCCTTGCCAAGAAGAAGAAGACCTGAAATGCACTGTGGCATCAAGTTGGCAACAAGAAAATCTACATTCCTTCGTCTCCCGGTCATGAATACACTGCCATGAGAAAGAAGCGGACTTGCATACGCACAAAACAGGATGTCCCAAAAGGGCCACGTCGGAAACAAGTTATATATTTTATCCTGCGTATATCTGTCGTCTTGTATTATTTATTTTTATTTGGTAAAATATTTACCCGCTTATTCTTTAACAAGATATTTAAAAATAAAATGCGAAGAATCTAATTTAACTCAGATTATTTATACTATTAAATATTTAAATAAATTATGAATGAAATATAATAAAAAAACAGCATTTAATTAGTGTAGTTAGGTAAATATTTAATTAGTGATTTCATTACAAAGAATAAATTAATTGTTAAAATTGAAAATTTATGATTAATAATTGTTGATATTATTAAAGTAAATATGTATATTGAGGAAAGAAAATATATAATGTGGAAAATTTTCCTCTAATATTGCGTTAATTTATCGATCTTATCTTTCTTAGCTCTGATGAATTTCAAATACGTTCGATGTATCGTTTGACCGAATCGCCGTTCGCCGGAAATATTCTTTATTCTTGTCTCGCATTATTCATTCCATGCGCATTGTCATGTTGTTTTGCATTCGAGAAAATCCAAGCGAACATTTACAGCAAACGCCATAATACGAACATTGATTCCATTGAATCGTGTGTAGAATTAATATATGCTACTTATTTCTATATTATTATTTTATTAAATTTAGATTATTACTTATAGAGCTTGAATTCTAAAAATATATCAACGTATATGCGTAGCAATATTACTTATAAATTTAAGAGGATCAAAAAATAACGGCCAAACTTCGATAGGATAGCTCCTTCATCTAAACAGAATTAATCGGTTATTAATTATTATTGATGTTTTTAATTTCATTATCTACGTTACTATTTCGACCAAAGTGTTTAAAAACGTATACATATGTATACTGAAATAGTAATTTTTCGCTTCTGTCATCTGTTATTTGACAAAATATTTATCCGCTCATTATTTAGCAAGATATTTAAAAAAATAAAATGCAAAGAATCTAACATCTTATGTCAGATATTATGTATTAAATATATAAACTAAATGTAATCAATTAGAACCATACGCCGTTTTAATAAAGTCATGAAAGTGCTATCACACTGCAAAATGGCACAAGAATAAATAAAATTTAATTTTTTTGCATTGTATGAAAAATAGGATTATATATGTATTTGTACACCTAATATTTGTAATCAAATTTTTATTTTTGTTCTTGACTGATTTTATAATTTATATATTTTTTTTCTAGTATTCAATTCGACGTTTTTCAGAGTTAGTTTTGAGAATTATAGTTTATATATTTCTTATTTTATTTTTTATATACCTAAAATTATTACAAATTAAAACAAGGCACATACTCTTTCAATTTAATATTTATTCTTTTCTACAATACAATTTCGAATCTGTACTATTGTTGGCAGTTCGTAATCTCTGCAACGTATCTGTAACTTTGTCATTGTGCTAGTACATTGATGCATTAAATTAATTATTATATAATAACCTCATTTGTATGTGCATGCAAGATGTGCGTAATTAAGAAAACTAACGAATAAACGAAACTTCTTTATCATGTATTATACGTTTTACGAAATAATCAATTCAGATAAACGATGAGGAAAATGTTACATCCTAAAACCTAGATTGTAAAACCGTTGTAATATCCTGCATTTGTCTCATTTCAAGCAATTCAAACGATTACGTATAATTCGTATAAGTATACTTAAAATTAAACCACCATCACAAATTGGTTATGATTGTAAAAAATAACGAACAACTCTGACAGATATTGTTACAATATGCTGTATAATTTGATATTGCTAAGAATATATATATATATATATATATATATAATAAAATAAAATAAAATAAGAATTGTTGAAGTAAAATAAAGTTAATGGCAAATAATTAAATATATTTTTAAAATAATATCTTTCCTTTGATGTTATTAAATTATGACGCAACAGTTCTTTATACATATAACAACTCCTATATATATTACATGCTTATGTAATCAGTAAGATTCATATATAATGTCTATGAAATTCTTTTTTTTTTTTACCGTCGTAGTAATAATATAATAAGGAAGGAAAAAGCAGTATAGTAATAATATATATTTTCAGTTTTTATGACTAAACTTTATTCTGATTATGAATGGTAAATAAACAGGTGTGATAGAGCGTTACAAGTTATTGGCACGAATATTTACGTTATCAACTTTTTTACATGATATAAACTAAGTTAATATTATACTTTGAGTCATAAAGTAATGAATTTATGGACATGCTACATGATTTGATATATCAAATCTAGATGCGATTAGACACGACCGTGCATGTCGATACATCAAAACAAACTTTATACAAATTGATACGATTTTTCTAACTATTCGGCACTCAAGCATAAGCAAATAATAAAATTTGTATTAACAGTAAAACGTTACATTATAAAAATAAAAACTTATAACTATATATATTTATGTACTTTCTTAAGCAATTAATTAATTCCAAAGCAGTTTTTAATTTTTTTGGCAGTTTTGCTACTCGTTTATTATGTAATTAACTTAAGATGTACATACATACAGTATTATATCATTAAATTGTTAACACTTAATTAAAAATTTATAGTTTAATATATTATAATAATAGTATTTAAAAGAAAATAAATACGAAACCTTTCAGAAATTCTTTTTAAATTTAAGATTAAATAAATTGTTACGTTTTAATATAATAATTTTAATTAAGAAATGAATTGTATATTGTATTTTGTTCACTTAAATTTGGTTTTTTATAAATTAAACATTGATAAATTATTTTATCTTTTTTATAACTATAAAAAATACACTCGCGCGCGTGTGTGTAATTATAAAGACGATAAAATATTTTCAAATATATATTTATCAAATTAATTACAACGTTATATCGTAATTTCTTGAAAATATTTAAAACTATATAAAGTTTTGTACATACATAATAT
Source organism: Wasmannia auropunctata (assembly GCF_000956235.1). NCBI lineage: Eukaryota > Metazoa > Arthropoda > Insecta > Hymenoptera > Formicidae > Wasmannia > Wasmannia auropunctata. Next base: position 4,303,281 of record NW_012026812.1, read on the forward strand.
ACATTAAATACATATTTTCTTAATTCGTTTGTATATACTCTTAATTATTTGAAATTAATTTTTGGATAAGATATTTACGTAGCTTTAGAAATGAACTATTCAATTGCTATGACATAGCATGACATGTTGTTACGACATTAAAAATCGAATATTAAATTACGATTATATGTATTTTATGTCCGGAAAATTTTCTAGTTTTAATATGAAAATGTATCACATTTTCTTCTTATGAAAAAAAGATAATTTATATCTTTTGTATAATTTTAAGTATTCACGTTGCATATCGTGAGTAGTTGGATATGATTGTTGACTTGAGAAAACGAAGACAATTATTTAGTTGATCGTAATCTGTAATTCCGTATTCTTCACAGACAGTGTATAACATATTTACATAGAGTGTGCTTGCACACACTCCCGATTATGTAATATAAAGACGGAGCATATTAATTGATCTGTTAAATATGCTCACATCCTATATTCGCTTTATGTCAGTTTGTTTAACCTCATGCATTAGCAATGATTACAAACACACATATACATATACAATCTCACAAAACTATGCGATAGACCTTTATAACTCTTATATAATTTTAGAGAACTGAAAAACAGAGATAGTTAAAAATTTATTTTGAAAAAACAATAGTTTGATTATCATATCTATAATGCAATATGTATGTAGAGACATAATCGAGACATATAACATTTCTAATAATGATGGATCTTATATATATGTATAATAGAAGTATGTAACATTTATTTTTATTACTTTATATGAAAAAGATGATCAAGAAAGTTAGGAAGCGAGGAAGAGACGAAGGAGAGAAGAGGAAGGGAAAATAAAGTGAGTTAAATTAAATTGATCAGTATATTCGGTCTTTGTACATATGTTCTGTAGATATAAACATATATAATGCGAAATATATGTACTTTCCAGGGGAATAACAAAAAATGCGGCTCAGTATTAAATATTTATAAGCTTTCGAATTTAACAAAATAAAAATTTTGAATTGTTATTGTATATAGAAATTAACTTTTTATGACTTTCTAAACTAAATAAAATTAATGCTCATTTTTCCTTTTCTCATCATTTTTGAAAAACAAAATTATTAGATAGAACACCTAGAAGCAAAGGCAAGAGTTATTTATTAGTTCTTAAATTGATATAGTTTAGATTTTTACCTCTATTGAAAGAGATGTACCTGTTAAAGTCACTAATCAAATTTATGAAATTTTGTATTTAACGTAATATTTAGATTAAATTTATTATCATAGATATTTTATTATTTTTACTGCCCATACACTTTTCTTTAAAAAAAAAAATTCAATTTGTTAATATTATTCATATTTTCTCGAAAACTTTTTAATGACAGAAAAATCTCGTTTCTTAAGCTCATTATTAGTATATAACATACATATAATAATTGTTATATAACTCGATATTGTTACTTAGCATTATCATAATTACATTGTTTTTCGATTACGTATCTTTCATGATTGATACCGGTTACCGGATTTCGTCATAGACAGTTTTCGCCGATTGCCAAAAATGACTATGGTACTCAGATAATCTTGCGATCACGATATCACATGGCCGCGAACTTAACATTGATGTTTCGTCATACCCGCACAGCAGAATACTAACGACCAAATTGGATCTGGTTCAATTTTATCTCGAAGGTTAAGAGGGCGGGAAAAGCGTTTGCTTATACTATTGCAGCAACAAGATGGGAATCAGTGAAGCTATTTTACAATTTATTTCCAAAAATTTAGATTAAACAGAGATAATTACATAATTTCTCATAGTATAATATGTTATTATTGGATTAAGGAATTATATACATTATCGTTTACAATTTTGGAAGCATTACTTTTTTACAAGAACAAAACAGTGGCACCATTACTTAAAAAAAAAGCCTTGTGAGAAAATAGACTTTACTGTTCTCACTTATTTGTTTTTAATCATATTTTCAAGAAAATATTTTATTTAAAGAATTTTAAATTAATGAAACAATTAGTAAATGTGCTAAGTTCTCATTGTTCTGTTATCAAGTAATATTATATACAAATTGAAATACAATTAAGCATATAATATACACAATTTATTTATAAAAATATTTTTATACTTTAGTTTTTATTTATAATTGCAGATTATATAATTTCAGAATATTATGTTATCTTTTGTTATAGAGAAATACAGAGTGTACGCGAGTGTATCATTCGCAGTACTACTATTGGGAATTGGCGTGCCTCTCTGGTGGCACACTACAACAGTGCCTCGTGTTACACTGCCCTATGCCGGAATTGACGATTTATCGCAACTGGACATTAGAATCACCACAAAGATTATTGTCGCAACACTCTCACATAATCGCGCTGAATTGATCGCACGTGAAATCAGGCGAACTTTCGAAAACGCTGGTAAGTGAAGACAAAAAAGATTTTTTAACAATTCATTCTTACTCTAAACTAGTACATAACAGGGCGCGCGATTCGCACGCGCTGCGTATTGAATCCCACACATCTTCCAATAACATTTATACCAATTTACACTTTAATTAAACAAATTTTAACAATTTTTGATAAAAAATAAATTTTCAAAAAAAATGACGCTTTGCGCGCGGTGCGTATTAAACTCCATACATCTTTCAGTAACATTTATACCAAATTACATTTTAATTAAACAAATTTTAACAATTTTCAATAAAATGACGTTTTAATCGGCCATATTGAATCGACCATTTTTAAATAAAATCACGATTTTTTAGAAAATAGCCACATAATTCATCAGTAAGATAAGCCCAGAAAGAAGTCGATATTTTTATTTTTCTGAAAGATATGAATTTTTAAATATTGGGGAAAAGAAGCTTCAATGCAGATAACATGGCATTTAATTTTTAAAATAAAAAACTTTTTTTTGAAAATTTTTTATATTGCGTGAAAAAATTCGAATATAACTTTGACTATGCGATACAAGAATGGTTTTCAAAATCTACATATATTTTTGTTTTTTCTTCATAAATCAACACATGCTCAACTTTCAACATTGTACAATATATATAATCTTGACATTTCGACCAACCACACGTATAGGAATCTACTGATCTTTAATTTTTAGAAATATATCAGCTGGACGTGGAATATCAAGTAATTTCCAATAATCTCTTGGCATCTGCTTTCACATATCATGAACTCGAAAAGGTGGCCTCGACTTTTGATCTAGATGTGGGTGGTTTATTACTTCTGGAAGCGACAAATTTAAACGACGCTGTTCTGGTTGGCTCAAAGAGAACGCTATATTTCTCTACCGAAACCGGTAAGTTGATTGCTAAATAATAATCGAAACAATTTGTTTGAATCAGTCACATCTACTTGATTCAAAATCGCTTGATTAGAATCGATTAGCTTAACTGGAATGCGAATGTACGGAAGAAACTCATTGCGCATGTATAGTAAAAATCTGTAAGGGAATATTTTTCTTTGGATTTTTTGCTGTTGAACTGTATAATAATTTTGACATTTATCTTTAAACTTGTTAATTAAATCGAATCTAAATAAATATATTTCGTTTAACAGGACTTATCTAAAAAGTAATCAAGTTTTTTATGATATAAATATCAATATGTGTCTTCAGGGGTTTCTAAATTGATACAAGTATTGTCGGAATGGATTCTACATGACAAGTCATTGGCGCTGACAAAAAATGCGCTCGCGGAGCCTACTATATATAGCTTAGACGAGGAGAATAGGAGACGATTTCCAGCCAGCCCGGCATACGATGTTCTAGTTACTTTAGTTAATCCTGAGCCTGAAAAACTAAAGATTGTTTGGGATCTCAAGACGGTAACTGAAGGTACATGTCATGTATAATTATTATGTTATAACCAATATTAATCTTTTGCAAGGATTTTTGGAAATTTTTAAGAATTATTATCCGATATCCAATTCGTATTAGATTAGTAAAATTAAATAAGACTTAAGTAATTACGTTCTGTGCCAAATATAATTTCTACAATTACAATTAGAAAAAAATATATTTATATTGATATCTATTATCGTTTTTGAGAAATTTTTAGGAAATAAAGAGTAAACTGCAGAAAGATGTATTTTGACACACAAGATTTTGAGAAAAATACATTTAAAGTTTTATAATAGATTCTCGACGTAATGCATATCCAGCTCAAAACTGTTCTGCATCATAAAATATGTCATATAAATTAAGCATACGATATTTAGTTATTGAAGATATAGAATCGTTTTTCTTCGCTCTCACGCACACTGCTTTTCGCAGTGCATCCATTTAATGTTTCATATATTATATAGCGATAGCTCTTTCACTAGAACATTATTTAAATTTTTTTCTAACTAAAAAATAAAAGCACTTTATCGGAATACATTTGAGACAAAAAATTTAGAAAAATAAGAAGTCATTAGGCATAAGATCTTATCTGATATAATATAATAGTTGAAAATGTCAATACTCTCTAATTTATTTTAATCTACAATTTAAATTTTTTAACTTTTTCCGTTAGAAATTTGAATAAAAAGAAATTTCCTAAAAATTTATAAAAATTTCAAAAAATAGAAAGCTTTCTTATTAAATATTTATTATCATTAAACATCGACGATTTTAATCAGCAAAAACTATGTAACAACTCATGCATAATTGAAATTTAATGTCTTGTTGTAGAATACATGCAACCATTTCTAGACGAGCTGTCCATCTTGAGTAACTTTTCGATCAAATCGCAGTGGCTATATTTATTACCATTAGATATGAATCCCAGACGTGTACCCGACAGTAGCCCAAGTCGCAGGCACTTCGCCTTGCGCGAAAGCGTCCTGCCGCAACTAGTAACGCCGTTGGAGAAAAAATTAGGTTTGTAACACGTGCAAAAAATACAAATACACATCAAGCATATCTGATGAAATTTTAGCGTCGCAGGTTAGTCTTCATCCGTGTATCAATTTAGTCGTTTATATGGTACCGTGTGACAACGCGCCTCTACATATCTATACCCACAGCGGGCACAGATCGCGAACAAATAGCAACGTTGAAGCCTTTCTCTCTCCAAGGTATATCTTTCACTCCCGATTCGTGATTTGTTTTTTTCCCCTTTTTTTATTATTATAAATATTCTTAATCTTTCTTTGAATGCACATGACAACTGCAGTTTTTTGCTATGTTATGTAATATACAATATTTATCTAATATTTAAAAATTTTTTGAAAAGTGTATTATTTTAAATCTAATTTAATTAATTTTTATCAATATTGCACAATTAATATAGATGGGGTGGTGTGGTTTTGATTAATCCACCATCAGAAGTTTGTGAAAACGTGCAAGAAGATAAAGCGGTTACTGTCATTCCTGAGGAAACTGCCATAGTAGGCACATTTTTGGCACAGCTCAGATTATTGCTAGGCATTCCAGAAATGGTAATGACAACATATGAATCTTAATATCTTAACATATGAAAACTTGTTTAAAATAGAGTAGTTTCTAGTTTTTTTCCTAGTCTGTTTTATTTGTGTAAATTATTCAAATCTACATAATACAGAGTTAAAAGCGAATGTTGACTATCGCCTCTCACGTCATTCTGCAAATTTGAGCGTGCAAATTTTAGGCAATTTAATTCCTTAACTTTAACTTCTTTTATAATTAAAAAACTGTTATAATCTCAATATTTTGGCATTGAAATTTTCAAAATCTTATAATTTCAGAAATTTGTCCTAAAGCGTTGTTACGATTTTTACGAAACAGCTTTTATCTTACAATCGTTTATCGATAATATACAAAGAGATTTAAAATGTAAAAATGATTTAAGAAGTAAATAATTTCAGAAATCTATTAACGGAGTAACAGCGGTGCCATTGGTGGGACTAAAATCACGCGATTGGGAAATTGATTCCTTGTTGAGATATCGCACCATCGAGCAGTTAACGTCAGCCAAATTAACTTTACAATCTCTGGCGCAACTACTCAAAGAAATCAGCAATATCGTTATCACGGATGTAGTAGGAAACAGAATTAAGACTGCGCTTGAGCTAGTGCACGAGTCCGCTGAGCATCTGCGACGAGGCGACCTCGAGCGTAGTTTCATCCTTAGCAAAGAAGCTTTTATTATCTCTGAAGCGGCTTTTTCCGATCCAACACTCTTGGCGCTTCTTTACTTTCCAGAGGATCAAAAGTGAGTTCCTTTTTAAATTATCTTAAAAAAAGTGGAAACAATTTATTTTAAAATGTAAAACAGAAATAGTATTGTTCGTATTGATCGAAGAAAAACAATGCTATTTCGCATTTGAAAGAAGAAAGTATAAATATTGTAGAGTGGACCATTTTTTAATATCTAATAGGTAAATTACATATTTTTTTAATGTTTTTTTTTTTATTACATCGATAGAATTATATAGATCAATTACTCTATACATATTTTAACTAAATTTTCAAAAAAAAAAAAAAAAATTTACAAGCTATATTTAATTATATTTAATTATGTAGAATGACTAGAGAGAAATTATATTGAAAATATTGTATAGAAAAGCTAAACTAAAAGATATCTTACAAAAGGTACATACTATAAAAAAATTATTGTATCATATTTCCTTTTTAAAAAAGAAATTATGAAGTTTTTTTCGCAATTTTTATTTCAACATATTCCTTTGCCAGATCGATTTTTTTGATAACTTTCCGTTCAAGCGGCGTGAGTCGCATGTGACGAGACTAATAGCTTTGCTCATAACACGATGTGATAACTGTGTTATATATAATACAATTTATCGGTGACAATTTATCAATACATAATTTTAAGAATATTTTATAATATTACGTGTAATTACATGTACTAACGAAAATATCAAGCTGCCTGAACAGAAAATTCAGCCTAGGGCGCATAGGCTCTATATATGGCATGGAACGTGTTATATATGTAATATATAATATATAATACTATATAATTTGAATTATATGTTATAATATATACAATATAAAATTATGAAATATTTTTGTCTAAAACTTGAAATGATTACAACGGTCCATTCTCAATGTAACATAGAAAAAAAAATTCGTTCAATTTCTCTCCATGAATTTTCTTAGATTTATATAAAATTAATAGAAAGCATTATGAAAATTTAGCATATATTTTTTAAATTATATTACAAATAATTTTGCGATATTACAGGTACGCCGTGTACATTCCTCTATTTCTGCCGGCTATGATACCGGTGTTGTTATCGCTCAAGAATATACGAAGGTACTACTTCCCTGGAAAGTATAATACAGAAAAAAGGGTAGATCATAGAGAAAATAAAAATGACGAGGACTGTAGACCGAAAGCCGAATAGAAGTCATTTATCCGACTGATAATATATTACATCCAGTACAATCGTGCGATTGCTCGTTCGAAATCATTTCGATCAAAAGATAATGACGTGTAGCGATAATAAGCATATAATTTCATGCAGAGGCTCTTATATAAGCTTTTATTCACGCGTGTGACGTTAAACGTATCGTATTTCGAGTATCTTTAACACAATTGGGATGTAACACATAAATTTAGGCACACTTAAAATCGATTCCGTTATAATCGGGATCATATAATCTTAATGATCATTAAGTATGAGCATAATTCGAAGAATTTTTACTCGCTGTCGCACATAACAGTCAATACATCAAGATTTCGTGTACAAGATTTCGTGTAAAGAAAGATGTCGAAAGGAAAGGGCGTGAGAAATAGTAATAGCTTCATTTTATTTCAAAAAGAAAAATGTTTGATAATTTACTTGTATAAGGTAAAGTGATATGATGCAAAAGAATATAATGAACGATTTTTTTCTCAATCCACTTCCTTTTTTTTTCATTTGTTTCTTTAAACTATGAAATTTCTGAGCAAGATTTCGAGCAATTCGCAGGTATTGAATAGTTTAACATCTCGTTCTCGCTTGTCCTTTCGATCTCCTTTTTTTCTTTTACTCACTTTTATTCACTCATACGTTGTACGTATGTTGTACGTACGTACATACGTACGTATATCATAGACCTTACAAGTATGAACTGGCAATGTGCTGTAGTTTCTGTATAAGCATCCAGTCCATAAGAGGTTGGAGAGAAACGTACTTTTTAGTAGGTTCTCTTTCTCAAAAAATATACATAACGCATGTCAATAAAACATATGGCGCGTTGATCACGACTTCGCTTCTATTGTCAATCCATACTTATATAGGTCTATGTTGTACATACACTGATTTAAATTTAATTGTTTAATTTAAAGGTACAGTTTCTCTTATTGAAATTCTCATTATCATTGGCAGTTGAAATTTTACATTTGCGGGTTGAAATGTGCTAAGAACGCCTATTTATCATACTGCATGCGCGCGGTTTGTGCGCGTGTGCGTGTATATACTCATTGTCAGTCGAAATATGTACCACGCATTCAAAATACAAGTAAATCCCACACATCTTCCATCTCGCATCCTTCCTTGATTACATTTCAAAAGTTAATAATTTGATTAGATCGTTAGAGACAATTATGAGTTTTATATACACATATATATATATCAATCCTCAACCACGTTACCAAAAGGTTACAAAAAATTACGAACATTAAGTTACTATAAAAAAAAAAACGAGAGAAAAATTGTATATGTCCATCTACCGTGAGAGATTGCTTTTCTTTTTTACTGTTCTATAATAATTAAATGAGGATTTTAACGTCATTCGATAAGAGAACATAATAATTAAAAATAACTAAATAATAAAATGGTTAGCTGCTCGCGACTCATTAAATCAATAAAATTATATATTTTTTAGAAATAAAATAAAAAATAAAAGGACCATATATAACGATCAACGAAAGTAAAAATAATTGCTTCAGAAATGTTGTGTTCATGACAAATAGTTTAACAATAAATAGAATATATCTTGACGTAAATAACTTTTGATTGCATGTGATTTAACTTTGTCAAGAACTTAAAAATGACAATAGTGATAATACTATGTACAGCTAGATATTGATGAGACATTAACGATAAGCAACATTATCAGAGAAAAAGCAGGCTTATTAGCAATTGTATCCAACGCATAACGGGATGAATTGCTATATAATTAACAATCGCTTTTTATAGACATAATAATGATAATACGGCATTATCATCATCATTATACCTATGGTATGTTTGCATAGATCTCAAACATGGTAGCTGGACATTGTTAAGAATAAAAATAAATTAGTTGTCGAACTAATGAGCTTATCTGTATGAAACGATAGAAAAAAAAAGTAAAGAGCAATTAAGTCAACAAGGACTTTGAACTAATTGTATCGCATGTTGCAAAGCATCAGCGATATTCTGAAAAACAGGTACACCTTCACGCGTTGCGTAGTCCGACAGGTACATCCTCCCCCGGTTGTAATCTTTTCGGGCTTGTTCAGTCAACTAGAAATGAATAAAAAATATATAATAATATTACATTTCTATTATAGTAAAAGTATAATAGTAAACGTGAGTAAAGGTGACTGTAGTAGTAAAAATTTTTTTTTTAATGTATACATATAAGCAAATGTGCATAGATCACACAACTTTGTTCAGTAATATATGAAAGAGTTAGTTTCATATATTAATTACTATTAATTACTCCAAATCATACGATATTTGGCACAATATGGCGATAGGTAGGAATCAGAACATTGTTCATCGTATTAGGCCTTTTTTACAATACGTCGGTGTCATAAGCCGTAAGAATTCTACAATATGTCGTATGCCAGTATCGTGTAAGCAGTAAGAATTTATCAATCACAGTCGAATGTGTAAGGAGAATACTCGACTGTGATTGATCATTTCTTACTGCTTACAATACCGACATACGACGTTCTTGTACAACGAAGTTTATTGTGAAAAGTGTTGACAATAAAATTTTATCTTGCATGCCATTTCGTTATTATGCTTAATTGTGAAAATGTGGCTTGTCTCGTATTTATCAAATTTGTAAAAATGGATGAAAAATAATGTTATCTTTAAATTTTATACGTAAAAGAATAGTTTTTCGCTCCTTTCAACAGCTGTCAAACCGTGCTTTCTTACCTGAACAGGCTTCACTTCACATGCCTTTTACCAATTTTCGAAGGGGGGAGGACAGCTTCCACCCATTTTTACCAAGTTTTGTAAAGCAATCTTATCTTTTTATTTCATTCAAGTTCTCTTTATTTGAAAATGGTATGCAAGAAACTTTTACTTTGTCATTTCTCGCTTATGACATCACGATATGTCCGCGGTGACTAATCAGGAGCTTTAAATTATTTGATAATCAATTCCGCGTGTTGATTTGTTGTTAAAATTGAACATACATTATACACTAATATTAATTATACTACGCGTGCGCGCACGTGTGTGTGTGTGTGTGTGTGTGTGTGTGTGTGTGTGTGTGTGTGTGTGTTGAGCAAAGGAGCAAGTGTGTGGATAAAGTATACTCAGACATACTTGTTCATCAGACACAATAGAACCCTCAGGAAGAGTTTGAACACAGAGGACGAGCTTAGCGCGCAGTCCAATCAAGTGAGCTGCCAATGCCATAATGGCGATGCCGCGTGAATGCTGCGGCACTATTAACAGAATCAGTCGTGAGTTCTTTATCTTCTGCAATTCTTGCGGCAATACTCTTATGTTGTATTCGTTCAAGTTTGGTCGGTATAGAGACAATTTCATTGACCTAGAAAATTGCAAATAAAAAGAGACTATGTTTAATCGGACGAGAGGTGATTATCAGGTGATTGAATTGATACTGATACTCACTCTATCAATGGTACTGCGGAAGATTCTAACCAAAACAGATCTTTACTGACTACGCCAACATAAATATCTCTTTTCTCGAACTCTTGTACAAAGGAATTGGTCCAATCTGAAAAAAGTTTAAATCTTGACAACTTAACGTAAAGATTTTTGTTTTTGACCTGCTCTAAATAGATGAAATCGGGTGCTCAATTTTGGAAGGTGAGAACATGGAAAATTCAGGCAAGAAGTGTAGACAGTGAGTATATTGAAGATCGTGGGAAATTGTTGAAAATCAGAAATACCTAGGAAGCGATTAAAAGGATGTACGATAACTCGGCGCAAGAAATTTGAGGTCTTCCTACATAATATATTCCATACTGAAGGTATCTCACTTTCGCAAGAGATGCCATTACTCTTCGTCCGCATCCACGACGACTCGCTTGCTAGAACGCAAAACTGCTCGAAATTGATTCGTAATTCGGTTGGGTCATCTTTTGCCGGAAATCCATCTATCAATGTCCTGTAGATTTCTGCGCGGCAAACATATCGTATTTTAATAGTTTTTTTTATTTTCAAAACGTAAATCTCTCTATTAAACACCATAAAAATATGATACGCAAATATTACCGGACTTATTTACTGTGTTGAGCAGATCCGAGAGAGATAAAGTGTTGCACATTGTGTTCGACTGCAACATCACCCAAACCTAGAAATAAAAAAATTGTATTAATTTTGATGGATAATTTTTCAAAATACTTGATGTAATAAAACGTACATACTTCCCCCAATTTTACTGTGCCACTATCATTAACGTCCATAGATTTGAAAATTTCCCGCAATTTTCTGTCGTGTAACAAAATTTCTTTATAAATTATTTGTAAATGCTTTTTATGTTATTTCTTCTATTTTTTCACATATTGAGATATATTCTCAGCAACTTTTGGAAATCAGAATCAGAACAAACAACTCTTATTTAATTATATTTTTGTTCGAAAATATCTTCGTGAATATCAAATTAAAAAATATACGAGAGTTATATACACATGCGCGGATCTACAACTTTCTCTCGTACGCGCGCACGATTAGTTGATTGTAGAAAGTACAATTCTCACATTTATCTTTTTAGAATGTATAAATAAATAGCAAATCAATGCAACAATGTGTATGCGTGCGCGCGCGCGCGCGCGATCAGCTGATCACAGCAGGCATTTCAAATAAGTTACCGCGTCTGATGATAAATTGTCGCGCCACTCTTATTCCTGTACTTGACTCATAATAAGCAAATTATTTCTTTTTATTCAAAACTAAGCTTAGTAGAAAAAGCTTAGTTTAAATTTTAGAAAAAGAAAAATTGTCCAAGAATTAAGTCAGAAATACAAGCAAACGTTTGTTCTGAATCATTATGTACATCTTAGCATGTAGCACTTTAATCAACAAATCTCCATTTAAAGACTCCTTTCTAGAATCTAATTAATGAATTTATTTAAATGCTGCTTTATGTACCGAATGCATCTCATCATCAAGATTCAGTCAGAAAGCCATCTCTTATACAGCCTTAAGACTTAATTCTATAGATGCTTAGTGACATGAGACAAGTATCATAGAAACACGTTAATTCGAAAGAATACAATTTTTGTTACTTTCCAAATATATCTTTTTTTCTTATTAAATTAATATGAATAAAAACTGTTATTGTTGACTGATTTACTTTTGCTTATGATTTTAATCTCATAACTCTTTTAGATATCGTCACTTTCTTGTCAAATAATGTTACACGCTGCCAGATTATTTTCGATGATATTTCCGGACATAAGTTATAATGATACATGTTTGTTTTAATTCTCGTTACATCTATTTATCAAGATATTAAGTTTTTAAGTTACATATGTTTACATATAACATAGCTAGGCCATTACATTGAATAGAAACTTACACTGTATCCATTCCATTCTGAGTAAGCGAGATTCTTATAGGTCTGATGCCATCCTCAGTGTTCATGCAATCCTGCACATTGATCTTTTCACGTAACATCTATGTATACATAATACATGCATATTAATCATTAATTCAGAAAAATCTGTTTGTTAATTAGAGCCATTACCTTGGACGTACAGTGAAGGGCAACTGACACACTCTCGAATATTGGTATCCTTTGCCTTTCCATTAGGTATTGAAGCACTAATAACCCGTTCATCAAATCATAATATTCCCTGAAGAATAAAATATGTATTGAGAAGAGAAAAATCATAGCAAAATCGAACTGAGTAGTATTAAATCAATTAATCACATGAAACATACTGCATGGAAACAGTCTCTCCAAGTATAGTTTGTCCCTGACGATACGGATAAATGACAAGAACCAAGGACTCGCTACGTGTAGCTGCCAGTTGAGCTGCTTCGATGATGCCCGCGCTATTGCGCGTCTGGTTGTCAATAACAAACAGTAAGACTCGCGCCGTCTGTTTTGCCTCGTATTCCTGGGCTATTAATTCCGGACCCCATTGTGACACTTGCTGCGAGATACATACGTAATTCAATTGCAATAAGAAGAACACGTGTGCAATTATGAAGAAAACAAGGAAGATAATCTACTTACAGGATTATAATAAGTAATGCCAAGATTCTGAAGAGTCGGTATGGCTATGTCTGACCTCCAGGTAGTTGGATTACAAGACCCGCCCAAAAATACCTCATATGCCATCCTTTCTAAAAAATTAATCAATTAAATAAGTAAATAATTAAGACTCCCTCAATGACACAATTGAACAACGCCTGAAAAACTACAAGCACATTATTATTTGCTGCCACTTACTTGAGCCAGTTTTGTGATTAGTGCCTTTTCCATCACCGTGTAATGAGCAAGAGGCGTTCATAGGAACAACTGTTGTTCTAAAAGAGGCCAAGAATAAAAATATGTAATATAATCTCAATCTTTTCATATTCATATAATAATCCAGTATTATCACACTCGACAGGGTAACCATTATATTTGCGACAGGATTTAATAATTAAGTGACCTTTCTATTTATTCGACCGCACGTAACAGTGCCTGTATACATAGACTGACTCGTGAAATTCTATGATTAGGAATAAACTTTTGTTAGTTTTTCATTCTTCATCATTTTGATCATAATCATTCAAATAAATTTTACCATTTTTACTATGCATGAAAATATAAATTTTGGTATCTTATCTACTACCTCTAGGAGAAAAAATATGTTTTTCTGTTTGTTAAAATAAAAAAATTTTATCACTCAGAAAATGTTTATCGAAATTATGTTTTTAAACACTTTTTTTTACTTTGTGATTATTAAAACTATAATAAATTTACTGTAAAACTTTTTTAATAAGTTTTGTTTAGATTTAAAGTTTTTTTTTTTTTTTTTAAATTTCTCTTCAATATTTACGGAAAAAAGTGCAATTGTAGAACTGCAATTATAAAAGTATAGGACAAAACTGCTAGTCTTTATATTTCTTATTCTTATTATTAGGTCACATATATTTGAATCATTTTTTTTCATTTTCTTTCTTATAATATAATTGGTTACATTTTTGTCGATTTAAAAAAAATAATCTCTCTAAATTTTAATCATATAAAATTATCTAAATAAATAATCTGAATTTAAATGATACGATTTAAACAAATGTATTCGTTCAACTCGTTAATATACAACTAATCACAAAACAATGACTAATACGTGTGTGGTGTGCGACTGTGCGTGCAATTAATCTGCAAATTTTTAAGTACAAATAATTATTCCATATAATTACAAATAGTTATTCCACATCATGAAATTATATCAATCTGTATAGCAGAGGAGATGAAAATGAATCATCAATGATAAATTTCATCAGAGTGTGGTAATATAATGTATTAGACTAGTTAATGGCACGGATTAATCATTTTGTAGCTGAACGTACTTCCAAATATCAAATAATTTTGTAATGACAGACATTGCGTTGCGTTTCATCATCGCTTTTAAATATTCCCACTATAATCATAATTAAATGGTCAATACCTTTGCCTGAAACATATAGATTTCTGTTCACCTAATGATTGGTCAAAGATACGTATGTACACAGAAAAAAATAATTTGCTCTAGTGCAAATAACAATTACGTTTCTTTGCGACGAATGGAAGCCGTTACTGTATAAAAGAAATATATTTGATCGTCACCGCTACTCAGATGCTACCTAACAAAGTCAAACCTGTCAATATATTGTAAAGTTTATGTTACCCTCGCTCGCACAGACGTGCCAGTTCTGCGGCAAATATGCAAAATTCTTCTAACATTATACAGGCATCGGTATATTCGGGACAATCTTCAGCATCATGCTGCAGCTTGTTGTAGAGCTGCAAGCAATTTGGAAGCAACAGCATCACGTATATTTCTTGTATCTGCAACAATAAGCAATTCTCTTGGCATTACTAGCCAAATAAAAATTAGATGCACAGATAAGAAAAAAAATTTACTACACTTACATTGGAGATACTGGTGATCGTTAAGTTTATGCTTGATCAATATCTGACGATAAATATTCCTCATTATTTAAAACTGCAACCAATTTAAATGCCTACTTTTGGAAATATAAACATATCTATGTTCTTCTCAGCTAGGACTTTCAAGCTTTTCTATAAAAAAAATAAGAAATATTATAAGATTTCTCTGATTAAAATAAATAAAATTGCTTCATTAAACAGAGAAATTTATATTTACAACATATAACGGTACATAATATATAGCCTACATATAATTAGTAATTGACAGATTCTCTTTAATTATAAATATAACAATTATATTAACCTTGATGATTTTTTTGTCAGACATGCCAGCACATTAAATCGCTATCAAGAATAAAGCTTTATCCTCTTCTAATTAAAAATGTTCCAAGCTCACCTAAACAAAAACACAAAGAAATTTTTAACATATCTAAATGTTTGTTTAATTAGAATTTTCAAATTATGAGGAAAGTAGGAAGCAGTAGGAAGGGAAGTGAAAAGGAGGGAGAAAGGAAGAGAGAGGGGAGGAAAAGGAGGGGGAGAAACAGAGAGAGAGAGAGAGAGAGAGAGAGAGAACTTGATAATATGTATAGTTATGTGATGTTTTTTCACTTTTGCCGAATTATTATATCACGATTACTCCACTAACTATATTTCCCAAAAATGTACACCGTCATATAATCATGTACATACATTATTGCCCATATTTCTTAATTAATGACAGATTCGTTGAACCATACAAATAATTTGCAAAATAAAAAAAAAAGTTTTTTCACATCACAAATAATTGTAAAGAAAGTTGAACGGTTCGAGCGCTCCTGTCAGCAGCTAGTTTACCATTGTCACCGTTTCAAGATCACAACTGACGGATACTTGTTGTGTATACACATATAGGTATTACATACTACACAACCAACCACCTTCTCACGTCACCTCTCCGTCATTTCTTTACGAAAGCATTAGAGGCAATTGCAGATATTATATATAGCATATAGGCCATAGAATCATCGATATCGATCGATTAAATTAAATTATAATTAAGTTACTTTTTACAAGAACACATTCAATAAAAGAATTATTGTACGTGAGAGATTATTGACATAAATGTAAAGCTGACTGAATAATTTTAACGAAATCTACTTCAAGTCGATCAACACTATTTTAACACGATAAAGTGTGTCGATTGGAGAGAATCTCTATTCAAATTAGATTTTACTAGATAATATATATATATAATATTCGTTAGAAGCGCGTTCGCATTCCTCTCTTCTGTTTTTTTGTCGCTTATCGTCCGCTGTCCTATCATCTTCGTTGACGCGACGACTCGGCAAGCTGCAGAGAGATCGAAGGGATCGCGCGCGCGGAGAATATCGAAAAACAAAGCGTTTACAGTTTACAACTAACCTTGATGCAGGTGTTTGATGTCGTATGCCAAAGAGCACAAAGAACACCGTATGAGCACGACGTATAAATGGAAGAAGTCACAATTTTCCGAGTGCGGCCGATCCGACGAGACGACGCGCAACGTTTCGTTTACACTCTCGCTCTCGCTCTCATTCACTCGTACTCCATCGACATCTATCTCTGTCTGGCGCGCAGAGCACGTTGATAAACAACGCGTATCCGCGCGCGCGGACGGGAGAAAAATCAACAGCAGTGGCGACGCGAAGAGCCTCGCCGCGCACTCCCGCTATTGCTCATACTTATTTATACACTGTTATATTTAAAATGAAAGAGAGGCGCGCCGGCAGCGTCGTCGTCGTCGTCGTCGTCGTCGCCGTCGTCGTATCGTGCGTTAGAGGAAGATGGATCACACGGTGCCACGACAGTGGTGATCAAGAAGGGCCGTATGGATGACGAATGATGGTCAATCACATTTTCACTGGGCTGTCTTGCTGCTAATCGACAATGTGCAATACGACGCGATGACGAATCGCGCGGAACTTGCGGAAGTCGTTCGACGCGCGCGCGGATCTCACTCGTAAATATATATATTGATATAACAATCTCCGAGTCTCCTTTATGACATATTAGGAAACTTTAAGCGGCTATTTCAACACGTCGAGCGCATTGACATATTCCTCCAAACGGAAATAAGTTTCTTTTTGCAAAGACACCAAGTGTTGTTGTTTTTTTTTTTTTTTTTTTTTCAAGTAACAGTCGCAAACCTCCTGTACGCGACACTTCCAGACGCGAACGCTTTCTTTCCGTTTTACGCGCGACAGACACTGCAGGAGCAAGCGTGCGAGCGATTCGATCTCCCAGCTCGAGTCAGCGACAACGAGGTGGGCGACATTTTATCGCTTGTTGTCTTTCCCGCGAAGAGAACAGACGAGAGAAGGAGATTGTTTGCCTGCATGCGTGCGTGCGTGCGTGCGTACAAGCGTGCGTGCATGCGTGCACTCGACGTACCGACCGTACCGTCCGCGTCGTCTCCGCTCCGCGCGCGCCGCGACACTTCGAGCAGACTCGGGAATGACGTAAACCTCCAACAATGAAGCGTGATGTCACACACGGCACACGGTGAAGTCGCACAGACTCTCCGCGCGAACCGTTGCGCCGCTCCGCACTCTCCGCCGCGCAGTCCGCTCCGGCCTCCGCAGTAGTCTGTAGTTCTGTTCTGTACGCTCGTGCTCACGCACGCGCGCCTTCGAGGACCTTGAATTTTGTGGTTTGACTCGTATACATACATACAAGTCATACAACACGCCTGTTGACGCCGACTGTACACGCACCTAAGGCTCCGAGCTCCGCTTCGCTCCGCGCGCGACGATGACGTCATCGGCCGTCGCATCTGCAAAGATCGATTTGGCGCGCGGGCGCGCCACGATTCAAAAAATACTCTCGCGTAGATCAAAGTCACGCCCAATGCAATCATGAACGATTTTCGACCGATACCATCATACGCGGAGTAACATCACTTCACGGACTTTATAATTGTCTTTTTTTTTGCGCGCATGCAAGTGTGCTAACAACAAATTATAGTAGCAACGTGAATAAAATAAATTGCTCTATTTCATTCAGTCGGAATTTCTGTTGACGCGGTGCAAGCAAACGTGTGAGATTTTTTCAAAATATTGGTCATAAAAGCAAAGTCGTTATACTTTTGCCACGGTGTTATAATTTAAAAAGAATTTATTGCGAAATACCAAGTCATAATTATCTAGTTTCCATAAATCACAAATGATTAGAGATATTAAAGAAAAATAAATAATAAATATGTCGAGTTTACGTTTGTTACTTCATATTTAAGTTATAAGATTTTAGATATATATTATAATATATAAAATATAAAATTAACTGTTACAAAAAAATAGAAACTTTTTGTTAAAGCCTATTATATACAGGAATTCAATCGATCGAACATTACTGCAATTGTGAGACATGGTTAATCTAAGATATTTTCAACTAGACATCTCACTAATATATATATATATATATATATATATACATATATATATATATATATATACTAGACAAAACAAAACATGCGATTTAATTGTCATTGAATTAAAATAATATTAATAAATTAATTAAATTAATTTTGACTTAATTCTTTTATCCATCTCACTGCAGTGCCCTATTTTTATTAATAACTCGGAAATGAGTACATGGTTTAGAACTATTTATAGTCTTTCTTTCCATTATTTTTGGTATTTAAAATATATTTTTAAAAATTATTCTTACATCATGTCTGCACAAAATTATTGAAATCTTTCTTTTTGAATCACCGATCCGCGCATCAGCTGTAACGTACGTACGAATTAAATAAAAGCAGACATGATTAATTAGCTCTGTAGATCTATATAGGAGTCAGCTTGGTATTACTAAATCAAAAGTGATCCATTAACGTATCGACCGCGAGCACGACGGCGAGCATGATGACGAAGTAAAAGGGATAGTCAGTCACGGCGCGCGACGTTTTTGATCAAATATGGTATGGGAGTTCGAGCAGCGCGGTATGGCGTGATGTGGTCAAACCGCTTAAAAATCCGAGTTTTGCGCCTAAACACAGATTAATTCTTATTAGAATTAATCAATTAATTATTCGTCTTCCAGACTTTCAATTTTAATTTAAAAAAATAGATTTTCGTATAATATAATAGGTATATATATGATCTATATTATATTATGTATATATAATATACATCGTACATATACATGCGTATGTACATACATACAGAGATATACATATGTATATCGTACGGGGGTGACAAATCTGCAATCTATAGCGTATAGGTATGACATTAAAGTAATTTACGATTAATATAATATATAATATATAATATACACAAGGTGTTTCATTATTTGCGTTCATTAATTAACTTTACAGCGTTGTTATCCTTAATGAGAAGTAAATTAAAAAATTCTAATCCATTTTTTCCATTGCTTAATAAAAAAGGAATTATCAGTGTCGTTATTTAGATGAGCGTACGCGTTTGTGACGCGTGCAGATGATCATCGCAAGTGGACGTGATGTGTACATACGTGTATCCGTATTGCTAATTGTGCTGTATCCACAATTTGTGGATGTAGTACAGACACGCACCACGTCCACTTTTGATGCTATAATTTTATCGACAATGAAAATGAATGTGGTACGTAGTTCCTCTATTGAGAAAATAGACGTACGGCGCTAGTGTACGGAGGAGTGAGTCGTTGCGCGCGCCGCTCTCACGTTTCTCTAGAGACCCTCAACAAGTAAAAGAGTTCCTAGGATTGTCTAGAGACTTTCTAGTTTCAAACGTGATTGGTTGTCCAATCGTTACGTGTCAATCGGAGGTGCCACCCTTATATTCCTTCATGAAAACGTATATCGCTGCTTTCAACACGCCAAGTTCCCGTTCTACCTTATTACGCATTTGTGGCAAAACTGGCAAATATATACAATTGTGACTGTGCACAGAATTCTAATAGATAGTGCAAGGTAATGGTATAAAGATATTTGTTGTGTATTTATGGGAGTTTTTCGGTTTATTCAGGTATACTCTGTGATAAACGGAACATAAGAGTGATTTAGAATATTTAGATGTGACCATAAAAATGCTCGGTATAATTGTAGCTGGGCGACTCGTAAGTATCAAACTCTATTTTTATTATATTATCATGCTTGTTAGTATAGAATTTATTTTGATCCTGGTGAAAATTTTCTTTCTTCAAGAACTCTTTATATGTGTGAATTCTAAAATATTAATTAAGATTTCTAACATTATTTTTCTTATTCTATAATTTTTCAAGAAAACTTATAAAATCTGGAGTAGTTTAAGATATTTTTTTAAACATTTTCATAAATTAAGAATATGATAAATTCTTTAAAAATATTATGACAACTTTTTCACGGGTTCGATTATGGAATAGATCTTTGTTTCATTTTTGGATTTCTGCTTTATTATTGGATTTCTGACGAGGTATAATAAATTCCAAATATTATAAATATGTTATTTTTAATTGCTCCGTGTCTGACTGTAATAAAAAATTTTTTTTAATAATTTTGAAATAAATTTTGAATTATATCAATTTTATACATATAATTTGGGTCCAAGAAAATTAAATTTGATGTAAAATATTTAAAAAATTTCAATTATTATGTATGGATTTAAGTTTTTATATTAGCTGGAAGTTTGAGATAAACTCTATCGTAGTAATCTTGCTAATGTAATTACATAAAACTATTACTGTTTCTTTAGTTACAAACATTAGTTCAATTCAATTGAGATATGATCAGTGTTCTTTATGTCAATAGGATTGATACAAAGAAAATATAAATAATGATAAATTTTAATTGATTATTTGAAAATTTATAAAAACAAGATACTCTCCAAAACAGAATCTTTAATATTGTAATATAGATTTTTTAGGTTATAAGAATTGGACTATTATAAAATCATTGTTATTATATATTCCTAATATTTATTTTTATTTAATGATTATTGCTGTATTTTGATATACACTGTCAATCCTGAAAATCTATATCTAGCAATGTGAATTTTCAGTGTTAGAAGTATATATTAAAACATGTGTGCGCATGCATGCACGCATGTATATGTGTGTAAAATTTTATATGAACATGATTTTTATTTTTTAGGTCCAAACCGATTTTCAACAAGTTGGTGAGAATCAGTTCTTGATTACTGTATCCGACGCTGACAATATAAACCATATAGTGGTGTTTCTAACTGGTACTATTCCTTTCCCAGATGGCATGGGAGGTGCAGGTAAGGCAATGTGTGATTTAGTTTTGCATATGAGCTATAGATATCAAATTTTTTTATATATTATATTTTATATATATTAAAATTGAATGTTGAAAAAATTATTATTTACAGTATACTTTAGCTGGCCAGATCCAAATGCACCACCCAATTGGCAATTCCTTGGATATATTTCTAATTTAAAACCATCAGCTATCTTCAAGATATCAAATTTGAAGAAGAATCATGAATTTGAGAATAGCAATTTGGGAATTTTTGGAGTTGGTAAGATCTCACACTTTGCACAGATCGGTGTATCAGTTGAACCACTGGCAGTGATTGAGCCGCAGATAGCTACCATTGCTGCAACTACAACCAACTCTTTCATGGAATTTGTGCAAAAGATGCTGACAAGTTTTGTGAATTATGTGACTAGTTTCTCAGTGACACAGGCGCAAATGACGCCAAATCCTACTGAGAACTTTGTGCCTCTGTCTACATTGCAGGGCTGGTACGAGACCTTTGAAAGGCGGTTACAGCAGAATCCAAATTTCTGGAAGTCATGATTATAATTGTAATAATATAATATGAAGTTTTAAATTTTTTATTGATATATAAATATATATAAATATTTCACAGCAATGCCTAAGCACTATTTCAATGCTATCATAAAATATACTGAATTGTCAATACGGATTTATTATTTTTATATTTTCACTAATAAATAATGATTATTTGGACTTGTATAAAAATTTTGATTTCAAAATAATATATTGAACAATCAATACATCTCAAACGACTTTAATGTAATGTAGATACACTGCATGAAGATATGAATTTTTAAACATTGGGGAAAAGAGGCTTCAACGCAGGTAACACGGCAATTTTAAGATAGGAATGATGTTATAATATAGATTATAGAAAATAGACTTTAAGCCTATTCTACAATACAGCCGTAAGCCCTAAAAATTGACCAATCATAATCGATTATTAGCCTCATATTTGAAAGGATTTAAGGAAGAATTCACATTGGAGCTGAAAGGCAGAAAACCAATCAGAAATTGCACTTAGCTGCACCGAGTGCTACACTTGCTAGTATTTAAGCCCATATTAGACTAAAGATTGAGATTGAGATTGGTTTAAGATTTAACCAATTAGAAGAAAGAAAACCAATCTCAAATTTAGTAAACTTTGTTTTGATTGGTCAAATTTCAATCATGTAAGAGCACAACATATGGTGCGTTCCAAAATATTGAGATTACTGAATATCTATATTTTACGTTACGTATGCTGTAGATTTTCAATGCTATCGGTACACATTTCAGAACGCACTGTCAACTCTTAACTGCTCAGCTCAGCATAACACAGCTTTCATAGACTTCATAGTTTCATCTGGTGTGTGATCACTGATCATAATTCAGATCCGAAGATATCTACATTATTGCGCGTTATTATTAGTACGTAATTTTGGGTTATACGTAATGTGATGAAGTTGTGTGTTTGTCTCGTATACATATGAATTTCGGCTTTCGATAGCGACTAGCGAGAGTAGCGAGACAACACGGGCGCGCATGCTGCCCTGCCTGATGAGCCAGCCGCCGTAATGAGAACTGATCGTCGCCGTCGCCGTCGCCGTCGCCAATCGCCACCACCACCAGGCCGCTCGTTGTCGTTTAACGCTTACGCTTGTATACGTCCGTGTTCCTGCAGGCAGCACTTGATCGTCGCAATGGTGCCCGTAAAGATGATGCTCCGCGTCGCGGAGCAGCGTCGTTAGTACGTGACACACGGTGACGTCTTGCAGCGTTCGGTTCATGGATTTCGTATGAGAGAACAAACTGTGGAAGGGGGAGAAAGAAAAAGATATCTATATATATGTATATATATACATAGATATATATCTATCCCCTTGTGGAGACATAACCGACGTGCGTTGTCCGTGTGTGGGATACCTACTTCTCAATCCAAAAGTGAGTAAGAAGCGAATCTTCGTTTACGTCTACAATATCGCAACGATTATGTATTCTCTGTCTCTCTCTCTCTCTCTCTCTCTCTCTCTCTCGCTCGCATTCGCAAGGTAAAAAAAGAGAGCAAGTAATCTCGCGAATAATTACGCGCGCCGTATGCGATGCGCGTCTCAAGGCTGGCACATGTCGCCTCGCCGAGCTGGCCCTCAGCTGCATAATGATAAGAACGAAAGGCCAGGCGAGAGTAGGTAGTAGGCATCGTGAAACGCGACGAACAGAATATTCGTTCACAACGCGATCTTTCAATGTTGCATCGCATCGCGTCACGTCGCGTTGCATTATGACGTTTTACGTCGCCAACTGAAAATTCCGATAAAAAGAAAGAAAACGCAATAATAAGTTTTTTATCTCGCGCGGTTGTATTAAACATATTTTCCACAAACATATATTTAGGTATTGATAGAAAAACAAGAGTAAATGTAGGTAGCATTGTATAGAAAAAATAGAAAACGTAAAAATGAAAAGAAAACATACAACACTTATTCAGTTGCATTCTCTGTGTATTTTAAAATAAAATGATCATTATGTTCATTTTGAAAACAATGTGCAAAAAATGCAATAACTATCTCCAATAACTGCAATGTACATCTGTTTAGAATCCTCAGTCTGTTGCATTAACCTCATAAATATTTCTAAATTTTTCATTATTAGCTTATTGACAACATGGGTATCTATATTCTTTGCAAATATGAAAAATTTGAACACTGCAGTCAAAAAATTACTCCTTTCTCAAGCAGGTCTCTAGGCAAAGCCGCATAAAGGACTACAAGTTTTGACAAGATTGTAATTAATTAATTTTGAATCTGTCTATTGTGAACAATTTCATCTATTTACATTTATCTACATGGGGAAAAAAGTCAATCGAAATTGGCGGTAATTAACATTGATATTCAGGAGTCTCATAAATTTACTTTTCCTTTGTACAAAATATTAATAACACTGCGATTAAACTGTAGTATACCTTAGAATGCACTCGTAAAACCTTTGGCAATTATAAAAAGATTAAAAGTCCAAGATGAAAAATAATGGATCAAAAAAGAATCTCTAATAAGGCGCTGAAAAACGTTGTTCTATATTTAAGATGAAATTAATAAATTTGGGCTTTGATGAGAAAGAGATGTAGAATATTAAGTATAGCAGAAATAGGCTTAATAATAGGTTAAATATAGGTATGGAAACAAAGCGTACTGATAATAATATTATAGTAATGACAATAAAAACAATTCTTATTAACATTATTAATAAAAAATATAAATGTATGTAAACTATCTTTGACATTTGTATAGTTTTTTGTGGTTCCAATCATTGATTGTTAAAAATGTTTACAATAATATTTTATATTTGTATATAGTACATATATCTATAAATTTGACAATGAGCTCAAGTGTGTGTATGTGTGTACAGGGTGTTTCCTCGATTATTTTAAAATATCTCTGTTGCTTTTAATGATACAAAAAAATCAAAGGGAAGAAAATTATTAGTTTCGAAGGAACAAAAAAAATATAATAAGCAAAAAGTTTCCTCAAGGTACTTTTTAAGATTTCGATGTCATTGCCGTTTTTTAAATGGGATGGCATATTTTGATAACGTAATAATGTTAATTTATAAAAAAAAAATTCAGTTATACAAGATACCTTGACCTTGAGATGATCTTTTAAACGTTAAAAAAAATCATTTATATGGGAAAAAACTGAATCAATTAAATGCGTTTTTCAATATAATATATATTTTGTTCCAGAAAGTGTTCAAAATGATTATCATTAATTTTTTCACACATTATCAAATACAACAAATAAATGATTTTTGCGCAATCTTTTAATAAGTTCCAGGGTAATGACGGTACATGGTACTAGATCTTATGCCATTTGATTTTTTTTTCTATGAAGACATTTAAAAAATCAAATTTATTGTGATATTTACAATCAGAAAACATGCAAGAAAGAATTTGGAGAGCAATATTTTTTTAATATTATTGATGATTATCTTCTTGTTTTAGTTTACGTTGTTGCAATCAACTTATTATTATTCTTGAAACATTTTGATGTAAAGTTGTTGACAGTGTAAATATTGATAAATTGTATGCATATGAAAGTATATAGAGACAAAGTATACATGTTATTACAAGTTGTTAATATATTACAGGAGACAGAACATTTTAATCTGGGATACCAGGTAGTTACTGAGTTCACTTTAAGTGTAAGTTTAATTTGTACTGATATAAAAACGAAATACAATGATAAAGATAAGACGATGGCTGTCTAGGTTTTTTGTATGCTTTAAAATCTTAACAATTAAAAATTTCGTATATAATTAAATTATATATAATTACATATAATTAAATTTACAGTACAGTTGATCAGAATCAAAGATATATATTTTAGAACGAAGAGATGGAGAGTTCAGAGGAACCAACTAGTTTGCAGTCTATATGTCATCTACATGCCTCAGAGTTATTTCCTAAGCACACGCATTTTGAATGTGAGGATGAAACATTGACGATTCCGTTTACACCATTAAGCGGGGAATCGGTCGTGGCATTGGGACGGACAACAGATGGTATATTGGCACTTTCAAATTATAGGCTTTATCTACAATTAAGTCAAACATGTTATAATATACCTCTGGGTCTCATTGAGCAACTGGAGGTCAAAGAGATATTTTATTTACACATTGGATGCAAGGACGCACGTTCTTTAAGGTAATTTATTTTATATTAAATTTGTTACGTTTTACTCTTCTGAATTTATTAATAAGCACTGTGTATGATAGATTTATGTCATATATATATATATATATATATATATATATATATATATATAAGATATCAAAATATTAAAAATAAAATATTGATATTTTAGTTGTGCATTTACTACAAATGAGCACTGTTTGGAGTGGTTTAAACGATTGCACAAAGTGACCTATCCGCGAAAAAGTATAGAGGATATATTTGCGTTTGCATACTACGCATGGTCTGTAGAAGAAGGCAAAGATTACCCTAGGCTTGGAAAAGATAATAGTTCTTATATCACCACTTTTAATTCAGAGGTAAGAGTACCTCTTAAATATATTTATAGCTGTGACTGCAGAAATTTTTACTTTATATAAATGTACACATAAAATTATATCTTAGGTCGAGCGATTGAAATTTAATTTGCATGGTACATGGCGTATAAGTCAAATAAATAAGGATTACCGAATGTGTCCATCCTATCCACCACAGCTTCTAGTTCCCGCTTGCATTTCCGATGAAACTCTCGAATTTGTTGCCAAATTTCGAAGCTCTAGACGAATTCCAGCTATTGTTTGGAGGTATAGTCTTCATTCTTTACTTTATATGATAGTAATTATGATAAGTGTCTATATCTTATCGCGTTATAATTACATTACATACTGAAGACACGTAAACAACGGCGCCGTGATAGCTCGCAGTAGTCAACCGGAAGTTGGTTGGCTCGGTTGGAGAAGTTCTGAAGATGAGGATCTTCTAAAAGCTCTCGCAGATGCGTGTAGCTACGATAAAGGCGAATCTACGATTGTAGATTCGCCTATTACATATTCCGACACTGGTGACGATACACCGAGTGCTGCCAAAGTAAGGGGATTTTAACCAATCAGTCCAATTAAAATTTTTTTGCAATTCTTTACTTTGCAGCTATATCAAATAATAAAAATATGTTGAAAACTCGTTTTTTTTTAAATTCTATATTAATAAGAATACATGTATGTACAATTCAGTATCCTACAGTACCTATTCCAATGAAAATGGATCTTATGAGTTAGTTGATTAATTCACAGCTATTTATTCATAAATCGTCTTTGGGTTTTCAATATATTTTCTAGACTCATTGTTAAACATGTGTGCTGAGAGACATATAGAATTAATTTACTTCCGTACATAATGTAATGCAGAAATGATTTTTATGTTGCTGCAAGAAACAGGAGTTTTAATAAAAAAATTATTTTATTAATAAGAAATTAAAGTAGAGAAAAGAACAAAAAAAATTAGACATAAATATAGGTATATTTATAATTAAGGCATACAATTGTGTTCCATGTTTTACATAAATAATTTCCCCTTTATAGAAAGTTTTAATTGTCGATGCCAGATCGTACACAACCGCCGTAGCAAATCGGGCACGAGGCGGCGGTTGCGAGTGCCCCGAGTATTATCCGAGTTGCGATATACAATTTATGAATTTACCGAATATCCATTCAATACGAAAGAGCTTTCATGCCGTGCGACAGCTTTGTGCATCGGACGCGGATCAACCAAAGTGAGTTCTCCAAAGTATCAAAGTAATTTGTCAAATTTCGAATATGTCGTTTGTTATTGGAATTTTTAATTATCTTAATTTTTTTATTAATCCAATTATACTTTTACAGCTGGTTAAGTTTGCTGGAAGGAACGCGATGGTTGCAGCATATGTCGGGTTTGTTACGGGCAGCAGTCACTGTAGCATCCGCGATTGAGAGGGACGGTCGACCAGTATTAGTGCACTGTAGCGATGGCTGGGACAGAACTCCTCAAATTGTCGCTTTAGCCCAAATATTACTTGATCCATATTATCGTACTATGGAGGTATACAATATATATTTTTTAAGGGCATAATAGATGACGAAATGATTTGATTGATAATACTCTATAATTTTATTACGTTCTGATTTTATATAATATTGTGTTATTCTAGGGATTTCAAGTTTTAGTAGAGAGAGAATGGTTAGACTTTGGACATAAGTTCGCGGATCGATGTGGTCAAACAATCGGTTGCGACGATCCTAACGAACGTTGTCCAGTATTTCTTCAGTGGCTTGATTGTGTCCATCAGTTAATTCTGCAATTTCAGTGTAGTTTTCAAATGTCGTCAGCGTACCTAGTAAATATATAAATAACAGTTCTGAGAAAAGATATATATATATATATTATTAAAGAAATTATTTTTCTGAGCCATCTAATAATATTCCTGTTTTAGGTGAAATTGGCCCAACATACGTACTCGCAATTGTTCGGTACATTCCTGTGTAATACCAGGCAAGAGAGGCTACAATTGAGAATACGTGAACGTACGTTTTCAGTTTGGCGTTTCCTCAATTCGACTACATTTGTGAATCATCTATATTCGCCGTTAAAGAATCAAGTACGTACGTCGCAAAGTGTCATATAACATAATTGTCATACAATTTCACATGATGACAAAAAGATTTTTATTATGTTACTTTTTATGTTACTTTAGGTATTATGGCCGAGTTGTAACGTACGCGATCTTGTTCTATGGTCTGAAGTGTATCTAGGTTCTATGGAATCGTCGCTTGGTATGAGAGACGATAAACAAAGAATAACAGTGATAGACATTGAAGGTGGCGAGAGTGAGGAGCCACAGGGACAAATGACGAAGACGAGATCATACGGCGATCTTATGCATGCCCCTGATCATGCGGCTTATCTACACCGAAGGCGTAGCGATCCGAGTATTTCTATGGAAAAGTAAGTATAATCAACAATAAATTTGTGTGACAAGTCGACACGTTTGTAAATTTTTTTTTCCTAAAAATACGTGCCTCTGTTGCAGGAAATTTGATTCTCTAGCGCTTGAGACTGAGACGGATCAAAAGAGTGTGAAAAATGTGGATGATAACAAGAATGAAGCCGCGAATGAAAACTTATCAGAGACTGAAGTCAGGACAAAACGAGATACTATTAATCAAACATCCAGTGATTCGCCCGCCAATCCTTCGGTAGATAGTTCCACTGATACTTTAATACCCAACAATGATTCCGTTGCTCCATTGATGAATGGAGACAAGGAAACGTAAGCACAGTTTTTGTGTGCGTGCGTGCGTGCGTGCATGCGTGCGTTACAACGCGTCCGAACTTTTAAGCATTTGCAAAATTTGTAAAATTTATAGATCGCAAACAAGTTCGTCGCGCGACATTGTTTCACCGTGGATCGAAACCGGCACTACTACTGCACAGGTTGTTTGTTCTTCATGTAATCGCAATCATAATGAGGGTGGTAGTGATATGAGTGATACTAGCGCCCCGTTGATATCAAGAACTCCTAGTAGCATATGTCCAGCTTCTCCAACCCATCAAGATATTGTGTTAGATAATCCTGACTGGTTGGACGATGTTGACGGTCTTCCTGTCATATGTTGTGACATCCAAATGCGAGTACAACAAATTATCGTAGAGCATAAGGTATTTAAAGCAGCAGCAGCAGCAGCGGCATTGTTGTTTTACACTTTTGACATGTGCTTTGAAAGCGGCTGGCGATATATTATACATAGAGGAGAGATAATCCTGTTTTCTTTTAACGATTTTTTTTCTATAATTGTTTAACTTTTAATTACTTTTTTAGCTCAAGGAGGAAGCCTTGAGAAAGGAATTACACACAACTAGATTGGCACTAATCAAACAAGTTTGCAATCACAATGCAGATACCGATCGTATCGACGATATTGTAAGTAGAGTTCTTTGATTAACAGCTTATCTTCTTTTTACCACATATGTGCAATGATATAGTAAAAAATACATGTGCGATGACACTGCAGGGTTCCTTACCTGATTCGGTGGGTAGCGCCGGTGAACATGGAGAATCGCTACCGTCGGATATGTCCTGGGAAGCTGTGGAGGAATTAGGTCCTGCACCTACCTTATGGGTACCCGATCATGCCGTGACTCGATGCATGGGATGTAACACAGAGTTCTGGCTTGGTAGACGTAAGCATCATTGCAGGTACGAATTTTGCACAACAAAACAATAGACGCTGGAGTTGCTAATCATAAAGAATAGAATACTTACACATACATATACAAAATAGGACTGTTACTTATGAATTCTCAACAATTTTGAATTTTCTCGAATCTTCGAAATTGTCTAAAGTAACAGCTCTAGTAACAGCTCATACACAAAAATGAAAAAAAGGCAATTTATGAATAAAAAATTTTTTTATTTAACAAAAAATCAACTCATTCAATATTTCTTTAATGTCGAGTACGATTTCAATATTCAAAATGTCAACATGTTAATCTTGAGAAATTTAAAATTAAAATTTCAAAAAAGATTATTTTAGTCCACGTACAGTCATGACACACACACACACACACACACACACACGCACACGCGCGCGCGCGCGCGCGTTTTTTTATTATAAAGAAGAATAATTATGCTTTTTTTAAATTTGTTTCGTTCAATTGTGTAATTTTTAAATTTATTTTTGTATTATATACAGATGTTGTGGCAAAATTTTTTGCGCTGATTGCTCCGAGAATTCTACCCCCTTGCCTAGCGAGCAGCTCTACAATCCCGTAAGAGTGTGTAGCGACTGTTACGCACGGTTGCATCATCATCATACGAGTTCCTGTCAGTGCAATGCTCGACATCAGAATATCAAAACAGAAAACGAGACGGACTCTTTCGAAACAGCGACCCTACAACAACCGGTGACATGTCAAAGGACGAGGAAGCTGCCATCCGCTACAACTAAGGACTCCTGCTGTGACAACTTATTGCAAGCAACACATCAGAAAACGCAGCCATCCATCGCGGCAGCCACAGTGAACTAAAGAGAAGAATTTGCAAGAAAAATAATACGCGGAAATGCGATTAATCCATACAATGCGCTTGTCGTATTCATAATTTATATTGCATACATATGGCACATGGACTAATGCGAGTCTAGGTTGTTCTAAGCGATCTAATATATTTATTGCTAGAATAATAATTTGTACGAACAAGTGTATAGCTGATATGGAGAAAAGAAGACAGAGAATCAGTATACGAAGTTGTATATACCCTGAGATGATAAGGGTGTAAACTCGAAATTAAGATTCCCAGAGACTAAGATTCTATTTCCCTTGTAAGAAATAGAAAGGAATCCTCCGAGTTTACCTAGGTATCTCTGTGCTTAATACTACCGTGTCAAGGGGATAATGAGTGGCAAAGTTTCGGATAGGCTGTGATCGACATTTAACTTTGTAGACGACTACACTATGAAGCGAAGTGCTAATTAATTGTCAATTGATCACGAGAAGAGCGGTTGTTTGCTAATTAGCAATCGGGTCGAGCAAAACGAACGAAATCATATTTCTTATATCGACGTTGTATGAGAATTGGGATATTAAATGTCATCATCTCATCGCACGCGTCTGATATATCGATCGGAATTTCACATCCAGTACCTACATTTTACCTTTGATCCTTTTTGTTATTAAAAATGCTATTTATATAAAAAGACATTTATTATTGTATTAGACTCTTTGTAAGTGTTATACTTAGTTAAGGAATTGGTTCGCGTTAAGCGTGTTATCGTGCGTGTATTTGCGTGGTCTATTTTATTGTTTTGATTCCCTGATATATCGTGAAATCTGTATCTTTGTACACTGCAGAGATATTTATCTTGACTTGATTCTTTCAATCATGAATATTTTGCAAATAAATGGGCGAGACATATATTAATTCGTAAAAAGCTTTATTACAGAATCAAGAACGAAAAAGAGAGTTTGTCCTAATTTAAACCTAATCTTCCTGCCGTGAGATTATGAAGTGTCGAAGCATTCTTCAGCATCTGTGTGGCATTTTTCAAGATATTGTCGAAATTGCCTTTATCTTCATCCTGCTTTTGGAACTGTAAGAGTATCACGAGATACGTCGTAACGGCACCAGCGATCTATAAAAAAAAATTATGTACTTTTATTTATTTATTTTTCTGTATTCAAATTAGAGTATACAGAAAAATTATTATTTCTTACTGAAGTTACAAGAGTTCGATCCAGAGTGAAAAGTCCGCACGCTGAGAACTCTAAAGGACGATGTAGAAGCTGAAGTGAAAATATCTCTAGTTGTTTTCTGCTTTCTTTATCGGGACTTGTCGACAGTAATTGACTGACCAAAACTGCTGTTTTCTTTCCCTGAAGATAATTGCAATAAATCGTGCAATAAAATTATGGAATAATAATTATAAAAAGCAGGCCATACGGGGCATACGCGCTCAAGGGACATCGAATCATTTTCGAATCGAAATCAACAAACGAAAGTCTTGAACGTCTTGAAAGTCTCTTATTAAATCAGTTGCAATATAGTCAATGTGCATCAACATATTTCCCACATACAGCAGGGAATACAATAATCTCTCTAGATTTAAGATGTTGCCTGAAATGCTAAATGATAGAAGGTATAAACAATTTTTTTATCAAGTTCAGACTTTACCATTTTTTATGTACTTAGTATCTGATAGTGCGAATTTTTTTTTATTTTTCAAAATCGCACATATTGAAATAACCGACATTTTTCAACAAAATACATGTACAGAGTGAAAAAATATTTGTCGACGTTTAATCCCCGAATCTTTGAAAATTTGTTTTATTTTTATCTGATAGTAAATTATCGTTATTTATTTATTTAAATTATAGATTGACCTGTGTTGTAGCAGTATACGTAGGCTGTACGATCATGAGTAACCTCCAGATATGAAAGATGCACCATAATCCTTGTACCGCGAGGAATAGTGGTTCACGTCTTCCATCGGCCTCCATTATTAAAAAGTACGGTGTAATGATTAAATGTATTAGGCAAGTGATTGTAATCACAAGAGCCACAACGCCATAAGCAGCATTTATGAGCATCACTGTGTCACATAACGACGCATGCACTGTCATCAATTGGGATATGCTGTCCGTGAAACTTTTACCATCTAGAAAAAGATTTATTTTAAGGAGACATTTCAATTTAGAGAGCCCGTTTTTCAAATTATTTTGGAGAATTAAAATAAATAAACTATATCAAAGCTATACAGTATTGGAAAAAAAAGATTAGTTGTAGCACTAAGAAACTGTGTGGAGGCTAAATTTACAGTCATAATAATGCGTGGATACAGCTAAAACTTTAGCAGCGTAGCCAATTTTAATTAGCTGCAGACGTTACATGTCCGTTAAGGGCCACAAAAATTTATAGTTACAATATATATTTTATAATTAATAAGTGCAGGCTAGCTATATATATATGTATATTGATAGAACAGGTTACGATTATTAACGATTATATATATATATTTCAGATGCCATTATAAAAATAATCATAAAAACAAAAGATATATCTCTAGAACACTGTTACTCTGTTAATTACTTAAAAGACTTTAATTAAATTACTTATTATGATATCCTATTTAACGAAATAATATTACTATTATATTTAATAATTATTCAAAATTTCTTAATTTTCAAAATATTTAGACTTTTTTCATTATTATTTATATATAATTAATTATGAACAATTACGATTTATGTACATATACACGTACGTCTTTAATATAATAATATATACGCTTTAATTTTCATTTTGCTTTTATTTATTTATATACTAGCTGGTATGTCTACAACATGGTAGAAATTCAAAAATATAAATATATGAATATATTTCTAGGCGCCATATCATTATATAATCGTACCATTTGTGTTAGAAGAATCCATTATCTTTGATCTTCGAAACATTCGAACGTTTCCCACATCTTGTCGAACATATGTAGCGTGTTGCCCTTGATCACGAAGGTCACCGGCTAAAAAATTTATCACTTTAAAAACCGTGTTTGAGAGAAAGGGAAGTAAAAGGAAATAAGGAAAAAGAGAATGTAAATTTAAAATTTCATTAAAAAAGTCATTATAAAAATGATGATGTTGATCAAGAGACAGTACACATAATCACATTGACGTCTGATCGTGTCACGTGTACGTATAAACGAGGCAAGATGAACTGTTGCATACTTATATACATATTCGCGAATCGTCTAAGTTGAAAGACATTTAAATTAGCGGATCTCGTCTAACTTGGACCAATCTGCAAGTTTTCTGTATAATAGTAGGCTTAATTGCAGATAGTTCGGATTTGAATTATATATATATGACGAAAAAATGTATTTTTTTATGTGCTTTACAAATGAATGATATATGATGCAAGGTCCAAATTGAGAAACAAAAAAAATTTGTATAATTCAGATCTTACAGTCGAATATTGGCGTTTAGAGCTAGGTCAAGTCGATCACGCTGATATGACAATATTTGTTTGATAAAAGCAATCTGCACGTGCAATCTGTACGTATGAAATTTGAGTTGTCAGAAAATAGTCTAGTAGAATACAAGAAAAAATAACGTTAAGTTCACAAAAATAGATTTCGCGATACCTATTCGATGCAAGTATAATATTAATTATTATAGTCATTACGAAAATTTGTGTGTGTGTACGCAGGCGCGCGTGATATTAATGTGATAGTAAATATTAATTATAATAATATATATATCACTACTGCATATTTACTACGTCAATATTCACGCACACATTCATATAATGCACAAATTGTCGGTAAAATATAGCGGCACTATAGTTTCAATTTAGGAGTTTCTCCTTAAGCAATTATAATTGCAATGATGAGTGATACGCACCTAATCCAAGATCCTTCCTAAACTGGTCTGTGATCCTGCCACTCTTAAGGATATTCTCGAGATTTTTGTTGAGCCTGCAAAACCTCTGGTACACGTTGTACGTAGCAACGGCGTATTGAACTTCCATCATAATGATGACTATATACATGAAATACAGGGGAACGTAATTGATCGGACCTTTGTCGTTCAGTTTCTTGTTCAGTTTTACCTCATAGTGCCATGTGTATATATCGAGGCACGAGATAATGATAGAATAAAGAAGACTGCACAATGTCAAGAGGATTGTGTATCGTCGGATCTTTTTCGGCGAAACAATTCCCAGCTTCTCGTCGCACTTTAATGCAGATGAATCGAGTATGATGAGTATATGAATATTGAATTCCAATAATTATAATTAAATGACTTACATCGACTAATTTATCGATGATAGTTTGCACATGTTTCCAGCGGAGAATTGAGCCGATAATGGAGGAAGCTGTGAGACTCATTACACCCAATACATCGCTGGTGGTAACAATCACTGCGTTTTGTGACTTAAGTCGAGTACTGTGTTCCCATCCATCTCTTAAATCGCGCCAGTAACCCCAAATCTCGGCGCCGATTAGACATGTCAATAGACACACACTGCAATACATTATAGCTCTAATTATTTTACTTTATTATACTTTATAAGAATTAAATCTTAATGACACACTCTGACACTAACATGCATATATGTATAAAATAAATTTTTAAGAATAAGAATGAAAATAATTAATACAGAATAGTCAAAAAAGTTTTGTCAAAACTCTACTTATAGAGCAGGTATTTTATAAGTTCTTATAAATTTTCACCAGCAAAAAAAAAAACAAGTGCTGGCTAAATCGCTCTATCGCGTCAGGTTTTAAAGTTATTTTAAATCTTATACTTGACGCCGAGGGCACCACCACGGCTCTACATCGTACATGTCTCCTGATTTTAAGATATCAATAGCGATTTACTTTTCATTAGTAGACACTTTTTTCTTTTTTCATGTTTGACAAGATTAGTAAGAACGCGCGCGCGCGCGAGTTGAATAGTCATGTAAAAAAAAAACAATTCTAAAATGGCTAATGCTATAAGCAGTGCTACGCACTTTATCCTTGAAAAACAAACATTTTTACTATTTCTGAGATAATTTTTTATCCTTTACTAATAAGGAATCAATGAACATGTAAACATGCATTCATCTATTTTTATTACTTATAATTATTAAAAGTAATTTATTAAATATCAAATTCCTAAATTCCTACATTTCTATACATTTCTAATATGTAGATGTATACTAATAAAAGTATTAAGATTGCAAGCTTTAGGACATAGCTGCATAATTATGCGTAATATTATAATAGCTTAATTAACCATGATTATGTACGTGTGATGATTTATATTTTATATTCTTTTTCCAACAAAATTTGATTTAGTTTGAACGGTATTATATATACATGTGTAAATAAAATTACAAATTACACGCGCGCGCAATATTCCTATATATGTAAAAGCATTAAATTAATTTAATCCGTATATTTGCGTGAATAAAGAACTCGATTTTATCGCTCGTTGTTACCTGTAAACGCTATCAGTGACACTCAAACGGCCTTGATATCTACCAGATGCTTGTCCAACGAATCTTGTTGGAAATACACCGGACAATTTGCTGAGGTGATAGATTGGGAACACTGCTTGATATAGATCGCTATTTACCGACTTGTTATTCGCCCCATCGGAATTTACGTCGTATTCGTTCACTTTTGTAGGCTTGTCGCTTTTGTAGGCTGCACACATTTAGAATACATATATCATATTATTCCTATATGTTATCGATTCAAATCAACTCGAAGTAGAGTAGCATATGGTATTATTATTAAACAAAATTCAATAAATATACTGGATTTATTTATACAGCACAATCATTAAAATCCTGCAAATCGTGATGCGCTGAATTTTATTTCGTATACTAATAATTATATGTATGTAGCACTTATCAATCTTTTTTATAAAAGAATAAATTACTTTATTAACGTTAATTAACTAAGAGTGTAGGGAAAAACTTTGATGTATATTAATTATTTTTGTAAAAATACTTTTTTAGAAAACGTAATTGTCATTTAAAATTATATCAATTCATTTAATATATTATTATTTCCTCTTTATTCAATTTTTTCTTGTATTGCAAATTTTTCCATGTATTTTTAAAATAGTTAAAATAATTAAAAAAAAAAAAAAAATAATAATATTTGCACATTTAAAAATTAAATCGGGAAATAACAAAAAATATAATATGCGTTATCTTACTATTCGCCATTTGTTGCTTATCGAAATTATTCCAGCATATGTGCGTTTTCTTAGACATGAGGACAGTTTCGTTGATATTTGTAGGCGCGATCATAAAATAATTCGTGAGTTGCATTTGATGGCTTCCTACGAACACATACAATATATAACTTTTAAAATTCATAATTTTTCAAATCATCGTAATATTTAAAATAAAATATCAAAACAGAATTTAAGGCATATTTAAGGTATATATAATATACATATATAATAAAATAAAAATAAATTGCATTATAAAGGCGATATAAATATCATCTTTTCGTACTTAGCAAAAGGCAAAATCACGAGAAAATCCTTCGTGAGGACGTCACTCCTTCGCGCGAAATTAACTTTATGAGAATCGTCGTTGATCGCATAATTTTGGAATTTATCGTCGGATTTACCAGCGTATTTACCGAATTTACGTTTTACGTTGGAGTACAAATTGCAGAATAGAATGCGGCTGACCACGACGTGAATGCGTTGTTGCGTCTTTATATTCTCGCACCTGCTCATTCATACTCGTCAGATTGTCGACAGGTAATTGTTGTTGACGATTGACTGCGACCGATGCTTATCCTTCGAAAAAAAAAACACCCTTTTACTGGCACGCATAGCGCTCAAATGTGCAACGAAATCCCGGAATATACACGTTTGCACGCGCAACGTTTCTTAGCAGGAATCTGCGAAATGGACTCGTTAAATAAATCGCTAGTATTGTATATAACTCTCATTGATAATAAGGAAGATATAATATTAGTTTGTTTCAGATGACACAAATCATAGCTGTTTCTTCTCCCAATCGATAGCATAATTTCAGGACAGTCATGCTCTTTCCTATATGCAACGTATTATTAGGCAAGTGTCAGAGAGAATAGTAAACGGAATTATTATTATTGTTGTCGTTATTATTATGGTCGGTTAAACGCACGCAAACAATTGCATTGCAATTGTATGCTTGAATATATGCGAAAAATATTCAGAGCTTTTTTTTTTAATTAATGTAAATTTAAAGAAAATGCATATCAGAGTGCCAGAGATTAACTGACAGCACAAATACTTATATCTATAAAGATATAAGTATTTGTCATACATATTTATCATAAAAAATACACTCTATAAAAAAAACTTATTGTATATATGCATATATCATATTTCTCCTTTAAAATTATAAAGTTTTTATTAGAAGCATTTCTTTCTAATGTAAGACAAAATAAAATAGTTATGAGCTATACGTATATTAAAATTGTATCAAAACAATTTTTATTCTCTTTGTGTATCTCATATGCATGCAGTCATCCATTCAGCATATATATGTATATATAATATCCATGTAAGTATAATATATATATTAACATATACATGAACATACTTTATAAACACAGTTTGCTGTTAATAGCGCTAGTTTATCGATTCAACGAGTAATATCCAACTTTCACGTCAATAATGTATCACAATCTACATCTTTAATCAATTATGATTTATATCTAATGTTAATTATATTGGTAAACACTATATATATATTTTCGTTAAGTTGCATTTAATATTCTTTTTGCAGATTATTTATGTATTTCTTAATATTAATTAAATTTGAAAAATATAATTAAAATTCTTGTCATTTTGTATTTTTCTCATGTGCATGCAACGCATTTATAATATAATAATAAAATACGATTTTATGTGTGCGTATGCGCGCGCGTGTGTGATGGTGTGTGTGTGTGTGTGTTTGCGCGCTTTAGAAAAAGTTAATTGTCTACATGGAATATATATTAAGTATTGGACACAAACAATACATTAATTAAATTATATAATAATAGCAACATTATAAATTAAATTATAATTTATGTGACACTTATAATAAGAAAACTAAAAATTTATTATACTTTTAGATTAAGATCTAATAATAATAATATTATACTTGCAATGAAAGATATAAAATAATTTTATCTAGTTATAGATTCTACGTACCGCGAATTGAAGAAAGCGCGTACATGACTGAAAGAACCGTATAGCCGCAAGGAGAGCTCTCGCGTCGCAAAGAAAACCTTGTGTAAACATTGTAACTTCGATTATTTCTGTATTTCTAACACAAGCCGATCAAGCGACGCGATAATATGTCTATAACTATATGTGGGGTGATATATAAAGGATTGCTATATATTTTTGCTTCGTATCCACACAGCACCAAGTACTTAATTTTATAAGGAAGAAATCGCGTACGTTTCACAATTAATATTTAAACTTGTTAATGCAACTACGATAGAATCTAATATTATATATATATATATATATATGGTGTGTGTGTACGATGTAATTTTTATTTATAGTAAATGTTTATATATGTATACATACATACAACAATATGTGTACAGAAGAACCACGAGAGCGACCATCCCGGTTATTTACGTAGGGGACCGTCAGAAGTGTCAACACCTCCCGTACACTAGCGCCAATACATCCATTTTTGAAATACTACGTACTACATCCATTTTCTAACATTGTCGATAAAATTATAACGTTGAAAATGGATGTGGTTCGAGTTTGTGCTATATCCATAAATATAAAATCATATATATTGTATTATATTACGCGAGGGCGCGCGATCTTTTTAATTGATCAAGTTATCTCATTTTTACCGAATACGTCAGCAATTAAAAAGTCACAGAACAATTATTTAACATATTTTCCTGAACCCCCAACAAGGTATATTATTAAAGGCGGCCAGCCAAAAGCAAATTTGTAATAAAATGGGATATTTTGATTGATTAGAGGGACTCTCTGATTGATTAATTCGTGACGCGCGACGGATGACGCGTCCAGTAGAAACTCACCCTTCGTGAAAGCTGCAAGTTGATTGGCTACACAGTTATCGGTCCAAAAACTTGGACCGATTTCTAGTATCGTGGATACGAGGCTTTATTCATGAATTTCGTGATGATCATAACACGCCATCTTGCGTTTATCTAGTCTATCCTTTTTGCAGTTTTTGCATTACCATTGGTGATTGGACAGAGAGAAAGAGAGAGAGAGAGAGCGCGCAGCAAAATTAATAGATAGATAATATCAATTTCATACGTAGTACGATTCCAAATTACACTGAATTAATTATTGTATTCTTCCAATAACTTCATTTTGTAGTGCACGTCCAATTTCATTGTATTCTTAAGTGTGTATGCGTTTCCTATTTTATTACGAGAGCAAACGTGAGATTTGGCGCCAACATAACCTCGTTGCGAACCCGTAAAAACGGTTTTTATTAAATGCAACTCTGATGAAATATTTCGGTAGCTGGCCTGAGAAATGAAGGAGCTGGAGGAAGTTAACTGCGAGGTGAGTGATTACATAAAAAATATTTAAATTATTGGTTTATAAGCTATCGCGACAGTTTGAAACGCTCTCAATTGATAATTTTTTTTCTACTTTGAATCGAATTGGGCCGAAAATAAAAATGGATTCTATTTGAAATAAAAGAAAAAACTCATCGCTTTTATGTATATATATATATATATATATATCAATTTTCACGATAATTCTCTCGTACAGATTCGCAGAATCGTGAATCTTCAATTTCCTGTGTCAAACTGGTTAAGAAATTTAGAGTATGGTCAATCTGCGAACCTTCAAGAGCACGACAATGTTAGTGATTGTCGTGGAGGATTTCTGCATAATGCAACATACGCATGGCTGAGTTATGGTTGCCATTTGGTAGTCTTTAATGTGAAATTAGGAGAGAGCGTTAGCAGTTGGATGTTTCGTGGTATTGTAACATCCGTTTTCCAATTTCCTGCGCAATCTGGAGAATTTCCATTGCTGCTCGTTGGAATAGATAATTGTGCAACCAAAATAAAAGATTCCTTTGGTTTATTGTGTATATTTGACTGTACTACATCCCGTGTTTTGAGAGCTATCCGTGTAAGTATTATTTAAATATTAAATATCCTCTAAGTAAATCACATTCATTTTTTAATCACTGCTTAGGATTGTAATTACTTATAGGTGATTATTTGTTTTGTATTTTTATTACGTTTTGTCCAGATGCCATGTGGGATAGAACAAGTCTGTGTTGTGACGGGTGGTGCAGAATGGGAGGAATTCAATGATAAAAGACCTGATAACATACTAAGCGAAATGGATGGAATGGCCTGTGTAGCTTTGCGTAATCTTCAGCATATTATGATCGATCTCCGACGAACTATATGGGACACACAAGATTCATCTACTGTTATGGACGAAACATCACCGGCAGAAATTGATTTTCCATCGGCAAAACAAATTATTGGTAGATGTCAATTCAGAAATCGAGAAAAGCATGCGGCTTATAATTTGTTCAACAATCGTAAGTACTGGATACAGAAGTTGATAATCATTATCTAAGCACATTGATACTATTAAGCAAGTGCAGGCACACACGCACGCACGCACACAAATCTTGAATTAATATTTTATCAGTAATTGGTAATTTAATTCTCAGGTATAGAAAAACACATTGGCTTTAACAGAGAAGATTTTGAATCATCTTTGCTCGGCGAGAATTTGACCACCGCGATCGTTAGCTCCACAAAGATTGGCTGTTTAATTTCCGGCTGTTTAGGTAGAGTGATAATTTGGCAGAATGATGGCTCCATAGGATGGATTAGTACGCCTATCGACGAGAACATGACAGTTACGCATTTGGCCTTGTTGGAACCCACGGATGATCCTAGACCTTTTTATTATTTGTGGGTTGTATTCCAGGACGAATTGTCAAAAGCGCCACCGATACTGCGAATGTACGCCATGCTGTTTGAAAGGAAATACTGTGACAGAGAGATAAACTTGTACTTCAATCTAGAAGATGATCCCAGTCTCAAGTTTGAATCGGAACTGAACGAAGGAGATAAGGTTATCGGTTTGTGCACCGTTGAGAGAGAGTCCAATCCAGAACAGACCGAATCGGCTGCTAGAAGAGGCGAGGATAATCTGCTGCTTATCGCCACCAACGACAGAGTATTTCTGTTTGATTTAAATCAATGGTATAAAGAGCAAATGCCGCACACCATCAGCGAGTGTCAGAATCCAAACAGCATATTAGCAACGTATCGCACAAAATCGGACGCACAAAACGAGGTAGACAGTCAGTCGGTCATAAGTTTCGCATATATTCCGCACAGTTTGCAAGAATTTTCCAGCAACAGCCCGAGCTCGTCCGAGGAATTGTTTTATCCCAACTCCTTGTCCCTTGAATGGATAGAGCTTAACTCAACGAAACTGACATTCTGGATGACTCGTGGGATTCAGACCGATTTGCTGCGTGAAATTGCTACGGCGGGTCCAGTCGTATTGATACAACCATTTGAAACGTTTCATAGATGTCTTTCGGTCGGATTGGTGCCGTTCAATTCGGAATTTTCGTTCGCCAGCGATCAAAGCGCACAACGAGAGATGTTGCTGTCCCTCTGCTTGGAACAGCGGTGGTCTACTTTTCTGATAAAATGCGCTACAGAGTGGTCGGACGGTAGTGCCTCTTACTTGTATCCCACTTTCCTTAAGTGGGTCGTCCAGAGAGCTTCTATGATAAAAATGATTGCGGATCGGCTTTGTATTCCTCTGTTTGATCAATCAGGCAGCAGCATCGGTGAAGCTGATGTAAAAACTTTGCGATTTTGCTCGCAGCAATTGGAATGTTTGTCCAATGTAGTGGGTAAATTGCCGTCCGCGATGATGGACTTGACGAAGCAACGAAGGACGTTGAGACGCGTGTCTATATATTTTCAAGTACTCCTTTGGTTCTACGATGTAGGACTGTTACCCGAAATGCAAGATTTTGAGGAAAAGGAGGAGGAAGAAGCAGCAATATCAGCAGCAGACAGGGCGGAACAACAAGAAGAAGAGGAGGAGGAGGAGGAGGAGGAGGAGAAGGGTACGCTGCCTATCTCCTTAGCGCTAAGAGTGCCTTATCCTTACGAGAAACTTTCGGTGCTTTATAAGGAGAAGCGGGCACAGTTTTTAAAAAACAATGGCAGCAATCGCGAAAAGGAGGAAAATTTATTTATCGACGAGCTGATAACGCGCGAATGTTCCATGTTGAAAGCACAATGGGAAAGAGAGGGTAGCATCGCTATGAATGGCTGCTACCCACCACCATCGTTGCAATCTCTATTACGATCTTATTTAACCGATTGTCATCAGACGGAAGCAAATGAGATTAATTGCAGACATCAGATCACAATTTACCTTCTAATGGACGTGGCTATGCTGCTGCAGCGGCTGTATCCCGCGGTGAAACAGCTCATCAAATATCCGTCCGCATTCATGATGAGCCCTAGCCTCATCAAGCTCACTCAGGCATTCTGGCTGCTTGATCACGAAAATTATCAGGAATTCCTCGACACGATAACCGGCCAGTTAGTCTGTGACTCCGATATTAAGGATTGGCACCACAAACTCATATTGCGTACTTTGGTGCGTAATAATCAACACAAACTGGCGCTCGTATATCTTCGCGTGAGAAAACCTGCCCTATCCTCCATGGAAGAGCAAGGTATGGCCATGAGTCTTTCGGTGGAGCATGGTCTGGTACAGTCCGCTTTCCATCGTCGGCCACCCTGTCATTACGAACAACTGCTAACCAGCTTTTTCCAAGCATGCAGCAAGTACGGCAAGCTCGACGAGATTCTGCACTTAGTACTGGACGTTGAGGAGGAGGAGGTGTTTGTTAAATTTCTCGAGGAGAACAAGATGGAAGATTTACGTTTATTATACTATCTACAACGATGCCGTTACACGGAAGTAATTGGCGGCTGCTATCCGATTCGGCAGTCAAACTTGATCAAAGACGTGCAGTCCACGTCGTTCAGTATGCTTGGCGCGTACGACATGACCTTGCCTGATGTCACGAAACGATTCTCCACGAATACGGCAGCGAAAAATTCAGACGCGGATCTGAAGGCGCGCCATTCCCGACCGATGTCGCATTGCAAAAGCCACGACAGACTGCGGAATATATATGAGACGGCGATCACGAAGGCCAGAGAAACTTATTTACGAGGAGAAAAATCTCAGATCCCGTTTGTCAGTGCGCCCTGCACGTCGTTGAGACTCAACAGTTATGGCGTAAACATGAATTGTGTATTGTTTCCGGCGCTGATGCGAGTCGATAAGAGGAGCAATAATCGTGGCAAACGTACGATCGATCAGATCTACGAAGAGATCGAAGAAGATGCGGACATAATGTCATCGGACGGCGTAAAACGCCGGAAATTATCGGATCGCGAGAAT
This sequence comes from Wasmannia auropunctata, assembly GCF_000956235.1. Lineage (NCBI taxonomy): Eukaryota > Metazoa > Arthropoda > Insecta > Hymenoptera > Formicidae > Wasmannia > Wasmannia auropunctata. The sequence continues at coordinate 4,347,780 of NW_012026812.1, forward strand.
GTCTCCGGATCACCGTCGAGTAACGTCGTTTCGGACAAACGAGCTTCGGAAGAATCGGGATTGTTGGAAACTTTCGAGACGCCTCTGGTAAAGCGCAAACCTAATGTCTCCACGAACAAGGATCACGTTCTAGAGACACCGCAATCTATTTTGAAGATTAGACAACTCGTAAGAAACTCGACGTCTCCTACCGTAATATCCCAAGTGAAGGAGGCCTGCACCGATAGACTGTCCACCGAGAAGGAGAGGAAAATCAGTAGACAGATACGATTTCTTTTTAACATCAATCAATCCAAGAAAGATGCTCTGACGTGTGACGAGGAGGAAGAGGAGGATGAGGAAAAAGAGAAGGAGGAAAAGGAAGAACAAAACGATAACGAGACCGATATTTTCCTCCAACATTCGAACGAAGCGAGTAATGATGCATTCTTCAGTCCTTGTTTGGACGCAAACAACAAGTCTGCAGTATATTGCGAAAGCGCGGTTTTGAATGACAGTAGCAATACTTCCGGTAAGATTCATTGCTACGCCCGTCCGCGACCCAGCCTCAGAAGAAGTGCCTTACAATCGTCCGTAAACTTGTCCGCCGCAGCGACCTCGATGACTTTCGAAGAGACGAACAAAGAATCCCAGTTTATTCCAGGTACACCGAGAGGACGTAGCTCCTTATTATCGGCCAGCTCCATCTATTCGACCACTGTACTGTCCTCTGACAGCAGCGTCGACATCAGTGACCTTACAAGGAGATCAGGACGCACCAGTCCGTCGCAATGGAGATTGCCCGGGAAAGGAAGAGATGGAGATAACGATAAATTTACCATTTCATCCACTCCATTAACGAAGATTATAGTTTCTCAAACATCTGTTAATGTTGACGTTAAGCGAGCGATGGAAGGAAACGCGAATAACGAAGATGTTGACGTGCTAAGGGACGTGTCCATTGAACGATTTGATTGCGATGAAAACGCATCAAATCTCGCGGAACAAGAAGACAAAGTCGTGGAGAGCGAGAATCGAATCGAGAACAAATACAATAACGGCGGAAGGACAATAACGGCGAGGGAAAATAGTCGGAGTTTGCTGAATTACGAAATGCCCGTATTCTCCGAATCTGGGAAGGTCACGGAATCGAGTCCAACCCAAGTTTCGGACGAGTCTGACGAGGAACTACTTGGATTGCGAAACGACGACGAGGACAGTGCAGACGAACATGAGGAGATGTTCGAGAGTCTATCCACTATTCTGACAGATGACACGCAGATGCATTTGGATCAAAGTCAAGTACCTACTTCTCGTTCATCCCACGAGAATCCGGCATACGGAACAGAAGAATGCGGCATAACGAAATCCAACGGTTTGCAAGAATCGGTGCAGGGTGACATTGTAATGGGTGACATTGATTTGACTGACGATGAATCTGCGAATAGTAGAGCTGCTGCTGCTGTGACTCCGCGGGTAGTACATGATGGTGCGGATAATAATAAAGAAGAGACGCATTCGATGCCAATTCATGTTCATTCAAAGCGTATATTTTATTACGACATGTCGAACATTACAGACGATGAGTCCGATTCCAGTACTAGAGAAACTGCAGAAGAACCAAAAGCGAAAAATGGTAGGTATTCCAATTTACAAGAACTCTACGTCGCGCAGAATATCGAAAGGGAGAAGAGCGACGAATCCAATGAGAAGAGTTATTATAAATCAAGTGAGAGAGAAAGTGTCTTGAAGAGAAACCTTGATAATGATAAAGCTCCATCAGCACCCCGACAGCATCGGGCCAATGTCGATGACAGGTACGACAACATTTTTTCAAGCTTTATAAAACTGCATAAAGTAGACGATCGTAGGGTCGAGATATCCAATGAAAATGAGAAGGAAGCCGAGAGGAAGCTGTCAGCTGGCGACAATTTCTCGGAAAGTGAGAGGAATCGAGTTGAGGTCACGGATGTTTCGTCTGTACGTATGACTAGATCACGTAGAGCAGATTCGGTCGTAATAGACACAGCAGATGTTCCGACGCGGCATGCAGAGCCAGATAAAGTCACCCGTCTACGAAGAGCAAGTTCAGTGACGAAGGATTCTCCGCGATTGCAAGGGACGACTACTTTGGCCACGCTAAATTTTCCAAAAGATCATTCGTCGCAGGAAACGGAAATATCACCGTTGGAAATATCATCGCGTTCGAGGAGAGCGAGTTCGGCAGCAAAGGAGATAAGGATAGATTCTCCCTCCTCGGGAAAATTACGTGGCCGAAGAGCGAGTTCTCTCGCGAAGGACGTGCTCGTGATGAGCTCGGACGAGAATAATCTTGAGTCACAATCAGAAAACTCTGATGCGCAATCATTAACGAGAAGAGGTCGCAGATGTACGTCCATTGCGAAGGAGATGCAGCCGCGGGATCTCGAAACGAAAGATAGCGATTCCGAGAGCGTCAAAGACGAATTACCAGTCAGAAGAAGCACAAGACTCGCTTCTTTCGCAAGAAAAGAATTACAGGCGGACGTGCCACTGGCTTCGCGAGAGAGGAGTTTTGCGAGGGAGACGGGGAGTGACGACGAGGAAGGAAGCGAGAATGCGAACAAGAGGTCTTTGCGGCGCACGAGAATGTCTTCGGTATCGTCTGATACGGATTGTAGTATTGCATCGACAAGCAGATCATTAAGATCATCTACAAGAGATTTCGACAAGGAGCGTTTGACTACAAAGGAGCCAGGCATTAAAACAAACTACCGGAAACGCGGTAGTTCAGTACCTAAGGAGATGACGGCGCGACTCGGCATAGGATCACGGCGACGTAGGTCCAGTAGTATTATCAACGAAATCATCCCAGAGGTCGCCGAGCCTCCGGACGATTCGGAAAAATCCGGGAGTTCCGCCGCGAGAGAGATGTCGCGGGAGATTGTCGTCGGTAGACTAACGAGAAACGCGCGCATTCGAAGCACGTCAGTGCTGTCCGTGCCGGAAGAATTGGAGGAGATTTTGAGTCCGTCATTGAGGGAGACGACGAGAGCCACCAGGAAGAAAGCTGTACAGAGTAATGCCAGACAGAGAAGAGCGACCAGCGCGGATGTGACACACACGGAGATGAAAAGGAGAGTTCGAAATCGCGTTGACGCGATGGTGCCGCCAATAGCGGAAGAGCTTGCGGAGAATGATATCGATATTTCAGCGTCTGGAAAAAGGACGGTAACAAGCACGATCAAGAAGACGAAAAAAGACATGGTGAAGCCAAGACCAAGAGGTAGACCGCGCAAGACCAGCATGAGTCAAGAATCCAGCAATCTCTATTCCTTCTCGCTGCCGGAGAAGACTGACGACATGCCGTTAGATGAGAAAGGTATAATCTTAACAAATAGACCGCGCTTCAGCTTCAGCCAAGTAAATGCTCCAAGTCAGCTTACGCTCTGCAGGCAACTCTTACATCTCGTAACAAACTGAATTTTTTTTTGTCAATATTTTGTCACATCTCTTCTTCTCTCTGGAGGATTGCTTCAAGAGAGATTGCACTTTGTAAATTATCCTTTGAATTCTCTCTTCCTTTCGCTCAAAAGAAGAATTCAATGTTTATCAATTTTTTACACAAATTAATTATGAACCTACTGATAAAATCGCTTAGTCGCTTAATTATGTGTACAAGCTAGGACGTAATTCTATTTATTTACTTATCCGAATAGCGGGTATTCAAATATTAAACACGTGATTTGATGATCGTGCTCTTCAATTTACAGACATTGGACAAGTCCCGAATTATGTGTTCTCACCGCCCCAAACCAGATCTAAAAATATTTCTTCGGACCAACATCATCGTAGGTTGTTGTTTTTTAATTAATTTGCGATACAATCACTTCTCTCACTTTTTTTAACTTTAACCATCTTTATTTCGTCTCTTTTTATTAAAGAGAGAAAAAGTAAAAGATAAACAAGTTGATTTATATCCTATGTTTATATTTTCCACAGAAAAATAAGCTCGTTTATACCGAGTCCTTATCAGGAAGGAGATCAACGGCCCGCTGTCTTCTCAGAGAAACCTCATGGCATCGAATCCGGCCGTTACGCTCGTTTAGTAAAAAATGATTTTGGATCGCGATTTCGCGAAAAATTTATTGTATCTAAACGATCCAAAAATACAACAGATCTTGATTAAAACTGAAAATTTCCCAGAATTCTGTCGCGTATTTAAGTTTGTAAATCTTTCAATACACTTTTTTTTATAAATTTATTTCACATATTTTTCTTATCACCGCAATATTTTTTTCTTTATTACGTGCTTCTACCAATTAAAGCGCGGCACGGCAACGATTACTCGTTGCAGAGCATTAACACTTTTAACACTTACAGGCATAAAATGATACGTGAAACGTTAGGAATCGTTACATACGTAAAAATTGTTGACCATTAAAACTCTTACAAGTTTCAGTACGTCTTTATTCTGGTCAAAAAATACAGTACAAAATAATCTCTCTGGTAAAACGAATAACTACGAATGCTGATAAACAAAAATTCAACTTGAAAGATTTAATTAACACTTGTATTCTAAAAAGTAGAAAATTAAAACGATTATTTTATTTGTAATGTTGATCAAGATCTTGTTTTTTTCTTTGCGAACAACTTGAGATTTGTTTCAAATAACAATTAGGGAAAGTATCTTGATTTTCTTTTCCAATTAATTAATTTTCTTTAATTCTGATTAGATTCTAATCCGAATTAGATTAGAATTTGTGTTAGGGTAATTTAAGTCATGGTGGGAGATAATCGAATATTCCAACAGCGATATTTGGAATATACCCTAATACGATGTTGAAATTATATGAAGAAGTATCTTTCTTTTTTCTTTCAATACTTAGAGATTCAAAAATTATTTTTATCAGATTTGTAAACCTGCAAATTGCAATTCAAATTACACATCATACATGTCCAAGTTGCATTTAAAAAAAAAAAAAAAGATTGTTTCGTCCAATCTCGAGAGGTATATTGCGTTATTTCTATATCATTGTACGAATTGACAAGTGTGTGTATGTGAGATTTCAATGAGTCATGTCAAACAATATTATAAATGGTAAATTATCATTAAAAAATGTCAAAATATCAAACGATTGCGTTGCACGCACACACGCACACACACACGACACGCTCTTTCTTTGGCCATTACAATAGCATTCATTCCGTTTATACATACACTTTAAATATATTTTCTGTCAGTTATTAGTTTTTTTTATGTTAGTATTTCTACATTTTCATTTTGTAGCACAGGATTCTTTGCTACATATTTTGCATATATTAATATAATACATACACACTCTTATATATTTTCGGCGAGAAGACAAGAAATGTATCATATCTTTGTAAATAATTTATTATCATACTCATGTATAGTTGTATTGATACAATAAATGTAAAAGAAAGGTAATACATGATAGTATCAAACGAGAGAAAATTCCACTCACCACAAATAATATAAAAAGAATTCATATATTCTAATAGAATATTGCTTGAAAAGCTATCAATAGAGATTTTTATTCTTCTGAACATAGCTCTTATATAAGTTAATATATAATACATGTAGTACATACATACATAAAATAATCCATATATATATATATATATATATATCCTTTATAACGACAAAGAACTAGTAATAAATAAATTCTAAGCATTTTATAAATGTGTTACTTCGAAATTAATTAAAGGTAATTTCAAAATATTTTTATTTCTTTTTTTTTTTTTGAAAGCGAAATGTAACAACTGTACTTTTTGTAATAACTGTATTTTTTCTCTCTTTCTCTCTCTCTAACATTTCCCTTCAATATATTATAATCGACAATATATCTGCATTTTGGAAGCTTGGTTATATTTCAAAATTCAAAAAATACTGCAATACATTGCTTATATAAGACTCGATTTTAGATTTTTTTATACACGCGCGCGCGCGCGCCCTCATACACACACACACACACACACACACACTAATGTGTGCATAGGTACACACTTTCTTTATCAACACTTTTTTTAAAGGCCTTTATTATTGTTATCTTTGGCAGTGTTGTTTATTTTTTACATTCTACTCTATTAAATACAAAAGGATTTTAAACAATTGCGATTTATTAACAAATTAAACATAATATTATAGACAATCCTTGTAGGGTTGAACGATGTGTAGCGGAAACGTACGATGTACGTGTTTTGTTAGAGTTAGTTTGAACGTATTAGAAACATAATTTGGAAAAGTTTTTATAATTTCTGCATTTTTCATCTGTTCACGCATTTTAATTTTAATGCTCTATACATCTTTGATCTATTAACGTAAATTATGAGATTCTATAACAATTCTTGTAGTCGATCAATATTTGTACACTGTCACTGCTTTCTCGTCACATATAAATGCATCAAGTTGAAAAATATATCTCTTACAAATTGTTCTCTGATTGTCTAAGATCATTTCCTTTTATTCTATATTTAAAAATATCCAAAATTTGAACATATTTACACTAGCTAGTCTTTATATATTTCATATACGTGTATGTAATACACCAGTGTGTTAGAGAGACATATCAGTTACTGAGAAATGTAAAAAGAAAATCGAGCACAATACGATCTATCCATTCGAATATCAGCAATTATAATTATTACTGATAATGAGTAATTCGTTAATTTTTTAAGTTATTAAAGCTCTTAGATTTCTTTAAATGCCCTTTAAAAGGCACATTAGATTTTGTGGAATGTATGGCATTAGTTTACGTTATCGCATAACATATGGCAATACATTCTATTAATATGAAGAAATCATTGTAAAATCTAAAATTCATACACACATGTCGCGAAAGTAAACACACGCACACACGCACGCGCGCACACACACACACACACACACACACACACACACATAAAATAAATGTATCATTAATATTGCTCAATACGATGAATTCTGCTCATTAATTTATATCATTATTTGATGGCAATAGATAAGAAACGAATTTTTTTATAAAAAAATATTGATCTTTCTCTCAACTTTTATGATGTCTCTTTTACTGATGCTTACATCCGTCTTTAACTCGTCGCTTGTGCTTCTCCTCGTGCGCGTTAGACGGTGATTGAGTCTGATTTCGTCGCTGGCCTTGAATTGGCATGTAACATGGTACATCATCTGCCATCAATTCCTGGGGTGGCGTCGGCAAAACGTAAGTGGGGCTTACTGTACTGCTCGAACTGCTTGAAGTACCTCGATGGATATTATAAGTGGGATCTATAATGGCCGCGACATTTGCCACTTCTCGCACATTGTCAATGGGATTGTCCAACGTTTGGATTTCCTCGGGATCCGAATACTGAGAATAATTGGTAGGATAACGAGTTCGATTCTTGTTTGACAGAGTCTTCAAGTCCAGCCTGTCTGGTCTTTGAGGTCTTTGAGATTCTGTGAGATTCTGTTCATCTGCTTGCTGCTGCTGCTGCTGCAGACGCTCCCGCTCTAGCTTCTTCTGTCTCGCCCTCTCTCGTGCTTTACGAGCTTTTGCACGCTCCTTATCTTGAAGCATTCGCGCCAATTCAGCATCCTGCGCCTCCATCGCCAATTTTTGATCCAGTATTATTCGCTCGTCTTCCGGATCGTCGTAATTTTCTTCTTCTTGTTGCAACTTTTTTGCCAGTTCCTGTCATATAAAACAAGATTTAACGCTTATATTTTTACGCTGACAAATAAAACATTTCTTTTTTTCTTAAATAAAAAAAAAATATATATATATATATATATAAAACTTAAATAAATATATATTTAGGTTTTATATACATTTTATTATTATTATTTATATATAAATTTATGTAACCACTTTAGTGTCAATTAATGAAACTTAATTACAAAATATTGTGACTACCTCATCTTTTTCTTCTTGCATACGTCTTTCAAATTCTTGCTGCATAGCTTCATCTCCCAATCTTAATTGTAATCTCATCATTTCTTGCAATTCACGCTCTTTCTGTCTCTCCTCTCGTTCCAGAGAAAGTGCAATCTGCCTCGCAACAAGCGCATCTCTCTCTTCCCTTTTTGCAAAAAAAAAAAGGAATATTTTAAAACAGTAGTATCTTTATGAAATAATTTTTAAACTTTAAATAATGTTATTCAATGTTACTAACTGTTGTTGAACGTAAGTTTGATATCTCAATGCTTCCAGTTCCTGCTCAACTTTGGCTCGTGGCACATCTTCTCTTACTTGTGCATTACGGGTTTTGTTACCAGTATAATGTTCCTTGACTATAAATCATAACAGAGAATTGTATATTAAAGTCTTTTACAGGTACTGACAGAACAGATACAGACATCTTATATAATATATATGCATTTAAATCCTTTTCTGAGCCTCTACATCTTGTACAGAGCATTAACCTATCCATTTTTTCAGCCTTCAAAAAATTCACAAATATTATATACAATTATATTTATCCTTTTTTCTCTTTGATATCTTCTCGTCTTATATTCTTACAAAAGTATGACAAAAATCTTTAGGGCATATCTTAAGCTATATCACATAGTTTTATTTTAATAAGCTTTTTAAAGTCTTTTCCTTTTTTTTCTTTCCTTTTGGCACATAATGGCATGTTTTTCAAATTAATTCCATAATTTTAATTGACAAAGAAAATTTGTATTGTTTTTTCTAAAGTGACAAATTCGATCACTCTACAGCAATTGATTGCATCTTAAGACAACCTTGCACAAATTTAGCATTCTCTATACGTGCGTGCATCTACTTTCTACATGATTAACATGATGAATATGTATGCATAAAATTTTTTGCGTACTTTCTTCATCCTGAAGTCGATAAGCCAATGCTCCATCCTCGTGTACCAACCATTCGCGGCATACTGCAAAATCACACAAATACAGTACAAATTTACATTACGAATGCCAATGCAATGACTAATCGCGTGAGATGAGACCTCAAGTGAGACACATTCGTTAATTTGAGAATCTTTTGCTTTATTCTTTGTTGCACTTGAATTCAACTATGTATGTAGTAAATGTGAAAACACGAAGGAAAGACTCTGATAGCATGCAATAAAGAATCGAGCTTACAGTACACAGAGACAAGTGTGGGCAAGAAAAGAATAAAAAAAATCTTCAAGCCTCACCTTCGTTTACACGACCCGCCTTTGGCAGCGTGTCCGAACTTAGCACGGATTTCGCCATTACACTTTCTCGTCGATCTCACGCGGAAACTAGTACATAGATCAATCGCCGTGTACTCTTATGAGGCTTATAGCAGGTATTTACAACGACTTTGCGCGAAAGCAGTCGCAGCGTTGTTTTTTCTCCATCTTGAAACTCTGAACGACTGGCAAGTGGCAGCAAGTGGCAGTGTCTCGTCTCGTCCTCGTAACTCGTAGGAGTCGTAAGGGTAATGCACACGCACATGCACGTCGTATGTATGTACACACACGCGATGCCGCGATATGCTCACAGGCAGCTCAAGCCCGAGAGAAAGAGAGAGAGAGAGAGAGACCTTGAAAACGAGGATTTAAATCTTGCAAAAGCCTTGAAATTTTTTTTTTTTTCAAATATCAAGCAAATTCGTTGTTGGAGTAATGTAAGAAATATTAAATTTCTTTTGTAGTTGATCCAGATTGCAGCGCATAATCTCTCTGTAATAATTGACAAGTGACAAAGCCAGGTTAAATCAGACAAAGCGGTCGCGTCACGACGCGTCACAAATGTCGACGTAGGTTATGGAGAAGAGTCGAGGTTTTTTGATTTTCGGAACGGATAGTAAATTAGTAGTAGCGCGTGCCGCGTAGTAACGGCGATCAACTGTGCGATGAATGGATGTCGAGCACGCGCCGCGCGCGCACGGTGAAAGGGATGAAATGAGGGCGATCGAGAGAAAGGAGCAGAATTTGCTTTACCTAACCTAATCTAACAACTGGGGTCAATGATATTACTTAGATCGATACACAAGTGTGTTTTGTATATCTCCCATGGGGAGAGGAGAGAACGATAACGTACGGCATGTGAATGTGAATTTTATTTTATCGCCCTTCTACATGACAATTGCACTTTTTTTTTCTACTTGGACATGATTGTAAACCAAATTGTAGAATATATTTTATTTTATACGTGTGAGATTATCGAGAAATTGCAACATTCTTGAATTTCATTGCATGTAAAATTCACTCGCTATCTATATCTATCTATCTATTATATATATATATATATATA
>NW_012026812.1:4358143-4377982 GCF_000956235.1 Wasmannia auropunctata
CACACACACACACACACACACACACACACACACACACGCGCGCGCGCGCGCGCGCGTGCAAAATATACAGCATATATTATATATTACTCTTGTGTTGCTATTGAGAGCAATGTATTAGCCATATTGGAAATATCAATGTTGGTTGTATTTGATAATTCTGCCAATTTTGTTATAATAATTTGTTCTTCTGAGATATTTGTATCCAAGCATAAAAAGAACATTGTGCAGTACACTATTGCTGCACTTAAGAAAAGTATGTTTGATTTCAATGATATCAACTTCTCAGCTACATGTTCTGTGTTTACATCTTTGTGCATATAATATAAATCAAATTGCGAATATAATCTGTCATGCTGGAAATGTGTACAACTTACATATTGTGTCAACTATATACATGTATTAATAATCAATTACACATAAAGAAATAAATTAGAAATACAGAAATTAAATTATTTGTCGAGTGTCCAAACCTTTAGATAAGCCATATCCAACAAATCTATCGAAATATTAAACACATTTGGTGTTTCTCCGAGACCTGTCGCCGCCAGAAGAATTTCGATACAATGCAATGGTGTGTAAAGGGGCATTTTAAATCCTACTGTTTTGAAAACTTTAATTTCCGAAGAGGAAATCATATTTCGTGTATATTCCGACTCTTTGTCAATCAGATATAGAATATTAAGAATCTATAGCAAAACAAGCGATACTGAATTTTATCTCTTAACTGCATTTGTCATATTTTGAAATTTTTCACAAAGTTATTATCTTTCAATATATATATATATATATATACTTGCGATATTCCTAAAGCACTGGAATGAGAATCCATTTTGCACGCCAATTGGAAGCATGACATTAAATTTAATTTAGTTTGATTGCAAGTTTTCTTGCAAACTTTAAATGCTTCAGACGGATCATTCGCAATCTCAGTCTTATAAATCTCCCAAAAGTGTTTACACATGAATTTGTCGTACAGTTGAATGGCCATATACTTAACATTTGGCTCCAACTCCAAGTATTCCGCTATCTTGAAAGCAGCTTTTACAGTAGATGCTGGAATCGCTGTGGTTATAATACAATTTAAAATTTAAAAATTATTGTTGCGGCAAGTCGATATTTTTTGTTTGTTGTACTAAATAAATTTCCCAAACGTACGTACTATCTCCTGCAATAAGTATATATCTTTTAATTCTAATTCATTGTGCGCGTTATACTTATCTATACTCTCTAGCTCGATCGCGTGTCGCCTACCTACAAATGGCATGGCAAAATCAATTGCGTTGACGCTCTGCTCCTGCCCCTGCTCATGTTTCTTCATAGTTTGCTGAAGATGTTCCATCCAATCGTCAATTAATGGCTCTACCAACAAAGTTAAGTTTAGTACGATATTCAAATAAAATCGATCCATAATCATAAGAGATAAACTCTCTTATGCTTATGTTTGTTCATACATCGCATTTTATGCGTGTGGATGGACAAGAATGTATGTAATAATTAAACTGTACACAAAAAAGAATATTCATATATATATGTATTAACTATTATAATTATATATTAGGCGCGCGCGAGTAAATAATATATACACGTACTTAACTGTATAGATTATTTTTCTAGGAAATAAAAACGCACACATGCAAAATGATCGAAATTCTCTTACATAAGTAAATATATAATTACCAATGTAAGCTCTATCTAGATCCATTCTTATCGCCTAATTGCAGGTGTTGCACCTAATGGAAACGTGTAGATAATATTGTAGCCTTCTATTTATATTTACCAAATAATACGCGCCATAATTATGGCATATGTCATAAATATATCACAAGATAGATTTGCATACCTATTCTTGGTAAAAAAATCAATTTGAAGTTCATTGAAACTTGACGAGTTTCGGAACGCATACGATTGTCCAATTAACAAGTGTAGCGCAGTTTCTCTCTGATTGGCTTCTGCTTTTCTGTCCTGGATGTGAATACATATTGTGAATTATTTCTAACCTCTACTGCACGACACTACGGAGTAGTGAGAGTTGATAAAAGTCAGATAAAATGAGTCTGAATATGTGAATATCTAAGCTTAATGCATACTTAAACATATAAAATTAATTTCCTAACCATACTTTATTTTAGATTTACATTTATATATAAGACATAACAATCGAGTACACTCTTGTTTATTCTTCCGTTTCAAGATTCTTCATTTGCTTCGATTTAGGACGCAGCTTCGCCTCCGGATACTTTTCAGTCAGAAAACTATGCAACGCTCCATGCTCTGCCATTAGCCTTATTCTCGTTTCATCAAAATGCCTCGATCGTTCCAATTTTAATAATTTTGTTTTGTAAAGTGGAAGTTTAGTATAGAATGGCGGATGCTTCTTTCTTTGCAATATTACTTTGCCACCTAAAACATGTTGAGTAAAATCGAGAGTCTCACGGGACGATACTTCTTTTGGCTTTCTAACTTCCGATGGCGAAGCGATCACTACTGGATAATTTCCATTTTCCGATTTAAACTCAACCAAGTGCAATCGTTTTTCGTCCGCTAGTTGTTGATATGATTTCTGCAAAAATGGTCCCATTTTAATGTCGAATTAATTTGTAGCACAACGACTTTTTGCGCTTGTCATAAGTTTCATAATTGCAGCGAAAATGTTCCATTTGACATTAAATTACCATTTATCTGAGATATTAAATAAATTTGAAATCCATCGTTAATTCATTGTAATTTAAAAATTAATGTTTTAAATCTAAAAACAATCTCTGCTTGCTTTGAGTGTGATACCTCCAATCTTATCTATCTATCTATGTAGTTTAAAGAGAACATATTATAAACGCTCAGTTATATACCCTTTGTGTGAGATACATACTTGTTGCAATAAACCAATAAAGAAAGCTTTAATAATATGCTGTAAATTTATGGGACCTTCTACTTTGGCATATATATCCTTTATGCCAATGGCTTCGCAACATACTTTTATCGCACGATGACAAACAAGTCCATATCCTTCGTGCATTTTCTTTACGAATATCTTTGTGGCTCCAAATTGTGTGAAAAAGTCATGTAATACTGAAACAAAAACAAAAGTCACATATAGCAGAGTGACATTATTAAAGAGAAAGTGAGTGAGATACAAGTTTTTTTTTGCATACGACATATTTTTACTTTACCAGTATGTTCCTTGTATCTAGAAATATACATCAATCTTTGACCTGCCCTATTCTTAGCTGTTTTTATGGCTGCTCTCTGCGCAGGCGCTTTTGCTAGCGCAAATCCAGCCAGACCATTTCCATTTCCTGTTACGACAAATACGCTGATCTTACTCTTGCGTCCTAAATTGCCAGTCATACAATTTACAAATTTGTTTTCCAATATCCAAGTTTCAAAGCCATCAAAAGTATCTGAAAGATAGATGCACAAGTTAATTAATAATTTTACCTTGACACCACTAGGATTATCAAATAAAAATATTACAAAGAAAGTTTTAATAAAGAGTATTTTATTAAATATATTTAAAATATCTTGTAATACTCTTTAATCATTGATAGACATACATGACGAATGACAGTGCAAAATAATAACCTTCTCCAATAGGATCGGGTGGTCCAATCTTTCTGCCACCCATTTGGACGCTAGTCCAACCACGTTCCAACGGCGATAATTTAGTCCGCTTTGGTCCAGTCTGGTAGTTCTGCCGTAACTTGGCGAGCTTTTCCTCCCTTTCGGGATCCAGGGGCAGCTTTTGCTGTTGCATAAGTTCCCTTCCTCTAAATACAGGAGTATTGAGACCAGGAAATTGTATCGGAATTTTTCCTACACCTATTATTTGACCCTTATTTAAATCTCTTTTTCTCGCCAAGCCTTTTGCTCTACCTCTACGTCTTCCCGCATTACTGACACTCGTCACACCTTTCCACAATTCATCTGCAGATTCTGCAAGAGAGAAAGAGATAAAATAAAATAAAAAATTGCAATTATCTCTTGTCCAATTATCGATTCTCCTCCCTATTATGAACGTGTTACGCCCATCAAAACTTTACTTACTATTTACGAAAAATGTCGAATTCCTTGTATCGCGTATCAAAGGAATGTGCGTCTTCAATAGATGTAAGTCGACGGTAAATAAATTACGTGTATCTGAAAAGATGTCATAACCTCGCGTTAGCACTATAGCACTTTAAGTAAACATTAGCAAAGAAATTGAGCTGGTAAATTAATTTAAATGGAATATATGTCTACACCTATATACTTGGTAACATATTTCATACCGTTGCTCGCAGATGGAATATTTCTTGGCGAATTTCTCAAAAGTCCACAAACACGTAACAAACACGTCCGAATCGAGATCATTTTCGGAACGACAATTTTCTTCTTCTTCGCCTTTGGATTTTAGATTTCAGATTCTACGAATCTGAGGATGCAAATCCATGCAGCGGAATAGCGAAAAGGCCGAAAAGTCAAAATCTATTAACCTATACACACTCGAAAACGCGCTATTAATACGGTCTCAGAGAGAAACACCCGAGAGAGGAGAGAAGACATAACGGGGCCTTTTGCTTTTGAAGAAGTGGATGTAAACTACATAGCAAAATCTACTTTTCTGCACCGTAGGTATACTATAATTTAGTACGGACACGCACCTGCACAATTAAATTGTATACCCGCGTTACCCGCCGCGATGCAGAAAAGTTTGCTATGTAGTTTACATCCACTATCCACTTGTTCACAGAGGGCGTTAGTGCACGAGGGCATTTTGCAAGTTGAAGGCGTTGAAGCAAGTGGAAGCACGTGTAACATTACGGCATGGCGTACGTACGCATCGTGGAGATCGGATAGGTTAAGTAGTCGTAGTAACGAGGTAATTTCTAGTATTTCTACTGTCAAATATCGAAAGCAAGTTTTGTCTCTCTACAAGTTTGAAAAGTTGGAAATAGACTAGAAAGTGAGAGAAAAAGAAATGGGCAAGTTAGCGCCTCGTTTGGCAAGCAGAAAGAAGGCGAAGCGATGGGCGAAGGGCCAGAGTTCGAGTTCAAATCCGGCGACTACGAAGCATCGCGAGCAAGCGACTGGCATGTTTTTCAAGGATCTTCCCGGCGGCACCCCAGGTATCACTTCGGAGGACTTACGAAAGCACGACGCCATCCAAGGTATCGAACCACATTTCACCAAGCTCGACATAGATGGGGAGGAGGAGGAGGAGGCAAGCAGCACCGTGGACGGTGGAACCACGGTGAATACGTGCGACACGTTCGCCACCGATTACAGCAACTGCTCCAACCTTTCCTTTGGCAGGTTCCTCAGTCATTTCCAATCGAGCTCGATCGTACATAAGGAGATGCTGGCGGTGTTGGCAGCCGTCACGGAGGTTATCAAGCAGAACGGTGGTAACGAAAGCTCGACAGAATATTTTGCCGCATTAATGAGCACTTTAGAGGCGGTGGAGGACGATACCGCCGTAGCCGCGACGCTATCTCTGCTCGGGATGTGTCTGAGAACGGTGCCGAGGAACGTATTAAATTTACAGTTTGGCCCGACGACCCAGGCTCTCCTTCGAGTTCTGTCGCAATACGTTAGCGTTAGCGACAAGTGCGAAAACTATCTCATTTTGCGACACTGCATAGGCTGCCTTTCGGTGTTGTTGAGAGCGCAGGAGGCTGCCATTTGGACTAATTCCTCGACGATGCAAGTGCTGGACGCTATATTGTCCTTTGTCACTCACGCCAAGCCCAAGGTACGCAAGTCCGCCCAACATGGGATATGTGCCATTCTAAAGGACAGCGATGTAATGAAGAGCGACAAGTCGCCGACTCATCATCCAGCCGCGGGACAAGTCGCGACGCACTGCATCGCGCAACTCAACGCTGCTTGCGAGCCAGGATCGTCGCTAGGAGTAACCACTATTCTGCATATCCTTACCCTCTTGAAGGATATAACGCATCAGCTACCAAAGTCACACGTAAGAACCATTTGTGAACGTCTATTAAGTATCATGACATTGAACAATGTATTGATAACATCCTGCTGTTTGCAAACCTTGCACGGATTATTTGTCACGAGACCGTCGGAGGCAACGTTACCTTTTGCGCGAAATGCAAATATCATTAAAGCTCTCTACGATTATCAGCCGTCCGTCAACGACACGCAGCCGACTTTAGCATGGTTGGCCGTCATGCGGGAGGCTCACTGCAACCTGGCACACCAGGCCTTGCCAAGGCTGTGCTCGGCTTCTGACATCTTTTCGACGTTTGACTACGTCATGCCGGAGATGCTCAACAGGTGCATTGGGCTGTTGCTATCAAACAAGACGGAGATCGTCGCCGGTGCCGCGCACACTGTCAAAGCCATTCTACAGGAATGCGTTGCACCTCTTTGCGAGAATGAGGAGCGAATCGGTAAATTCGAGCCCATCTTGAGGCACATAGTCGAGATAATGCATAAGACATTGAGTTATCAGTATCTTGGAGCTTGGTGTCACGTTCTTCACCTTATAGCTGTCCTCTTCCAAATCACCGGCAAGCTAAAGCAGCTCCAGGAACTCGCCAACGTCGTCAAGACCCTAGGAAATTTGCGAGACTCGCATGATTTTTCGTATAACCGCGACGCGGAGTATGCCATTGGAGCAGCGATCCGGGCTATGGGGCCTCGAGTCGTGTTGAACATCCTCCCACTTGGAATCGACGAAAACACGCTAAATCTCAGACGCAGTTGGATGGTTCCGCTGTTGAAAGACTGCATAACCGGTGGTACCATCGCCCTCTTCAAGGACGTCCTGTTGCCGCTCGCTCTGCGGTGCGAGGAAAAAGCGAAGGGATCTTCGGCAGACGTAAAGACCGCGTACGAATGCTTGGTAACGCAAATCTGGTCGATTTTGCCGAGCATATGCAACGATGCTAGCGATGTGAAAGATAACTTTAAGCATATCGCCAAACTGTTGGGTATAGCTATCAGCGATCGGAGGGACCTGAGACTACCCGCAATGGCAGCTTTGAGAAAGCTGGTTGTCAAAGCGACGCAGAATATCACCGGAATATCGGGTCATCGAGATGCCGACGATGTCGACGACGACATCGCCGAACTCGCTCGTTTCGCCAAGAATTATCTGCCGATTCTTTTCAATCTGTACACGACGAAACCAAGCGGTACGGACGAGGAAGGAGCGCGTCTCGCCGCGTACGACACGATCAAGACTTACATGACGATCGCGAGCAGTGACTTGGCGAACGACCTGTTTGATCGAGCACTAAGCAAACTCGAACAGTCGTCCAATGCGGACGACTTCTTCAGAGAGAGCGTTTACGATCTGACGAGAGGGTTGATCGGTTATATCGACATTGACAGGTTGAGTAAGCACTACGAAAAGGCGTGTGTGCCGGTACTCAAGGATAACACCAAGCAGAAGGAGCAGAAGAAAGCTTATCGTTTGCTCGAGGAGATATGCGGTAGCGAAAGAGAGGTTTGCAAGCGGTTTCTGCACGAGCACCGACGTCAGATTGAAAGGACACTGATATCATCGGCAACCAGCGTAATCAAGTCAAGCAGAGGAGCGCGTCTGCGGTGTCTGGCGCATCTTGTTCGAGTACATCCGCAGCTCGAGAAGACCAAGTTCCTCGAGGCCATCGTACCGGAAGCTGTGCTCTGCGTCAAAGATATAAACGAGAGGTGTCGCGAAGTAGCGTATCAGCTGCTTAATACGATCGCCGAGAGATTTCTCGACAAGCATCCTGAGCATCTCAACGACTATGTCGACATGCTGCTGGTGGGTTTGGGCGGTGAGCAAGGCTACGTTAGCGCCAGTCTCCTTGCTTTGGCGTCCATCACTTATCATTACAACAACTCTCTGGGCACGGACACCGTCAACGAAATTTTCGGACACACTTGTACGATTCTTACGAGTCCCACGAGAGAGATAGTGGAGTCTGCATTGTCCTACATGAAGGTGTACATCAACGTTACGCCGTCCACTGTGATGGCACCGACCTTGCCGCGGATAGTCGACGCTCTCTCGCGAATGAGCGAGGATTGTAAGCGCCACTTTCGACAAAAGGTGCGAGATATCTTTACCAAACTGATAAGGAAATACGGCATAGGGTCGATATCGAGTATGGTACCGGCTTCGGACGTGATCCTGCACAAGAGACTGAAAAATATCAATAAGATAGAGGATGCGAAAAGGAAAAAACGGGAAGTCGAAAGAGCGAAGAAGCTGGATAGCGATGAGGAATTTGACGCCAGGAGGAGACCTAAAAGCAAAGAGGAGATATTGGCTGATAGCGATGAGGAGTTTCAAGTCACTGAGAACGATGAAGCAAAAAAGAGAAACAAGAAAAGAAGAACGCTGCGGGGAAAGGACGCTTGGATTCAGGAGAATGAAAATGACATAGTCGATCTTGCAGATCCCGCGGCTGCTAAAAATATCACAAGTTAGTCATTAATCAATAGTCATGTTTTCCATCTGTCCTCTAGCTCGCTCGTGCGTCTTTGCTCGGAGAGTTATGCGGGGTCCGCATCACTAGGATAGGAGGACTCGTCAAGTCCTGAGTCGTAGAAAATTGACCAATCACAATTCGATTATTCTCCTTACATAATCATTGTCTATAATCATCGTCATCAATTTCCTATGGACTCAAGACGACTACGACTACTTACGATTCTTACAATTAGTGTAGACCCCACATTGCACAAACTAATTTTTATGTTTCTATGTTTTTCTTAAAAACGATTAAAGGTTAATTTTGAATTTTGATATATATATCTATGATACAATACATCATTCTCTCTGTCTCCCTTGTCTCTAGAGACAAAACTATAAGATCACTTAAAAATTTAATGTTCTAATTAATATCCTCAATCTGGTATAATCAATTACTTGTCTTCAATTTTTTGTGTTTGCTTTAGCTACACAACCAGGTGTACTAAATCCAAAGATTCCAGTGAAGAAAATTAAGGATCGCGGTTTTGCGTCTGCACCTGACGGTCGTATCATCATTACGGATCATGATAACGAGAGGGACAGCAACGCAGTGGAAGAAAAGAATAAGAAGAGAGTGACTTCTTTTCTTCAGAGTGATACTGAAGACGATTATGGTAAATGCTTTGTAATTTATATAGTAACTCTGTTTAGATATGAAAAAAAATTTACGTATTGTTATGAGGTGAGATATATGGTTCTATTTCTATTCTTTTGTAGAAGACGAGGATAACGGATCATCGATAGCGACCACGAAAACCGTCAGCAAAAAACGTAAATACAGCGAGAGTACGCTTGACGCAATGAGTTTAAAGAGTCAGTCAACGTCGAGATATCGAGGTAAATTTTTTTTTATATTACATTTTGTATTACGCCAGCTAAATATTCTGTATTAAAACACGCACCCTCCTCTACATTTCTCTTTAATTTCAGCTGGTGGATCGGGTATTCATCGATCGTTAAAAACAAGAAAAGTAGATTGCGAAGCAGGTTCAGAATATCGTGCAATAAAGGCCAGGGGAGATGTTAAGAGGAAGGGTAAACCAGATCCCTACGCATATGTACCCTTAACGAGGTCTATATTAAACAAAAGGTACATCAGTAATAGAGATATCTTTAATCCATTAATATATCTGTTGTATGTGTATATGTATTATTCTCGATTCATTGATATATTATTGTACATCATTTATTATATTATTTATTTATATATTATTATATTATAATTATAAATCGAATATTTGCATTTTACAGAAAGAAGAAGAAGAATGCGGGCAAATTCCAGAGCATAGTTTCTGGGGCGAGAAAGGGCGCCCGCACAGGTATGCGGAATAAACGAAGAAAGCGTTAAAGACTGATAACAGTCCTAATCATTAATTATAATATTATTTGACGATATATGTCTCGTAATTATTTTTGTGTAATTATATTATTTTTCAAACATATCTGTATAATCATCCAATGGTCTAATTGTCAGATATAACATCCGAGATTAAAGGATTAACATACCTTTATTCGCAATTCTTTACCGTTGCTCTTAATACTCCAATTATACACAAAGGACACAGGATTTCTGGTTCAGATGTGCGAGATAACATATTTCCTAAATATTGCGACGTACATGGAAGAATTAACGATGAAGATGTCAATAATTCAGTTTCCATCGACGGAACAACGTCCGTTTCGTACAGAGAGATTGGAAAATGATGTCCGCATGTAAATATCACATTATCTTCTTCCGTTGTAAGCAAGTGATTTACAGCATCCGAATTCTGTTTTAATTGTATATGTTCAAATGTGTTATGTCAAGTACTTACGACGCTAGTATTTTATTTAGGCATATAACTAATGCAAACTATATGCAATGTAATAAGAGTCTTGTCTAAGATTATCATGTTAAAATTACCTTAACATGTGCAAATAATCTGGAATCTTCCATTTCCGAGAATATCGTATTGACGATTCCTTCCATCATTTGCTCTGGATTGTTATTTCTACCTGCACCTGGATATCCATTTAAAGGTGCTCCATAATTGTCCGCCATCAAAGAGGAGAAAATTTTAATATATTCTGGCATAATTTCATCTGAAAAATAGCAATTATCATACTGTGACTTACTAATCAAAGTTTCACTATATATATATATATATATATATACGTAAATATTTGTAATATTTATTGGACTAATTGTAAGCGCAGTTTGGATGAAAATCAAGCTGTTTATATATTATACGAACCTGATTAATTTGCCCTTTTATCAAACTAGTATCGACAACACATGGTCTTAAATGTGCTTGATTTTCTTCGATCAAATCAAAGTTCAAATCTCTCAAATCTGTGTTTTCAGTTTCGGATTTCTTTTGGGTTTCTGTATCAGAAGTAATCATTTGCATTTGAGTAGACTTGGTTTGTACACTATTTTCCAAAAATTCTTTTTTTATTTCTCTGTTTAGATTTGTAGCACTACTTGATCCTCTTTTCTCCGATCCTCCCAAAACCTTACTGTTTTTCTCACTAGCATTTTCTTGTTGCTCTAGAATACGAGTTTTCTTTTGCGCTTGTGCTTGTAATCTGAGAACCTGAGGACTTGCACCCCATATGAATAATTTGTTCGTGTTACTGACAGCTAACTGTAAACGTAAAACAGAATACGCATGTTAATATATATATATATATCGCTATTGCTCTATTCAAGGTGTTACTAACTAATATGGAGACTTGCTACAAAAAGCAACGAGCTGTCTGTTTTGATTGTCATCATTTTGCGTTAAAAGAGAGAAACTAAATAAATTTAAATTAAATTAAATCCCATTAGCTAATTGTGATACAAATCACGTGTGTATCGTTTACTGAACTACTTACATTATGAAAGTATCCAGTACTTATAAGCATTATCCCATCGGGTAACGATACTCTTGTGGGGGTAGAACTTTTGACATTATCACATGTTCCTAATTGCCCAAGAACATTACATCCGAAGGCATACACCACACCGTCTACCGATAGTGCCAATGTGTGCGCGTATCCAGCGCTGATACAACACACTACTACGCCAAGCAGAGCTTTGACCAAAGACGGTGTGGCTTTTTCGTCGGTATTACCATGACCCAGCTGGCCATGAACACCCCAACCCCACGTAAATATTCTACCATCTGTGGTTAATGCTACAGAATGATATTGTCCAGCTACCGCATCGACAATAATTTCTTGTGCCAGCGAAGTAATCAATTCCGGACTTGAACATTGTAGCACCTTGCCGAGTCCTAACTGGCCAAATTGACTAGCGCCCCAAGCGTAAATTCCATTATTGGTAACTGCCAGGGTATGGCAATGTCCACACGATACACTGAAAACTTCAATCTTCATACTTTTGAAGAAGCATACGGCGTGAGGTGCCCCATATCGCAAAACACTAGAGCCAGTACCTACGGAGTGATTATTGATGACATGTATGAGAAAATTATGGATAATTATTGTGAGAAGAAACTCGATACGATTAATAATGAATGGTCAAGCACAGGAAATCCAAGTGGCCAACATTTCGTATCTGTGTGAAAAGATCGTGATAATCAAAGATAAAATTTGATATATCGATTTTTCGATAAATATCAGTCTTTTCAGGAGAAAATTTATTTGCATCTTTATCATAAGATAATATATATTCCACTCGTACTGGCCATACATATTTCGTTTTTTCCCTCTTTTTTTTTTAATATTAATATATATATATATATATATATATATATATATACATATATACAGACACACCATTATACGTACTTTGAGAGAGATGCGTGTACTATTACATTCATTTGATATGTTACAACACTTATTTATGTTTCAAACAATCTGCAAATATACGTACCCAAGCAACCTTGCACTGAACTTCCCCAAGTATAGATATTACCGTTTCTAACAAGCGCAACGTGAGAAAATCCAGTACTTAATGATCTCTTTTTAAAATCAATGTGCAGAGTCATTTCCGAGTATTCCTGTACAAATAAAAGTATAAAGTTAAGCCAACTCAATAATTTCGCAGAGATACGAGATTCGGCAAACAAAAAGCGAGACTGAACGATTAGGATACGCCATATCTCCTCCCCTACAATAAAGAAGATTACGCATTCGATCGTTTATCGTAATTCTTCCTCACTCCAATAAACATTCAAATATCTACATCGCATTAAGTAGTGTTTTACATCACGTAATTTAATGGAAACATGATTTCATTACCTTTATCAAAAATTGTACGATAAACGTCTATGACATACTATATAACATCACATGACATTAACAATGAAAATAAAAATTCTCCAAGATTTTTTTCGAAAAAAAGTTTCGAAATATGAGATGGAACAAAAGATTAACAAAATCCCTCAAAATCTCCACTTTTATAATTCAATTCTACAAATCTTTTACCAATAAAAGCTTTTGTAAAACAGAATCTCGTTTCTTCTTTACCAAATACAGAATGTAGATTAGAAATTTAAAATTACCTTGTTTAACTCCGGCAATTGAATGTCATACAAAAAAGTGAATCTGGAATTGGGGTTTAACAATCGTTTTTTATAAATAAGAGTCAATAAGACTAGTATAAACGTTTCTATTATCTCTTCCACAAGCGTATCAGACTGATCCTACAAAATATTTTTATTAATATAAAGGTTATTAAAAATGTCTTTTAAGGGTGAAACTACATCCTTAAAAGATACCCTCTTTACTATACAGATTTGGAAACAATCTTTTCTTCATGAAAAAGTTGCAAAGAGGTACTTGCCATTTCGAGTAAATAGACGGGACAAAGGGTTTCTGATAAATTAAGTTTCAAAAAAATGTATTCCCTAATTACAAACTTTTAAAAGGAATAGTAATTTAGAACTTAATTACAGAAATGTATAATAATAAAAATTGAAACACCATCTCTTTTTTTAATATTTTGAGATTTTAAGAAATCTAATTAACAAAAATTTGCAAGTTAAAAAAACATTTAAAACAAACGATATAATTGGTAACTATACAATCAATAACTGTCAGGACATTACATATGGATAATACTTCAAAATTCGCTCCGATTCTTTCTTAATGAAACTGCTTTTTGCCGCTATTTTCCTTTACAATTTTTTAAAATCCAAACATTAAACATTTTAATTTCTAAACGATAAAAGATCAAATTAAAACTTTTATTTAAGTTATAAAAATACATCCAACAATAATTAAAAAAAAAACGCAATTTTTTTCACATATATACATTAATAATTTTAAAATTTTTATTTGCGATAATTTCTTTTTATTTTCAATAGTTCAGGTAATTCGAGAACTAATCATTCATACTAAATGCGCGAATTTTGAGAGAGCACTCCATACATCAGAAACTCAATACTCACAATATTATCCGTAGAATCTGTAGTAGAATCACACTGATTAGATCGCAGATTGGACGATACCTTCTGACGTGCTTTACATTGTACTAATTTAGGTCGTAATACTGGATTTGTTGGATCATACAATGTTACTAATCTCTGTGGAACATTTTAAGCTGTTAAGCATAATTGTATAATACTTGAAAGATAATCAAATACTCAATTTCGGTTTCATCAAATGTATTAAACGTTAATTCATAAGTACTGGCGTTTGATTAACTTGACCGAGACAAATTTTCTTTAGTTTTTATATAATAAATTCTATTAGCAAGTGGAGAAGCAAAATAACTCGATATTTACATTTCTCTCTCTCTCTCCCTTCCTCTTTTAGATTTTATGGCGCTTGAGGGGATAGTATCTCAGAGCGCATATGGTAATAAATAACGATTCATTTATTCAGTCAATTAGATTTTATTTGTTAATAATTTAATTTACGATGCAAAAATTCCTTTACCAAGTAAATACTTAAATGTTAAGGTTTCTCACCTGAAGCACGAAGATCTGAAAATCTCGCAGATTATTGCGTACAAATAGTATATGAGATCTAGCTAAATCGCAATTCAATAACATTGATTGCATTAAATCAGATTCACTTAAACATATAAGTAACCCATCTGAAATAAAAACATTAAATTCCGGACATATTGTTATGTATGTATGCAATTATCTGGAAAATTGGTTGTTTTATATAAAAGTATGAATATACATTACATGACTTTGGGTGAATGTCGTTTGTGCCAAATATTTGTATCGTCTTTACGAGAATATCCAACATTTGACTGTACAGACTCCTTTGTGTAGCTAAATGGTGTAATACCTCCCAAAGGTAAGTTTGACCAGCTATATTAATAGCTAATAATTCATCGTAAAATGTATTTGTGGACAAGAAGTATCTAAAAATAGAAACTTTTAGATCAAATAGAATTTTACATACACGATGTAAATATGCGTGTGTACGCACTATCACGCTATTTTTATGATATACAGAAACTTGTAACAATTTTTTAAAATCTTCAAGGTAAAAAGAATGAAAGCAAGAAAAGAGGACAAGGACACCACTTTGAATACAAATATCGCAAAAAAGATGCTAAAATTATGCAAAGAGGTAGATATCTTAAGAGCAACATATCTTGTCTTGAGCCATTATCTTGCCAAATTTTGGCAAACATCGAAATTGTTAATAAATATATTATTCACATATCCAATTAAAGATGCCTCGTTATACATAAAATATAATATATTTTATAAATGTACGATAATAACAGTACGATATGACTTACAAGAATTCTTTATAAATCACTTTAGATTGTTCCGACCAAACCCTCAATGTCATCTCGATAAAAGAAAGTACGCACAAATTAGATAAATGTATCCTTGTTGCAATAGGCATTTCAGTAATGACAGGTGTCAATAAACAGTGAGTTAGACAACTTAATAATTCTGAAGTATGGCCGACCGATGCAAACTTTAACACGCTCTTCAATAATTTACACTGAAATAAAAATGTTGACATATAGAGACATGTTGTATGAGATGATAGAATAAGAGAGGGAAATTTAGCTACCTTCGACATTTTATACGAAGCTACTGCGCGTGAGAATTCTTTATTTGATAGGAATAAATCGCCTACATATTCCAACAGGTGTTGGCCATTCAATCCAAAAATCATTGCTAATTTTCCTGCTTTTTGCAACTCGTTTTTCTTCAATATTAATTCCGTAAAGATTGATAAAAGAGACTTTCTAAAATAAAAGAAAATAATATACTAATTTTATATGGTAGGAAATAATTATACGAATATTTAAAGAAATTAATTAGTATTAGAATTGTATCATCTCATCGTCAGCTGAGATAAAAAAAAGCAAGTTAAAAAATAATGCAATACATAGGTAACATTTTACAAAAAATAAATAACATGGTATACAGTATAAAGTATGTCTTATATTGTATGTCCATAACGTTGTAAAAAAAAACTGTTATAGAAAATAGATTTTTGTTGAGTAACAAAACTTTTTCATGTAATAGCATGACATTTGAAATATTCATATAAAAACAAGATGAAAATAAAATCACAAGAACATAATAATTTTGTTTACTGATTTGATTTGTGAACACTAGTCTCTATAAATTTTACGATAAACTGACCTTAAAACCACTTCGTATACACAGCGGTTTGTCACAATTATACATGTATCCAAACTAAAAGGATCGACTTCAATATCCCTCATACTCTTTGGTAAGATATATTTACTCTCCATTTCCTCAAAGACTTTTCTCGGTACTATTTTATCGAATTTTGTTACTTTGTATACTGTGCGTACAAATTCCTTACTATTTTTAAAAGAAAATATTCCAATAATAGATTCGGGATTAAATTGATAATCATTGTTTACATGAGTCTCGGATAATTGATTGGATATTATATATACTAAACGTTGATTAGCATGGGTAATAAAAAATAATCTGTGTGTTAATAGAACAGTTTTACACGACTCAAATACTTTGTGCATTGACAAGGGTACCACAGTTAGATTTGGACCATGTACCTAAGAAAAAAAGAGATTATTATATTAGGAAACTAATGTAATAATATTAACGCTATGCTCGGGGACTCAATCAAGGAGAAATATGACAAAAAGATCTTACTGTGATGTAATTGGTGACAGGATGATAGCATGTATACAATTGTCGGTCCTCTCTGTCATATTGCAAAGATAGGAAAGTATCTTTTGATATTGGTTCTGGACTTATAAAACCTAATTTGGATTTCGATATTTCCAGATTAACAGGAATTCCATTATTGTTTTCTTTGATACTTGCAGCATCTGTGATATTAGTACGTCACGTTAACTATTTTACGAATCTTTTTATTTACGAATGGTAAATATATGCATCCGGAATATATCTATCACTTGGGCACAAGTCTCTTTCTTTATATGATCTCGGTTTCTTTCAGGGCAAAAATACATCATCACAAAATTGATGATGTTCTGCATAATTGTGTACTCTTTCCGCGCAAATAAATAATTTAAAAAAGCGCATGTTGTATGTTATAAATATATTTATGTTGGAGCATAAATTAAAAATAAAAACTATTTTCTACTGTTTCATTCTTAAAACTCTATGAGAAAAATTCTCTTTTATCATTATCATTAGTAAAAAAAAAAAGTAGTACAAATGTTTTCCATTGTTTTTCCTGAAAGGTATTTAATATTACATTTTGAATGTTTTTTCTAAATGAACTTGCATGTACCTACCTCTGCATTGTAAATCTCCCAATGCTTGATTTTTGGTATCGATTAACTTTTGCTTAAGAATAGCCAGTTTTTCAACAGAGAGTTGTTTAAGCTCTTGTAACTTAGATTTGTTAGGAGCGGAATCTTCCCCATTATTGTCACGAATGTCACTTAAATTTAATTCGTTATAAGATTCTTTGTTTTCAAAATTAAGCAAAAGATTAAAAGTTAAGTGTTCCAAAGGCAAACGCCATTGCTGTTGAAATTTACTCGTTATCAAAAGAGACGTAATCTCATTGTATTCATTTTGACAAATATGTAGACTGCTTATACTTTCATTAATATATGTTACGCCTAGCTGTTGTCCATTCAAAAGGTTTATAAATACAATTGTTCCACATTCCGTTCCTATGATGGCTATGTCCATAGATGTTTTGGTATTTTTCCACCATGTAATAGCTATTGGTCTGAAAATAAAAGAGTACTGTATTTAAAGAATTATAGAAAATTCTAGATAATTATTAAAAAATACATATATTTACAAGATAAAGAACTATGGATATGGAAATAGAAACATATTGTGTAAAACTTGGTATACACAGAAGAGCAAATAAAGCATAAGCTGTTTTATACTATTATATATAGTATAGTACAAGATTAATAATTACAAACTCAATAATTACTGTTAATTCACAAAAATCATTTTGTTGAATAAAATTACCTGAAATGAGAAGGCTGAGAATTTATAAAAGGAATATACGTCGCATCGTCAGTCTTCCATTTCTTGTCAACAATGCAATTTTCACCGACTAAAGTTAAAGCAGGTAATACATACAATGAACCATCTAAAGTAATGCATAATAACCAAGTACCACTTGAATCAAAGCAAAAAGCAGCGATTTGTTTATGCGGCCCTTGAAACCAAGGTATCTTTTTAATGACAGGTAGACAAGAGGATTCTCTTTTAAAATAAAGAATAATTTCGGCATTGTTGTTTGCCAATGCAAAAAATAATTTTCTTTCAAGTTTGCATTGTACACTATGCTGTATCTCGGTGGTTTTAATTAAACACTGCAATTTAAATAAATTCTCGTATGCCGTCTCAGGATCCATCATGTATCTGCTGAAGTAATAAATACATTTCACTCATTCACTCACACACATACATATGTTTATACGTGTCCCAATATGTATATACCTATTATGTGCAACGCATTTTTACAAATTGTTATTATAGTTATGTTTTGCAAAATATCACAACTTGTAGTAATTTAGAGGTTATATTTCAAGGAAATGTCAATGACAACTCATTAAATAGCGTTCAAAAAACAAACTATCTTCTATCACAGAATGTATTTTATATCCTTCTTGATCTCCAAGTACCTATACAATGATCGTTTACGTCGAGCACTTAATTAACGTGTATTAATTAGAAACTTTCTATTAAATTACATCTTAATTTTCTTACAATGCGCGGACAACATTGGACAACATCCGCCACGTCGCGCGCGCGGCAAGCGTTTAAACTATTTGAGAAACGTTGCCGCGTCTCTGTCGATAGTGTCGGTCTTGTGCTGCCCGTACGTGCAGAATATATCATATAGAATCTTATACCAGTACGGCGAATCACCGGTACGAGATATTATTTAAAGACCGACACCCTTACGGCGGGAGTTAGCGTGGCTGGGTTAATAATAATTGCTAAAATTAAAGCCATTAACCAATAATATTAATAATTAATATAATAATAATTATTATAATTTAATGATTTATATATTATGTTAGATCAATGTTTATTTAGCCATGTACATACATACAGTGACATTATACGTACATTGTAATTCATCTGTATTATAACTATAATTGCTATATGTATATAAAATATATACATATTATATATAGTTATAATTTTATTCAAAACTGCAGCTTTTACTTAAACTTTTTATAGTTACCATACGTGATTATCCAGAGAGATGATAAAACAGCTGGAAAAAATGTAATTTTGCGGCAATATATTTGATATTATAGCATTATATAGGTATTCGTACTTATTTATAAAGCGCATTTATTTTATAATAAAAATCATGATCTTAATGATGTATTATTCAAAAAAATTGCAAATTTTTGTCGACAATCGATAACATCGACACTTTGCAAACCTCCGGGCCTGCCGGGCTGGCACGAAAATTTGCCCAGGACTGACGGTCTTTAACGGTTTTTAAAATAAAAAATTTTTTTTTAATTTTTTATATGATTTGATTTTTAAAATAAAAATTGCTTTTTGACCCACAACTACCCACCACCACCACCCACTACCACCAACCACAACTACCCACCACCATCACCCACCACCACCACCGATCACCACCACCCACCACAATTAGTACCTACTACCACCATTTTTTATATCATGTAATTTTTAAAGTAAAAAATTTAAAAAAAAATTTTTTTATATTTGATTTTTAAAATAAAAATTTTTTTTGACCTACCCACCACCACCACCACCACCCATCACCACCACCTACCATCACCACCCATTTTAATTAAACAAATTTTAATTTTTGAAAAAAATAAATTTCCAAAAAAATTACGTTTTAATCGGCCATTTTTAAATAAAATTACGATTTTATAAAAAATAGCCACAAAAATGTCTTTAAGATGAGCCCAGAAAGAAGTCTATATCTTTATTTTTCTGGAAGATATGAATTTTTGAACATTG
>NW_012026812.1:4378002-4381326 GCF_000956235.1 Wasmannia auropunctata
TATATATATATATATATATATATAGTTCAAAAATACTTTGAAAGATAAAAGATCGAGCTAACAACCTTCGTCGATACGCCGCATTAACATTGATAGTACTTGAAGACAGAATTTAACTGAGAATAAATTGTTCGCGTACCAATCCTTTCCTTCATCGTTGTACTTGCTTAAATTTAAGTATCTTCCTATTGCATCTTGACTGTAAAACGGTAAGATAAAAAAATAAAAATGCTCTTCGTCTCATTCTAATCATCTTATGATGATGCTATCGCAGGGTTTCCTTAAATTATCCATACTTTCTCTCTCTACAGTTGAATTGCAATTTTAGTATAGCATATATAATAAATCTCGTATATTAATTTTACTATCTTTTGATCTCCAATTCGGAAAAAAATGCTCAATTTGAAGCCAAATAATTTAAGTTCTTAAAATGAGAGTCTTGGAATCCCTGTGTGTCTCTAAATAAATGAATCCCATTCAAAGATATATAGTATAGTCGTACTAGATAAAGAGAGCACACAAGCTGCTGCAATTAAAGTTACAGCAAGTTTGCAATATCGAAAATCTTACCAAAAAAGTAACAATCCAAGAGGATGACAAATGATATGTAAATGTTCGAGAAAAGTGTTCTCCAAACTTTGCATCGGTAATTCGTGTTCGATCCAAAAACCAATTGCACTCTGCAATATTTCACATTTCACGGTATTTGCATTATTATCGATACTTTTTAAATAAAACTTTAACGCTTTT
The DNA here is from genome assembly GCF_000956235.1 of Wasmannia auropunctata. Lineage (NCBI taxonomy): Eukaryota > Metazoa > Arthropoda > Insecta > Hymenoptera > Formicidae > Wasmannia > Wasmannia auropunctata. Next base: position 4,378,753 of record NW_012026812.1, read on the forward strand.
ATCGTTTCGTTGACTATGTAATTCCTTTGAGAACGTGAGGCCACTTTGTCCGAAAACACAGTTTTCTCTTCATTTATGTTATCGCGTCGATTGTCATTGTCAGTCAACATTGTCTTCGTGTAAATCGATCGAGTTGAATTTTGTGCGGAATTACGAGTGACGTTTTTATGCCGCAGAAGCGAATCGTTTTCATTAAAAATAAGATTCTCAATCCATTCTTGTTGCTCATCTTCGTTAGTGTTATATTCGGCGTCGGAGTGATGATTTGCGTTAACGTTTGGCGAGAGATGGTCATTTTTTCGAGTTTTGCATAATTCCTCTAGACCACCTTGACAATCAAAAGAATATAATTCCTGTGCGAGTGTTTGCAAGTTATTCAACGATCTACTCGCAGAAATTTTTCTCCAGCTTCGAACGACGCTGTTTTCCAAGGTTTCCATAAGATTTTTCTCCGCTTGTCTATTAAATAATTCAGTATTTTTCTTGATATTTCGGGACGACATGGAATCTCTCGTCGTAGAATCTATGTTTTGTGTTGAACTAATCTTTGTTGTGGATTCTATTCTTTCATATGGAATTTCTGACATTGAATTTTTGGGTGACTGAAGGCTCAACTTGTGTAACATCTTCAACTGATAAGTAAAAGCAGCCAAAACGTCATTTTCTAATGCTGCAATTTTAGAACAGGCCTGATAATTTTCCAATTCGATGCACTGCAACGGAAAGAATTCACCATGTAAAATTGTTTTAGTAGCAATAATCGTTATGCGTCACATTTTGTTTCAATTACAATTCAAACATCCAATTTCATAATAAAATTAATTGTTAATTATTAATGTCACACATCACTTTGGAAAGAAGAAAACGAAGGCTTGATAATATATATCTCACGTGTTGCGCTCTTCTCAATAAAAGCAAGATGGACAAAAATCGATACAAATATAAACCAAAAAATGGAAAAATTCGCACATTACTTTACGTGTTTATTTAAAACATTACGAACAACGAAATATGGAAGATGCTGATAATTTACGAGAGGTATCAATTATTTGACTACAATGATTGGATGATTAAAAAGGAATATTTCTTTCTTCTTCTTCTGAATTTCATTGAGTTATTATTATGTCACGCCTATTAATCATCAGATAAGGCAATCAACCAACCTTTTCTATAATATTGACGGAATTATATAAACTGTAGAAATGTTCCAGAGCATAATGAAGTGTCAATTCTCCAGGTGCTTTTTCGATAACGCTCAAAGGACGGACGAATCCGGCAAGAGGAAACACGTCGCTAGATCGATAAGATATCACTGGGGTAGAAATACCAGGTACTTGACTAGGAACGTCCAAAGAAATGTGCAATGCATTAGGGAGTCGTACTATTCGCTTTGACGATTTCAGCAATACGAGTTTATCGTCGGTATCGCGTGCTTCTTTCGCAGGAATGCGACCCAATTGCGCTCTGCTGTTATTGCCCCAAGCTAATACCGTACCTCCTAAGAAATAAATTAATGTATAACATTTATAATACACGCGCGACATTTTTATTTTCCAAACCATTAATAATATCGTGCATCTCGTGTATTGTGGAAGAGAAGAGTAGTTATAATATGATATTAAAAGGTTCAATTACACATAAACTGCGTAATTTACATTTTTTGGTCAGATTTAATTAGTTTTATATAAGAGAATAACAAGTTATTAAATAATTAATAACTTTATTAAATTTGATTGAATTTAAAGAGATTTAAGGCAAGACTGTATTTACGTGTGTCAAATGGCGTGAGATTAAGGCGGATAATATTTAGTTATTGAAGATATTTTGTGCGTGTATGTATTACATGCATGTATATCTTGTTTCTTTTATAACCTGATTGTATCGCGACCGTATAATCATATCCACAAGCAATGGCATCAGCATTAATTACAGGATTGATTCTCTCTTTATTTAGGCCAGTATTTCCTATATGCATCGACGAATCACTGATATTCCCATTGTTCTCAGGTATATTTCCGTTATTTGCCAGTGAATCATTCGACTTGGCGCCAGTGTTCAAGTCTCGTTGATTTTGCACTCTTTTAAAATCATTGTGTCTAGGAGGTATTTGTGCAAAAATACAGGCTGAATTATAATATAAAGGCGTTGGAATTGGCACTTCTCGTCGTGTGCCATTACCTATCTGACCATCCAGATTGCGGCCCCATGTATATAAAGAGCCATCTTTTGTTATCAATGCATTATGATGACAGCCAGCTGATATCTGCGCAAATTATCACAAATTTACATTACATCTACATAAAGTGGATGGACAATTATTTTCTACAAACGTCACGAGCTAATATTCTCCGCACGTTTAATTTAAAGATACATATATATATATATATATATATATATATATATATGTGTATGTATACTCAATGGAGCGCATGAAATATAAAGAGACGATATTACCAATTTTGCTCGCCGTTTGATTCGATATTCGAGCTAATGCAAAATTCACTCGTGGAATGTAGCGTAATATCGGTTAAAAACAGCACACATATAAGCAGTAGTAAAAATATAATCTTAGCC
>NW_012026812.1:4382151-4392280 GCF_000956235.1 Wasmannia auropunctata
TATATATATATATATATATATATATATGTTTCTTTTCTATTTATCATACAATCGCTCTCTCTGAAAAAAAAGCGATAAAAGCGACTTACAATTAGATTAACTAACCATTCTATGATATTATACTATTGATATACAATATTAAAGCCAAATTTCTCACTTTAAGTCAAATTAAAAACTGAAGGCACATGTATTACAACACATTTTCTGACCGTCTGTATCCCTGAGTTACATCGCGGTCTTACGGTATCACATTAATTAATAATTTTATATAATAAAATAAATAAGATACATTATTTGATATATACAAAGAGACATTGATTTTATTTTTTTATAATAAGTAATAACTATTTGTAGACATCATATCGAAGTCGATCCGATATCAAGGCCCGTTAAGATGAAATATCGTTCTTGTAAACGTTTCATATGTGACGTTAGACATGCATTTTCTATGTACAAATCCTTCACCAATATATCAGCACTCGCTAATTTATCAGCCTATTGAGATAAAGAGCATAATGATAGAAATTTATTTTATTCAGCAGTTTAATTTTTACATTAGCTTTATCATTAAAGTTTAGCTTTGATTAACCATTCTGTATATTTCAAAATTAATGCATATTTTTAAAAATATCTATTAATTTTCTACGTACCTGATCAACAGTTGTTTGAACCTGTATGTGAAGATTTTCTTGGGTATTACGAAGAAGGCACTGTAATTCGCATACTTCCATCTGGTGCTGCACCATAATACCTGTGGAAAAATAAATTGCAATAATTTTTTTAAATTCTTTAAATTTAAAACCTTGAACCAAAAGAGAATAATCTTTCATACAAACATATAATCTTGGAAGAGAAAGATGTATTAAATTATTTTATAATAATGGTATCGCACAAAATAAATAAAAAAAGAAAAAAAAACTTACGTTGCAATAATTTTTCAATGTACTGCCGCTGTTGTTTAATATAACGCTGCAAATGCCGTTTCTTGCGTTCTTGTGCATAAAGTTTCATTTTTAAGTTTTGAAAAATGTTTAAATCGACGCAATCTACTTGCTGTTGAACATTATTCTGTGAGCACGTACAGCTGCTTTCTTTCAGTACATCACGTATCAATTTAAATTCTGATTCGCACTTATCGTCCTCTTTCATTGCCAACGTGGTTTTATCAGTAATATGTGAACTATTGTGATATAACTTTGGATCTCTACTTATACCTTTTATTACTTTCACAGGGCATTCAGTATGCGTATAATACAGATTATGACCGTCAATGTGATCACCTTGTTTCAACAATCTGTTGAGATTGTTAGATAATGGAAATTCCACCGAAGTATGACATGGTTGATTATTTGTGCCACATAAATCCATATTTACGAATATTTCGTTCGTTGATAGAATACTAGACATACTGGAAGATTTACAGTGTGATGAATCTGAGAATGTTGCTAAAGAAATTTCGTCTGGGACTTGTACGTAGGAATCATTTGTAATTGGTTGTTCTACCAGTCTTAATTTTTCACGCAAATCTCTTATTTCTAGACTCTTCTGAGAAATGTTGTTTTCAGTTTTTATCTTCCATTTCTCAAATTCTTCCTCGAGATCTATATACTGAAATGTTAAAGATACAAAAATATTTTTATCAATATATAAGTGAATGTGTGCAATGCATGCAATAAATGAATGCAAATGTTAAAGATGCAAAAATATTTTTATCAATAAAATAATATGAGTGTGTGTATGTGAGCATAATAAAACGCATATGTAATGAAATATTTCGAGAACAAACACAGATTTAAGTACAAGTGAATACAAGATTTTATCTCACCTGTTGTTCCAAGTTAAACTTTTCTTCTATGGGAGACAACCGTCCGTTACTTTTTAATTTATCTGAGGGACTGATTAATTCCTCGTACTCTGTTATTTTATTAATAAGCTCGGCAAGTTTGTCGTCACTTATTTTTTGTTCTTGTTCAAAGAGCTGTCTTTCCTCTTCTAATTTGGCAGCCCAATAATCTTCACATTCTTCATATTCTGCTTTTAATAAGTCTAAACTTCGTTCGAGTTCTTGACAACGCTCGTTCAATTGCTTCTTCTCCATCTCTAATAATTCTACGTTTGTTGTCATTGTCATTGTCATTCTTGGAACGACACTTTCGACTTCTGTAACGTTCGGACAACTATTTCTCTCTCTGCTCTCTCTAGTTTTGCATTGATCCGTATATATATGATGTTCTTCTTTTCGCGGTGGGTAATCTCTAAGACTCGTTGCTTTATTTTGCGTTAGATTTTTTACATCTTGACTAGTGAAATTATCCAAATCCGTATCTTCTGCGCTATTTGACGATGTAGTCGTACGTTTCGTGGCGGTAGGTGGCTTATTTAGTATTTTCGAAACAACTAAATCTCGCAAGGACTCATTAGCTCGTTCCTCACATTCCATTTCAAGCTCAGACGCTATACTTTCTCCAAAGTCTTGCTGCAACGTGAAACAACGTGGCGCAAAGTTCGATCGCACGCCAGTGATTAATTTCGTTACACTATCTCTCAAAGCACACCTCTCTGGCAAGCATTTTATATTCGTTGATAATACTCTTTCCAGATCTTTTATAATTACATCTTCAATTGTATCTCTTTTGTATTTCTGCATTGTATCAGACCTGGATATGTCTGGATCGGTCTGACCTTCGTCTACCGATATGATTCCAGAGCCAAAAGACGTTTTATCATTGATCTGTCGATCTACTTGATACTCCTGTGTGATCATACTCATATAGTTTTCATCTTCATTGTTATCAAGTTGTAAATCGTACGCCAAAGACGACGGTATCTCGTCGTCGTATCTCGTAACATTTTCTTTGCTGTAACATTTGAAAGTTTCCAATTCTGCACCAAGTTCGTCATTTTGATCTCGCAAAAGAGTCACTTCGGACTGCAATTGTTTAATACGATCGACGAAGAAATTAACTTGCTCCTGTTGCTTAGCTTCTATACTTTCTATCTCATCGTGCTCAGCGTCTAATACTTTTAGTTGAGTTAACAAATCGTTATTAGATTGCCGCAACTTTTCAATCTGACCAACAAGAGTTTTATTTTCCGCTTCGAGCATTTGACTTTCTTGCAAAATATTTACAACTTTATTCTTCATATCGTGATTTTCCTTTTGTACCGTCTGTAATTGATCGTCCTTTGATTTTAGAGCCGCAGCATCCATCTCCCGTTCGATATTAAATTGATCCGACAATTCTTTCGTAATTTCAGCATAACGTTGTTCGCTCTGTCTCTGCAAATCTTTCTTCGTCTTTTCCAGTTGAATATGATATTCATCAATCTCCTGTGCCAGTAAATTTGCCCGTTCGTTAGCCTCCAACATGTCAATTCGCATCTTCTCTTTTTCCACTTTCATGTTGTCTATTATAGCAATGAGATTGCGTTGCTCATCCTGATGGGTAATCATCATTTCTCGTAATAAACTAATATGAGTCTGAATGGTACTATTATTTAACGATTCATTCAAACTCTTGAGTTCGTCGCATATGATATTTGTTATTTCTGCAAGACTCGTATTCAAAGTATCAAGATCTCCACTGGACGATAGTGTGGTTGCATTAGAAACACCAGCGACTCTTTCCTCTTTATCCGAATCTCCATTAGCATTCTGCATCGGATTAATTTCACGAGATGCACGAGATGTATTAAAATCTAATGTATTTACATCACATTTTACAATACTGTCGTGAGATGCAGCATCCTTTCGCAAAATCTCAACATTTTTTCTTTTTTCAAATATAATTACAAACTCATCGAAGCTTATCAATCCATCGCAATTGTGATCAAGACTCTCAAAGATAGATTCTGCAATCTGTTTCGGGAGTTGTGGAATTTCTAAACAACTCGAGATAAATTGCATTGTCGCAGGATCTGTGTTTCCTCTGGTTAAGTAAATCTTAATTTTCTCCCATAAGTGTGTCAGTCTATTCTCATCCATTGTAACGACAGCTTTCATATCTTGAAGATGAACCCTCGATGAAGCACTCGTGACCAATGGTAAACTGACTTGACTTTTCTCAATATCAAGATTGGATATATTTAAATTATGGTATGGCTGTACAATATATTGCTTATCGCTGATTAAACCATGGAATTTTTTCAACAAGAGTAAGAGACCATCTCGAAATTCATGAAAGGATATCGTCTGTTTAGTTGGATGATGTTTGCTAATGCATAATTTCAATTCCTCGATCAATTCGCTGAGGTGTAATTTATTGCAAATAGAAAACAGATCATTCTCATCAAGTTCATCCTCTCCTTTCGTCAAACAACTTTTAAATACAGCAAAAAGCTGTTGCTCATAAAGATCATTGTTGTGCTCAGCCATGTTCTTTTCTCATGATTTCCTAATTAATTAATGCTTACTTCCATAACATATATCTGCAAGAAATAACAGAAATCTTGTGCATTATGTTACAGTAAATACATACTTTATGTTGCGCACACACACACACACACACACATACACACACACACACACACACACACACACACACACACATACATATATATAGATTCAAATTATGTACTTCTTTGTGCATATGCAATACAAATCTGTACGTCAAATGACTATTTCTATCAAACATAGCTAATAAAACTTGTGATTAAAGACAAAACTGTAAAAAAATCTCATAAAAATTGCTGTGTGTATGTGCTGCTATGTGTACACACTGGAATATATAAACAATGTTTATTTTTTTATACTAATACTCGGAATGTGATTTATATTCGTTGTCTCCTCTCTCTCTCTCTCTCTCTCTCTCTCATACAATATAATTTCAATTCAGTGAAGGGCTTTATCATATTAGTGCTAAATTGTCATGTTAGTGCTAAATTAATTTTGATCATGATAAACTGCAATGAGAACTTGTGTTTCAATATTCTCAATCTAACATAGTCAAGATAATATAATAAATAACGAAGAAAATAATGGAAAACTTGATTACGATATTTTGTGTTGAGCGAGACTCAAATGTGAAATACACATGCACAAAAGATTTATGCATACATGATATTAAGGTTAATCGTGAAGGATCGTTATTAACCTATCAATTCTATCCACGTATTACTTTTATAAAAGGTTATTCTTTATAACATCAAATTTTACAAATTCATCAAGTTTTTGGATTATGTTATTTAAATAACGTACTTTATTTAACACAAAGATACTCCAATACGAACTAAAGCTAGTTAATTGTTTTCGACACTGGCACTTGAAACTTTAACATAAGGGCTGCGTTCCGCAAAGCGCATCATGCGCAAGATTTATCTTTTTATCTTTGTTTAACGTTTGATGAACAACAAGGACACCATGATATATCGTGCGCATGATGCGCTTCGCGGAACGCACCCAAGTAGTTGACATCCTACGACATCCGACCAGCGACCACACAACTGGCTTTTTCTATATTCGAATTCTTCTTGAGAGAGAATACTCCTGGCGTATAAAATAAAATCTATCCACTGGCGCCTCCATGCATGTACACGTTGAACCACGTAGCCACGGATATTTTCGACGGATAACATAAGTATGCGTATGTATGTATGTACATACATACATACATACATACGTATGCATGTATATACATACATACGTAACATAATACATAACAATTTTTTTATACATATAATAAAACGCACAACTTTGTTACAGGCAACAAAGTCGAAACATTTGCCAATTATCTTTTGTACTTAAAAAAATAAAGTAATTTTATATAAAACAAATTATTAACATTTTTATGAATAACTCGACATTTCTTTTATATATACATATGTATATAAATTTTTTTTAAATATATTTACATTTCTTGTACATACATACATACATATGTATATGCATGTATATATGTATATTTGCCAGTAAATTTTCAACAATCTCTATATTACATATTCTACTTGTATTTGCAGCGATTAATAAATCGACGAAAAGTTTGTATTTGCATATGTAACTCTTTTATACGTATCGACCAAGTTTTTACAGTTTAGCAAATACAAGATTAATTAATTAAATGTAACGCTAAATATATTTGTCTGCAATAAATATGACAACGTTAACTTACTATAATAAATATGATAAATAATAATATAGATAATAATGATAAATAATATATATATTTATATCTATATCAATTAAATTATTTACACATACAAAATGTAAAAAATTGTTAAAGCTATAACACACACACACACTCACATACACACACGCGCGCGCGCGCACACATGCACATAATTAAAACTAGCAGCAATAGCATCTCAACAAACAGATTATTATTATTATATATTATAACTGCAATAATGTAGCAACATTATAACATTTCTGTAATGACGTAGCTGGGAATATTGTAGACATTGCAGTTCTAATCTATATCTGCTGAAATGAATGTAGCCGCAACAGCAGAAATCATCACTCTTTTGACTTACAATTTAAAATAATATCGTTTTCTTTTTTTTCTGTAATGCACAGACAATACTTGCAAAAGGTAAAAACAGTATATTACTTACATTTTATAATCTATTTGATATATCATTAGCATTTTCTTTACTATTTGCAATTCGCGAGCCAAACTGGAAAGCTCTTTTAGGAAAATTAGCTGTACATTGAAAACCAATCTTACAGGCTAGCAAACGTAATAATAACTTATCTCCCAATCCACTTGGCATTTTTTCAGTCGGATAACATCTGCCAATAATTTATATATTCATTAGTAATAATAGCTACTAATTGTAGTTTACTAATATTTAAATTTACCTCTCCCATGGTTTTATACGCTGCACATATTTCACTAGATTTTCGTCGAGATACGGCAAACGGGATTGTTTCCCATGATCAGAGACAATCCGATCGTCCCGACCTAAATTTCTTTCGGAAATCCTGGCCAATTCGATATTTAATTCTTGTACCAGCGCATCCCATCCTTTATGTCTCAATATAGTTCTATGTCTCATGTATCCACCAAATAATTCATCAGCGCCTATACCTAAAAGCAATATCCTGCATGGCGACTCATACGCTTCGTTGCATGGGTAGAGAACACCTTTTGCTCGACTTGCAAACCACATGGCACACCCTAGACTCTCATCCAGGATTGTACATAATGGATGCAATAAATCACAAATTCGCGATGCACGATACAGCTGCAATTCCACTTGCGTAATGTTACACTGAAATAAGCATTGTAATTAGAAATATGGTTTCACACACACAAATACACACGATACCTTTTTTTTCTTTTTTTTTTTGAAAAATATATCGAAATTCAAGAACAATATTTCGAACATTTAGATACTGTACTTGTATAAAATTCCATTTCCTGTTGGGACAAATTTGCAATAATTCCGAGTATGTTTGTCGTCCAGTTTTTCTGTCTGGTACATCATATTTTTGCGTTGTATTTCCCTTTTCGCTGTGACTTGTGTTCTGGTTTGTGCTTCCAGATCTTTCAAATGCAACATTAATAAGATCGATACTTTCGTCTTCTGGAACGTATTTGTCAGCAATTGCTGTTAAAATTGCTGAGTCTAAGCCACCAGAAAATAATATACCGATTTTGGAATGGGTGCAAGTAACACTTTCGCCGCTTAGCACGATTTTCATGCAGTTATTGCAATAATTTGGTTTCTTTTTTACTCTGATTTTCACAGACTGATGCAGGAGTTCCGTCAAACATTCGACTCTTTCATTTACCTCTGCATTTTTCAATAGATATTGCAATACTTCATTAAAATTCTTACTACATGGTACATTTTCTAGATATTCCACATCTTTTGGATTAGGATGCAGATGTAAATTTATCAGCGCCGACGAACAAGTGTTCAATATAGTCTCTTTAATGTCAATATCTACATTTAAATTTGTCTCCAAAATTTCAATAACATCCGTAAACCTCAAGTCAGGTTCTTTCCATGGATAGCATGCTAAATTTATTCGTGACGTATTTAAATTTATTGCAAAGATACCTATAGCTGGTACTTCTACAATTCCCCTAATTTTTTTATTTGCAACTGAGGCTAAAGTCAATGAATTTGTTTTGTTATCTACTTTCAAAAGTAAACTGTGCCGTCCGATAATATCTCGTCCAAAATATAACATATTGCTTGATTTTTGATAGTACACTAAACAGTAAGGGCCTTCGATCTTTCGAAGCACAGACATGATATCTGTAGTCGATTGTAATTCGGCTAATATGATATTTGTATCACAAACATCGTCTTTTGCCTAAAACAAACATGGATTATTATGGCATTTGTTGGACAATTGCAATTATTACAATACGTGTAATAATTGCTTATACACACGCATAAATATTGGTTAATTATCTATATTCTCTTTAATTGTAATTTTTTTGTTCAAAGGACTCAGAATTGATCACGAGTTCAATTTTACTTTTGTATTTTTTACACACTTGTTCAGAGATGTCCCAGCCAGAGGTGTCCCAGCATCATTTTATTCAACATTCAGTCAGAACAAAATAAGGATAAAATGACACTGAGGAGTGATATTTCTGAATGCAGCTACTATGATTTAATATTGGATATTTTGCACATCATTAAATTGAAAATTATCTTTAATATTTATTAAAAGCATTGATCGAAATATTCCATACATATGATTTACATACCAAACAACCCGAGAAAAGATCTCCATTCCAAAGTAACAAGTTATCATTATCATCCAAACTTGGTTGCATCGTTATTCTTAATCCTTGCATCCATAACACTGCGGCAGCAAAATATCCGTGCCAGTCATGACTCAATGTCAAATGTTTCTCCATGAAATAATCAGGGCCTCTTGCAGATATTGCATCCTTGCAAATATTCCACTAAATAATAGAGATAAATTAAATCAAACTATTGGGAAAAATATACATTTATTACGTTTATTACAATTATGTACGAATGTATCATACAACGCGACAAGCTTCTTTTGCATCTGTTGTTGAATTAAGTAATTTTTCAAAAAATACAAAATATCAAACTCTCATCATAAATTTTCACAAAAGTAGCACACAATTTATATATTTAAATGCACAAGTGCTAAATTTAGCAAAAAATTTCTATTGTTTCTTTCATTCTATAAGAGATAAAATATTGACACAATTTCACATATACCTAAACTTTCGTTGTAAAATTCTTACAGAAACCTAAGCTGTTCTTTTGGTCAGACATTTTTACTGCATTCTACATATTTTTCTATTCGTTTTTCTTCTTTTATATTCAAATATCACAATTATAATATATGTTTAAAATCAAGTTTTAAAGGAATGTAAATAAGAGTTACAGTTAGATATATTGTTAAAAAAAATGTATATAAAATCGAAGATAAAATTATATATTTATTAATCTCATAATTTTTCAAAATAATTTTTATCTATCAAAATTATTATTGTTCGACTATAATCTCCTTCATATAGAAATAATAATTTCAAAATTCTTTTCAGATAAAAATACAGTATTGCATATAAAATGGAGAATCTAATCAAAAGAAACAAATTTTTAGTTTCTAATAAGAAAAAAAAGAAAAATAATATGGTTTACATTTTTGAAAATTCTAGGATTTAATAAAATCTAATTGCATTTATATTTTCAATAATTGGTCATAACGTTTGTACCTGTTTAGAGGATTCAGAGTCTTGTCCGGGTTGATATATAGAACAAAAAATTCCACACATTGTGATGCCAGCACGAGGAAAACTGATATATTGTATACAATTTTATCACTGGAAAGAATGTATAAAGAGAATAAAAAAAAACACACAAAACAAAATTGGAGGCAAAACTAATACAATCGATGCTAATTGTTAGCAATTTTTAATCTGTGTTCTGACTTCTGAATCTAGAATCTGCTGTCAAGGTTACAAGCATTCATACTGGCAGTGCAGTCAGGGAGAAGCATGCTTCTCTCCTCTCTGCGCTGCAGCTTTGAGTATACATATAGACATGGAGGGGTAATATTGGCTCGAAAACTGTGTCCAAGATGTGTGCGAGAGAGAAAGGTAGACGAGTAATGTTCGTCCTTTGTGCGCATGCGTCCATCATTCAACAGACAGAGAGGACGAAGCATCACGTGGTATCGCTCGTATAC
>NW_012026812.1:4396922-4401983 GCF_000956235.1 Wasmannia auropunctata
ATATTTACAATTTTAATTACTCGTTTCGCTACTCTGCTAAAAGATTATTTTTAGTAAAATTCTTAAAGTAGTAGAATGTATAATGTGCTTTACTCTTCTCTACATCCTTTATGTATCTTATAGGATTAATATCGATTTATAACGATAATCATGATAATTTGCGAGATCATTTTCATATTTTTTACAAAATATATCTCAATATTTCAATTGCAAATTAATAAATATTAAATATTAAAAATAGATATTATAATACTCATCTGACATAACGTGGAAGAGAACCTCGATGAATTATAACCTCACGTACACCCCAACACTAACCAAACTAATCCAACGTGTCACGACGCGAACTGCCCTCATCAAAATGAACTGCTAGTGCGCACTATTAGTGTAGTAGTAATACTACTGAAATATAGTAGTGTCACTGCTGATATTAGTAGTGTCACTACTTGTGACTAGCAGTGTTGAAGTGCAATAAGAAATTCGCGGTAGTGTCACTAATAGTGTTACTACTCATTCGAGTAGTAACACTGCTAACTTTTGTACTACTGCACTACTGCACTAGTAGTTTCACTACTTATACCATAATAATGAATAGTGATACTACTGGGATGAGTAGTGATACTATTAGTGCAATAGTGTATTAGTGTACTACTGACGAGTGACGAGTGATATTCTAACGTATTATTGTAATACGTATGCAAATTATTTGAAAAGATAGGGATCATATATTAAATGGATTCTTATGAATTTAAAAAATAATTTTAATAAAATAATTTGAAATATATCAATGTTAAAAATCGATATAATCGGAGAAAATAATTGATTATTTTTATACTTTTTGCAATTATATATATATAAATTGCTAAGCAATGCTTTCATAATGTTTTTTAAATAATTTTTACTATAATTTACGAAAAACAGTATAATATGCAAAACAAAATTTATTTAATATATATCTGCAGTTTCTTTAATATTTAAATTATAATAATGTTATAATTATTTAAATTATATTTATGACCGCGTATATGGAGAAAAAAGAAATATAAATGTGAACTACATTTTTTATAGTAAAAAACGAAATTGTAAGCAGTTTTTATTGATTTGTTATACAATGTGCAGGAAATACATGTAATACATAATGGTGCAAACGAACAGAAATTTAGAAAATATATACACTGCTAATCAGTTTCAACGTTATTTACAAGACGTACAATGCAATAAGTTTGGTCACCATCATTTGTGCATCTGTATGGCATTCTGACGCATTTCGATCGCATTACATTCGGTAAAAACGCAGTAATATTTTCAGTTGCAGTGGCTATTACAAACAAATTTTTTGACGTAATTCGGTACTGTTGTGTACTACATATAACTTCATTAGACGGTTGCAACCTCTTGCCAATGATAATGTATTTTAATTCATTACTCAATGTAGTACGAATACCCAATATAGATTGCAACGTAACAAAGGAACCGTCTTGCAATTCTACTGTACTATTATGTCGTTTTTTAAGTAATTTATAAGATTCCGTGTGCCACAACATCTGCAAAAATATGAACCGATCAAATTTCTCTGCATAATTTTGAATTTCTTCTCGTATTAGAGCTTCTATTTCTGTTTTTTCAATTACTGATAACTGAATTTGAACAGATTTTCCAAATAGCCTTAGATCAGATCCATATGTTATGCACCGTTGTGGGCGAAATACTTCACTCATTCTTTTGAATAAGTTCTTAGCATCCTGAGAACAATTTCTACGTGAAAACGCTGTTGTTGATAATTGTTCTACACTCTTATATCGTAAATATGATTTGCATATTTGTTCTGGAATTGCATTGGAACTTTTGAACATTTTGCTTAATACTCCGTTATAATGCTCAAACGGAAATGTAGACGATGCCCAAAGAGCGCCAAACCTTCGAACACTTTCTGGTATGTGAAGCATTAAATGACAATTAAATTTGTAATATTCTACTCCATATAATTCCCCAATTTCCAAAACAAATGTTTTTATAGCTACTTCAGCAGCAGCAAACTCCTCATCGTAAATTTTCTCTTTTAAAAACACGTGCATACTAAACACTAGAAGAAACCAATGTTTAACATACCTTTCAGGCATTTTATTCTTTAAACATATTATAGAATAGTACAACAGATAATTTTTCCATTCTGAACCCTTCCAAATTTTCCTTTCAGTAATTGATCTAGGTGTTCTCGTTAGTTCAGAAGGCGGTTTTATTTGCAATAATTTATCATCAAAAGCTGCAGTGTGTCTTCCAATATACCAAGGCTTTTCATGATTTGCAGGATCAAAAATTGTTTCTGTAAAAGTTTTTACTACTCCTAATAAGACACTATGTAAATAATCTGGTGTAAATGACTTTATAACATGAAAAACTGGGAGCAGCATGAAAACTGATGGTCCTTTAACACCTCGTATTGAAATGTTATTTTTAAGTGCTTCTTCACAATCTCGTTCATGCTGTGGAAGTGTGCGAGGCATACATATATCTCCCGGATATACTCTGGTAGTTCCTCTTCCTACGGGTACTTGCACACCTTCGTGCAAGCAAAAAGAACAACCATAGTGACCGTTGAATTGTACAATTTCTTGGAGTATCGACCTTGCTACTGAATCGACAGGACTTACTATGGTATGTACTTTTATGTGCACCTCAGGTTCGCCCACTACATTTCGAGAAATTCCTTTTTCATGCAGTACGCTTAATTCCTCGATAATAGGTTTTACAAATAAATGCATGTTAGGTTTGTCGCGACCGTACCATAATCCACAAAGAATCATTTTTTCTTTTCGAATCGTATATGGCAATTCGTTGATGCAAATTTGAATTGGCCATAGAGACAGACTTGACGAACGACATAATTGAACACCGTCAGTATTAAACTGAAGCGTTATATCATTACCGGAAATTACACCACTTCGTACTAATGATTTATAAAAAGAACCGGACGTTATATCGGAGTAAGAATTATTTTCTCTACGCATTAAAGTGTATGTATCGCTATTTACAATAGCACGCAATTGATCTTCTATGGACATTCGTAAAAAGTAATGCATTTTGGAATTTAAAAATGACTCATTAAATATTTCATTACATTGTGAACATATTAACGTTTTATCACGTCTTTGGGCATCGTTTTGCGTATTCAAAATAACGTGGCAGGACGGACAATAATAACTTTTAATGATTGATGTTAACGAAGGAAATTGTTTTAAAAACAGAAAACTGCTTCGAAAAACCATATTAGGTAATAGCATGTCTACCAAGGCGATTAAATGTTGTAGAGCAACGTCTGTTAAGTGGTGTCGAATGGCGAAATGCAGGAGCAGTAAGTAGGCTTCTTCCTTAGAAATTTGGCAACCATCATATAACGGAACTCGAATCTGTAAAGAAAAGTACCTATGCAACTTGATTTGCTTATAATTATAAGAAATAATACAAAAATATGTAAATATAAGTATGTTATAACGTATAAATTGAAGAAAAGTTAAGCAAATAATTAAAAAAAATCTTTGAAATTTCTAAACATATCTTACTTACAAGTTTTAAGCAATATTTCTTAAAATTCTCTCAAATTTAAAAAAAAATTGTAATTTGTCATTAAATATAAAATCACTTTAAATTTAAATTAAATTGAAATACAGAAAAAAATATTAATAGTGAAAACAATACGGTAACAACTAATTGTGAGATATGTTCAGAAATTGATTTTTACTGTATTGTTCTCACTATTAATATTTTTTCTGCATTTAAATTTGATTTAAATTTAATGTATTTTATATTTAACGACAAATTACAAATTTTTCTTAAAATTTAAGAGATAATGTTAAAAAATACTGCTTAAAATTTGTAAGTGATATATATTCAGAAATTTCGAAGCTTTTTTTTAATTATTTGCCTAACTTTTCATCAATTTATACATTATAATATATTTATATTAAGCTTGTTGAAATTTACAAAAAATTACATATAAAAGACGAAATCGTGACAACACTTACAGGTTCATTTTCTTCTTGTGCATATTCTGCATTATCAAAATGCTCCTCTGCATCTTCGAATATGTCATCGTCGCTCATGTTATGTTCGTTATCACTATTATTGTCATATTCAATAGGAATGTTAGTCTCATTATCGCTGTGTACATTTTCGTCGAAAATCGGTTGAAGTTGTTCCATTTCAATATTATTCCATTCTTCGTTATTGATTGGCTCATCATCGTTCATTTGCTCATCAATAATCAGATTCTAGGGCATTATATTCTCATTAAAAAATTTATTATTTATTTAGAAAATTTGTAAGATTTAAGCATATTTTAATTATTTAATAAGCATTTAATAAACGTTATACTAACCTCAGCCGCAGGCTGTGGAATACGTAGAACTTGCGCTCGTTTCTGGCGAGAGCGCAATGTCGAGTAAGGTACTGCATCATCATTACGCAGATAAGCTTTGTAAGAACCTCTTCGTCTTTGAGCATTCATCGTGTATATACCACTTATTATGAGTCACTGTTCTTTGAAATAATATATTTAGTTATTTTTTGTTTAATTTTAATATTTGAAGGTTTATACCGATATCTATAACAATTGACATTTAAAATAATAGAAAAATTTAAGATGTTCCGTTTCACGCATGAAACATAATGCATCATGATATCCTTGTTGTTTATCCAATATTAAATAAGCTAATAAAGAATAAAGTATATATATGTGCATTACCCTTACGAAAAAAAACTCTCAACTTTGAGTGTTCAACACTAAAAAAAACGCTCAAATTTGGGTGTTAACACTTAAAAAGGACGCTCAAATTTGGGTGTGATTTCGGATCATCAATTGAAGGTTACACTCAATTGAGGGTTAACGCCTTAAAAAAACCATCAAAATAACACCGAAATAAAACCCTGAAATGAAATACACTCAAATAAAAGTACCCAAAGAGCACAAAGTCGTCTAAAAGATGACTAAAAAAATTTATTTTTTATTATTACATATTATTTTTAGAGTTTAATTTGTGTTTATTATTCCGCATATTTTCTATT
>NW_012026812.1:4407487-4408126 GCF_000956235.1 Wasmannia auropunctata
TTTTTGCGGCGGCCGTCTTTTGGACAGCCGCCGCTGTCGCCGAATGTTTGATCGGCGCCGCGTGGAGATCTCAAACGAAGCCGCACATAAATCTCAAGCGGTGCCGCGAACGCGTGTGCAAGGGTGGCCGAGCTGTCCGTGTTTGTAAGTTCGAACGTTCGTTAATTGTATGTATGTATCGCATTTATAATTTGTGTTACGCATGTCGTGCACGACCCTCGGTCTCGTCGTTACAGTGTCCCATTTTATATTTGACAGTCAAATATTTGGAAATTGCGAGGTTTGAGAGAAAAATGTTTCAGACAAAAGTTGTAGGGTTTTGAGGGAGACATAAAATAATAACATTGGTTTGTTCCTGGGGTCGTCAAGGTCAGGACAAGGTACTACTTTGAATTTTTTGAATGAAACCTCCCATTTTTCGTTGCATATTCTTGCTTATTTCGAGAGCTTTCCAAAACACATAGATAAAATGTTTCGTCGTTAATCTCGAGTTTCTTATAAAGTTTGAAAGTTACAGTACCACCGGCATTTTAGCATTATCTAAGATTCTTAGGTGTCCGAACAATGGCTGAAACCTTTTGAATGTTCAGGATCATGAGCTTAACAATATGTGTTAAATAGTCATGATTATTGGAAAAT
>NW_012026812.1:4410683-4412439 GCF_000956235.1 Wasmannia auropunctata
TAAATGTAACCCAACCAGGACACAAATCTAGATAAAAACGTTTAGTTTTTTACTATCGTTCTTATTTCGCCAGTTTTGTTCCGCCGCTAACCCACAAGGTTCTTCATCTGATTTGTCAGAATTTATCGATTTTATTTCTAATTTCGGACTTTCGGGTTTTATAACATTAATTTTTGTTAAGATTTGCTTTGGCGTCTCGTAATGCATATTTGACATAGATGGTGATCTGTTAATTTCTGACATAGCTAATTTTGCTTTACCAGAGAAAGATTGAATATACCTAACCGTTAAAAATTTATCTATTAGCACAGATTATTAAAAAAAATTACACTTCGCATTGATTGCGAAGTGTAATTTTTTTTAATAATCTGTGCTTTATATCGTTAAATTCAGACTCAACTGCAGATGAACTTGCATTTATTTCGTCAAATCCAAATATTGGTATCATTATTCCACAGTATATGGGGAAATATGATAACAAAGATTTAATTTTTTTCGCCATTGCTGGAAAGTAATATGGATTTATGTTTACACCATTAGTAGCATTATGCAAATTATTAACGCAATTACTATCGAAGAACGTATTAACCCAGATAATCATTGCATTATCATCAGTAGAATTAAGTTTCTCGCTATTTTGATGTATATCTTCTTCATTAATATCTGTTAATGACAAATCCAATTCATCTACATCGCGACCGATCTCAGAACCCCGATCGGCAATTTCGTCTACATTAGAAACTCCTTTGATTTTATTGCAAAACAAAATTCGACATTTTTCAGCTAAAGTATCTTGCTGATTTTTGTCTTTTCCAATATTTTCACTTGAACAGAGAATAATCGTTGCTCGCACAATTTGTTGTAAATCATTGAAATCTGTTGTTCTTGTTACAGACACATCATCATTATGTAAATGTTTTAACTTTAGGATGGACTGCAGGTGTAAAAATTTTCCGTCTAGTTATAAAACTTACATAATGCGAAATATCTAAACGCAAGAAATTTCTTGTTCATGTTAACATGTTGGCATTTTTTCGTTTTTATTTGATATTAATAAGAACATTATGACTGTGACAAATATTCTTTTAGATCATTGCAATTACTAAATGCTTTTACAATAACACCCATTAATATCTGTCAAACTTATAAACTATCTGTTGTAAACATGGAAAACTTTTTTATTCGAACTACCGATTCGACGTATTTCTAACGCTATCTAAAAAAAGGCATGTTAATTTTGAACTCGAAATATATCGTTGTTCTCGAAGTTGTTGATCTTTTTCGCAACGATAATTGGGTTTTTCGCTGCGCTAACTTTGTGAGCGGCTGTCATTGCATATTTTGACAGTTGTGTGTTGTGTGTATTGAACGTAGATGTATAATAGAAATTATAGTAAAAATTTAAATAGCGCGCGCGAAACGCGCGTCTGTAATGCTAGTAACCAATAAAAAATAGATAATTTTATATCCGCCGCGTTCACGCGAGTTATAACAAACAAAAAGCGGAGCGCACGTGTAGGATACGTTGCTTACATCTCCTGAGAGTATTTTGTTTCTTGAGAGCGTAAACGGAGGAAGCGACAAGCGACAGTATCACAGTGGCTACCGTTGAGCATATATCACAAATTATCAGTGAAAGCAGTGTTTTTAAACCTTTCCGAACGTACGTACAACTATCTTGTCGTATATTATCCTATTATTTTTATTATGTCAGTAACATTATTTTTATTCTCGCGTGTCATGTTACAGTAAAATG
>NW_012026812.1:4412989-4416743 GCF_000956235.1 Wasmannia auropunctata
TATATTTTATATTTTTTATAAATTTAATAAATATTATATCAAATATAATGTAATCTTTGCAATTTTATACTATTTATAGTTTTTTTATTAACAAATTAATATTAACGTAAAATATATCTATAATTTTTTTATTACAACTATGATTATTTCAAACTAATTCAAACTAAACGCGCAATATCTCGAATATGAAGAGAATAATGGGCTGCGTTCAGAAATATTACCCGAGTAACTTCTATATATTAATTTTCCCTTGTTATTTATTAGTAAATGTTAAACAATTAAGGATAAAACAATTTGGCCGGCTTAAATTGACTCTTGTCTGGGCAAGCGCCACGAGAAAAGCGAAGAAAAAGAGGATAAAACAATGTTTTATTTTAATTAATTTTTTCTCTCCTGGGGGTTGATTGTGTATCTTGAAACGAGGTGTAATTACAAAAATGAGTAAGTTCTAGATACTGGCCAATAAAATTAAAAATATCCTAGTAAATTTACTCACTTTTGTAATTTTCACCTCGTTTCAAGATACACAATCAATCCCCTAAGGGAGAATTCGCGCCTTGACAGAAAAGCAGAAAACAGTATAGCAAAAACCAATCAGAAGTTGCACTTAATTATCAAGTATAGCACTTGGTAGCTAAGTGCAACTTCTGATTGGCTTTTGCTGTTCTGTTTTCTGCTTTTCTGTCAAGGTATGAATTCTCCCTGAGTCACTCGGATTATACAATTACAATATAAAAAACTGAAAAAAATATGTAACGTTCGAAAATTGTGTATTAAAAATTGATAAATTTTTTTTTTATTTTGTTGTGTTGTGTACGTGTTTTAAACTTGGATAAGGTCGTGCGCATAAAAATGAATATTAAATATTAGAAATAGCTAGAAATTAAAGTTTTAAATGGTTTTTCAGCTGAGAAAAGTGGTTCTAAAATTTTAATTCTTATAATCCTTATAAAATTTAATATTCCTCCGTTGTGTGCACAACCTAATGTTTTTCACTGCGGCCATATATGGACTATAACCAATCGATATATAGTAATCAATCGATTGATTGCAGTCGATTATTGCAGATTCGGCATTTGGCTATCTGGCTATTAACCGGGTATAATTTGTTATTTTGTGATATTTTTCATTGTAATCAGTAAGTATTATACATAATATGTTTAATATATATGTATTCTAAAACATATTTTAATACTTTGTGACAAATTTTGCTAACAATTATTTATTTTATGTAAGGATGAAGAAGATATCTTCGAATTTAATTGTTTAACCTAAAAATGACACTGCGGTACACTACCCTTAACTTTTCAATTGAATTGGTAAATTCGGGAATTAAATTCATATCACAGCACTACAACAATATTATTGAGCTGCAACATTCACCAATTTAATTGAAAACGATAATATACCGCAGTATAATGTTTAGATTAAACTATCAAATCAAAAAATATCTTTTTCATTTTTACATAAAATAAATAATTGTTAATTAGCACACTAAAACATATTTTAAGGATTTTAGTGAAAAGAAAATTTTTATTATTAAAGAACAAACATAAATAACTCAGATAGGCTGTGTTAACTCAGGAATGTGCTAAAGCACATTAACATAAAAAAGCAAAGTAACATATTTGATTTGCTACTGCCTACGTTAATTGCCTTACAATTTCGATTATAATTTGTTGATTTATTAATTTACGTTTTAATGTTTTTTTTATGTGCCATATCTTTATGGTAAATTAATTTATACCTAATTTTGTTTAAATATGATTTACATCGGAAATGTATATTTAATTTTCAGAAATGTATTTTGTTGTCTTTTGGGATGAATGGTGTGCTACAATACCAGCTTCTTGGCTTAGCCTAAAGACTAAAAATTTCAGATGGCCACCCAAAAATAAGAATCCTTCTACAGAAAGTAGAAAAGGAGCAAAGCCTCAAGAAAACTGGACATCAGTTCCATATTCAAAATTCTTAGGACCTTTTGGTATGTAATTGATAAAAAGTTACTTTATTAACAAGTTTTCTGAAATTTTAAAAACAATAAAAATCTAATTAGAATTAACGCAGTAAATTATGTGCTAAGTTACAATTTATTTAATGATTTATGAAAAGAATTACAGGATGTAACTAACTTTCTAATTATTATCAGCACAAAAAGGCATTTTTATACATAATATTTACGAAGAGTAAACAAATCATTAATAAATTAAAACTAAAGCAAGACTACTCAGTTTAAAGTTACAAAACTAAACATTTTCATTCTCTGTAACTTTATATATCATATTTGTATTTATTTTGTAACTGTCTTTTATTTTCTACTTATGTAATTTCGGCTTCATATTTATTAACTTTTATACGGTGATATGCTTTTGCTGCAATATGGATATACACAATTTGGTTCTATCTAGTCGTGCAAATGTTTGTATATAACGTTTTTTTTTTAAAGTGACTGAAGATCTCACTGTTGAACTGTGGCGAGTTATGCATATTAAGATAAAATGTAATTAAAAATGTGTGTCTATTTTGCATTAATGATAGTTAAAAAGATTAGCCACGTCTTATAATTCTTTTTATGAAATAAGTTTTACTTATAACAAATAGCTAATGGAAATTGTTTATTGCGCTAATTTTCATTAGTTATTTGACTATATATATATATATATATTATATATATATAAATATATATATATATGTATAATATATATATATTTAATATTTAATATATATATATTATAATATATATTTGAAATTAAAAATAATTACATAATTTTTTATATAAAAATTTTAATTTTAATATTTAAACTTGAAATTTATCTGTAGTAGCTATTATAGGCCGGTTCTAACTAGGGAGCTCCGAAGGGGGGTGAGGGGCAGGGGGTCCGCGGGGAGGGGGAAACCGCTCAGAACGTTCACGGCCTGATGCGGGGTCCGCGGGGAGGGGGAAGCCGCGGAAAGCCGCTCGCTCAGCTGGCCTGACCGCGAGGTCGTGGGTGCGGGATGCGCGGGGAGAGGAGAACTACGTCGTGGATGCGCGGGGGCGGAGGAACCGCGTTGTGGGTGCGGGATGCGCGGGGAGAGGAGAACTACGTCGTGGATGCGCGGGGGCGGAGGAACCGCGTTGTGGGTGCGGGATGCGCGGGGAGAGGGAAACCGCGTTGTAGGTCCGGGATCCGCGGGGACGGGGGAACCGCGTCGTGGGTCCGGGATGCGCGGAGACGGGGGAACCGCGTCGTAGGTCCGCGGGGAAGAGGGAACCGCGTTGTTGGTCCGCGGGGAGAGGAGAACCGCGCTCGCCGCGTTCGCCGCCGCCGCCGCTCGCGTTCGCCGCCTCCGCCGTTGCGCACGGGTCCCACCCCACGTTTATCGCTCGCGGTCCCACCCGCACGTACGCGAAGAGGAAGAGGAGGAGAAGAAAATAGAATAGAAGTAAAATACGAAAAAGTTTTTATTTTAAAATTTAATTAATGTAAAAATATATAAAATATGATTTAAATTGATATATATATTGTCACGAGCTCCCGTGAGTCAAGCAACTCACACGAGCCCGGATCAAACAAGGTTGCGGGAGTCGCGTACGACTCCCGCGGAGGGAAGGTGACAGTCCTCCGGAATTGTGTCCCTCCGGCGACCGACGAGGAGCGGCAACGCGAAAAGCTGGGCGCCAGACGTGTTCTCGGTCACGTCAATCGCGAAACTTCATGATTACCGAAATTGGTACGCGCAACGATACTTGACCCGTAAACGCCGCTCCCGA
>NW_012026812.1:4416863-4418376 GCF_000956235.1 Wasmannia auropunctata
TGTGCTCTTCCGATCTAACTGGTCGACGATAATGACGACAATGACGTTTTTTAATCTGAAATTCCTACATTTCGGACTTTGCATTGCAATATCTCCGCTCGTAGGACATGTAGAAAAAAAATAAACACACTTTCATTATATAAATCGAACCCAAGCTATCGATTAAGTCTAGTTAGAACTTAATCGGTTCGACCGTTATTGAAATCTCAAAATCTCGGGTGCTCGCAACGCGACGGCTCGCGTTAAGAGACCCGGCATGGCTTGTTTGAACATTTGAAACCAAGCCACTACCGTGTCTCCTGATACACTGTAGCGTCTCTATATGACCATCATGTAACGAAAAAATATACTTGGTGGGAGCCGCTGCCGCGTCTCCTGATGTAGCGTCTCTGTATGACCATTATGTAACGAAAAAATATACTTGGCGGGAGCCGCTACCGCGTCTCTTGATTTACGAAGAGTAAACAACAAACCATTAATAAATTAAAACTAAATCAAGACTACTCAGTTTAAAGTTACAAAAACGTTTAATTTAAACATTTTTATTCTCTGTAACTTTATATATTGTTAAATTCTATTAATTGTTAGATTAATTTAAATGCAATTAAATTGTTGTTTATTAGTTTAATAAGTTGAAAAGTACAGTAAATGTTAAATTATTAATATGTAGTATCAATTAAATATGATTAAATCTTTAAGTCAGTACATGTTTTGAATATTATTATAATGAATCCGATATCGCATGTTTATTACAATTATTATTTTTAAAATTATTAAAATATTATTTTACCAACCTCGTTAAACGTTTATCACAATCGGTAATCTTATATATTAATCGTCCTAATTATAAACGCAAAGGTGAGCTCACCGATATCTGCTGGATAAAAGGGCTGAGTCTAATGTTTCTAATGGTAACATTAAAACATTATATTTCAACTGTTCGCACATGCGAATCGATATGTAATAAAGTATAACTCAAACATAATTATTTTTAACATATATTATATTTGTATTTATTTCTTAACTGTCTTTTATTTTCTACTTATGTAATTTCGACTTTATTTTTATTAACTTTTATACGATGATATGCTTTTGCTGCAATATGGATATACACAATTTAGTTCTATTTAGTCGTGCAAATGTATATAACGTTTTTTTTTTTAAAGTGATTGGAGATCTCACTTTTGAACTGTGGCGAGTTATGCATATTAAGATAAAATATAATTAAAAATGTGTGTCTATTTTGCATTAATGATAGTTAAAAAGATTAGCCACGTCTTATAATTCTTTTTATGAAATAAGTTTTAACAAATAGCTAATGGAAATTGTTTATTGCGCTAATTTTCATTAGTTATTTGACTATATATATATATATATTTTTTTTTTTGTTTTTTTAATTGATAAATATTTCTTTTTATTATGTATATCTTATGTATATCTTATGGAGATTAATTATATATTTCATGTTGTGTTAATTATTAAGACTTTTGAAGAAGCCCGAGAAGTGGAAAAT
>NW_012026812.1:4418396-4418964 GCF_000956235.1 Wasmannia auropunctata
TCACCAATTAGAAACACAAGGAATACGCTTTATTGTAATTGTAAGAACAGAGAACGTGGCGAAAAGATAGATCAGAGTTCAGCACGTCCGAACGGGTCGACGGCTCGTCTCCAAGTCTAATATGTATCCGTTTGACAGATGACAACGCGTCGTTAGGGAAACATCCGACAGCTGGACCGGCTCGCTGGTACATCGAACGACGCGGACGTAGACACGGGCGTAACACTGCCCTCCCTTTTCCAGATTGTCGTCCCGACAATCAAGGTTAAAGTGATCAGGGCTTTCTTCTAAAGGACTCCAGGGTTTCCCGATAGTTTCCAGCTCTACCCTAAGCTACTGCAATAGGTTACCGAGCACCATCTCTTCAAACCCAATCCTTCTTCGGACTTCCGAGTAGGATCCTTTTCTTTTGTCTTGGAAGGTAGCTAATCTTCCAGGCTTTAGACTTCAGGCATCCTCTCCTTCCTGAAAGCCGATTCTCTCGCCCTCCTGTGTCTTGATCTTGTGTCTTGACTCTTCAATCTTGAATCTTCGGACAAGGGGGGGAATTACTCTGTGGTACCCAACA
>NW_012026812.1:4419014-4420807 GCF_000956235.1 Wasmannia auropunctata
CGGACTGCGGCGTCACAATATATATATATATATATATATATATATATATATTTGGTGCAAATACGTCGCAATCTGTCGCCATCTGCAACAAACAAAAAGGAAAGAGTATTTTAAAAAATTGTAGAAAAAAGAAAGAAGGATAGCTATGTAAAAAATACTCACGTCAATTGTAATAGGCAACCGTCCTGTTGCCAGTAGCCACGTCCACAATCACTAGCAATTGCGCCTCCTCGCGCGGGCTCCGCGGCACCTGAGGGCTGTTCTCCTGTGCGCTCCTGGCCACCTCGCGCGGGCCCTCTACCTGCGGGCTCCGCAGAGGCGTCCGAGCTCTCGCCAGAGCCCACAGAAATTTCTCCTCATACGGGGAGGCTGCAAGCCGCCTTCCCACGCGCAACCAGTACCTGCGACTGCACATGTCGCAGGTACTTGGTGCAAAATACTGGTCACAGTTTATACACAGCATTTTACTATGTTATAGAGGCACTAACAATATTTTTGATCAGCCTAATGACAGTCGCAACAACTCAACGTCGACTGACTCAAGGGTCCACGAGAACCCGCGAGTAAAAATGCAAGCCAAAGAAATAATTATCTCTCCTATCTGATAATGCCTTGAGGATGATATTGATATATATATATAAGGATGTCCAAAGGCAGTTTTGACGACAGTTTTTGTACCCTATATACATATGTGCGTTTGCACCTAAAAAGTACGATACATAAGCCGTTTCATATACTTCTTTGTAGTTTTTAAATTAAATAGAATTAAATACAAAGTGGTAGTTTCGACGACATCATATATCTATTGGCAGTTTCGAAAGCAGTGTATATAAAAAATATACGTAAAGGCAGTTTCGACACCTAGGTATATATGAAAAATATATAGAAAGGCAGTTTTGACACCATGGTGTATATAAAAAAATTATTGTAAAGGCAGTTTTGACAACAGTCGTCAAAACTGCCTTTACAAAAATTTTTTATATACACCATGGTGTCAAAACTGCCTTTCTATATATTTTTTATATACACCTAGGTGTCGAAACTGCTTTTACTTATAATTTGTATATACACTGCTTTCAAAACTGCCAATACCCAGATAGCACATAATATTGTCTGTATATTCTGAATTTATACGGAACCTCCCATATATATACGCAACATTCTGAAAATATACTGACGATATTAAAAACGGTATATAATGGATTACTCATATTTTGAGGATATTCTGAGTATATCGCTTACAGAATATCATATTATTATATGTATATCGTAGATCCTTCGTATATTTGAAATTTGTCCCAAACTTCTCATGTATATATATAATATTCTGAGGATATTCTGAGTATATTGCGTACAGAATATCATCTTTCGTACATTTCTTGAGAAATATTTAATTTCAAAATTCTTGTTGAATGCCTCTATGTAATATTCTAGGGATATTTTCAGGATATGCTAAGAACATCATATACATATATATAAGTATTATACATATATATAAGTATTAATATATTTAACTTATGTTTATATACATTTCATACGAAATTATTTAATAAATTATAGTGTAGACAATTTTTTTATGTGCAATTTGGTTCAGTCAATGATTAATGAAAATGTTAACAAAAATTAAACAACACCAAGAAGGGACAACTTATTTTCGCGAGCCTTCTAAAACACTAAATCGATATTGAAGAAGTCTCTTCAAACCGAGTTCCTTTCCGCGATCTATAGTCACAAAACAATGTCCGCACACTTGAGTGATTGTCTATCTCTCTCACACTCCTTCTCTCTAGCAA
>NW_012026812.1:4420857-4422270 GCF_000956235.1 Wasmannia auropunctata
CGGGGCGATGTATCTCGCGATCACGCACTCGCCCGCGTAACGTTCGCACTTCCGCACCCGCGTTCGCGCACGCGCACCGGTAGGTCGCGGAGAAATAAGAAGGAACACCAATTAGAAACACAAGGAATACGCTTTATTGTAATTGTAAGAACAGAGAACGTGGCGAAAAGATAGATCAGAGTTCAGCACGTCCGAACGGGTCGACGGCTCGTCTCCAAGTCTAATATGTCATCCGTTTGACAGATGACAACGCGTCGTTAGGGAAACATCCGACAGCTGGACCGGCTCGCTGGTACATCGAACGACGCGGACGTAGACACGGGCGTAACAATATATATTGTGACGCCGCAGTCCGCTGCGGCGAGGCAGCGTCCCGCCGCCGTCACAAGGCGCGGGTTCGCGCCCCTTTTGCCGGACCGACAGCCGCGTCGTAAGAGCGAGACCGAGATCTCCGGGAGGCCCGAATTTAAATCGCGTATCGTTTATTGATTTTGTTGGAACCTCTTACATGTACCGCGGCACCTCACCGGACCCACGGAGCATGGGCCGAAGAGGCTCAAGGACAACGAAAGCAGCAAGAAGTTGGAGTGCGGGCGAACTGGCGCCGGAGCAAAGGGGACACGCACCGGGCACGCGGCGAGCAGGTGATCGAGCGCGCGAACACGCGCAAGGATACGCGAGCCGCCAGGGGCGCGACCGGGACGGCGGGCGCTGTGGCTGAGGCCCGCGAAGGGCAATACGGCCGGCGATTTCCCCAGGGCCCGGGGACGTCACCGAGAGCTGCCGGGGCGAGGTAGCCCCGGAATTCAAGGGCGAAGGACGCGCCCAGCTGAGTCCACGCCGCCAAGTCCCGGATGTGGGGCGACCTCGCGCGGGCGGGGGGTGCAGGCATCGATCCGCGATTGAGCACGATCGACGCCGCTTTTGCGTGCGAACGACCGAGGCGAGCGTGCGATCCCGCGGAGCGGTCGAGATAGCGAGAGAAAGAGAGCGAGAGAGTGTGTTGGCGAGAGCGAGGGGGAACGAGCGAGCTGTCGGACCTGCTGCCGAGGAAGCCGCGTTGGAGACCGTGCCGGTGAGGTGACCCTCTTTTTCGTGTAAAGCCACGGGCTGAGTGAGAATCTTGTTCGCACTCTGCGGACGGGAACGCCATTTTTCGTGTCAGAGTCTCGTCGCGTGCGCCCCTCCGGCGACGCGTACTGCATAGTACTCTTTGGTTTGGTGTAACGGCGCCCGTCCCCAAGTGCGAGGATTCTCATAGGATCTGCCGTGAGCGATCGGGAGTGTCGCGATTCGCGTGTCGAGCCACCCGGAGATCGTCGTCGCGAGTCCGCCGCAAAGCCCTCGCGCCCGAGCGCGCGAGCGTTAGCGTAAGTGTGAGTGAGTGCGCGGAATCACGAGGCCGCGCGCCGA
>NW_012026812.1:4422320-4430836 GCF_000956235.1 Wasmannia auropunctata
GTTTGAAAGT
Organism: Wasmannia auropunctata; assembly: GCF_000956235.1. Lineage (NCBI taxonomy): Eukaryota > Metazoa > Arthropoda > Insecta > Hymenoptera > Formicidae > Wasmannia > Wasmannia auropunctata. The sequence continues at coordinate 4,422,331 of NW_012026812.1, forward strand.
GTCGATCAGCAATTGAAAATGAAATTTTCAGACTATATTTCAACTTTGATACAGTTCTGGTATACTCTATTTCCTTTTCTTTCAGGATCCCTTTTTTTAAGACAAAAATTAGCGAGAACATCACGTGGAAAGAAAACGTGTGGATTAAGGAGTATATATCAATCATTAAATTCAAGCTGATCAAGATAGATCTAATATACTCCAGGTAATAAAATTGTAATTTAGTTCTAAAAGCATTGTTATCTTTTATCGTTTTGTTTTGTATTTTTAAAATGTGTCTTCAAATTTTGCACCAATGTTTTCATGTTTAATGATTTTGCTCTTGATGTTTTTTCTTCTTTTTTTACAAGTCATTTACATATGCTAATAAATTAAATAAATTTCCTTCGCACACGTATGACACACGAAGGACCGTGGGTGAAAAATATGAGATTATGCAAATAAGAGACGTTTTTATTGTGATCCCGTTTGAAAGTGCAGTCGATCAACAATTGAAAATGAAATTTTCAGACTATATTTCAACTTTGATACAATTCTGGTATACTATTTCCTTTTCTTTTAGGATCCCTTGTCAATGCTTAAATAAATAATCATGAAAAAAAAGAAAAAGTATGTCTTGTTGAAGTTATATAAATTATATATATGCGCATCTGTGTAACTGTTGTTGATCGAATCTACGTGCAATGACTTGCAATGATATATGTATATTGGATATTGTATAATTCCAACAAGATACTTTTTCGTTTTTTTTCGTAGATCTGTGCATTGACAATTAAGCATTGGCGAGGGATTTTGATAAAGAGGAATATTATATATATATATATATATATATATATATATATATATATATGTATATATTATATATCGCTATGTCAGAGTTGATATTTTATTTACGATATGGATCAATATACTTTTAAATTCTCTATTTGTATAACCTTGAATTTTGCACCCATGTATTATGTGTACAAAGGAAATTTATTGTTGGTATTTGCAGTCAACGAATAAAAAATCGAAGATTTTTATTAATAATAGAGGAATATTGATATTTATATCAAGGATAAGAATATCATTGCTCTTATTAATATATCTACACTTCCATTAATTAGTCTTAAAAAAAAGTAATAATTTTAATTTGTTGTAGTAAAATTAAGAAATGCTGGTAGATTTTAATTTTTATTATATTTTTAAGTGCATTTTATAGAATCAATTTATATAGAATAACTCAACAGAAGTTTTTCTAAATTATAAAAACTTTGTCAAATTCTATTAATGAAAATTTATTAATAATTTGACATTGAATTCTATTAAATTTATACATTAATTTCAGAATCTAATATTTCAATGTAATGTAATTAAAGTTTAATTTAAAGAAAATGTGATGTATGTGATTTATGATATCAAAGATTTCAATTTTAATTTTAAATGATTATACCCATTTTATAAATTACTTTTCTTGTATAAAATTTTGTAAATTTACTTTTCTTGTATAAAATTATTTTAATTTTCATGATTATTTAATATAAACATATTTTCATAATATTTATATTATTCATACAAGTTTGTTTTGAATGGAAAATTGTTTTCATTAAATTAAATATTAATATATTAATTTCTATTCTTATATTCGTAAGAATTGTATTTGTTATTTTGTATTGTTTTCAATAATTATACATTGTAAAAAAGAATGTATGTTTTTAGAAAAACAGAGATTACTGTTCTCATAATGATGAGAAATACAATCTCATTTTTATTGTCCTAAATAACAAATACGTATTCATTATGATTTTATAATAGCATGTTAGAATTCTGATTCAATTGTAATTAACAATAAAAGCGACTAAAGGTAAAATGCGGAAAAGCGTTTCGAATATTTCCAAGCGACACCTCCGCAGACTTGCGAAACAAGAAGCTAATGCAATAGTGGATTCACTTTTTGAATTGCCGCGGAATGTACCACAAACTACTGTAGCAAACAATGAGAGGCTAGAAGTACGCGTGAAAAAACTACCTGGTATGGAAGTAAATGATCGTCAAGAGATAAAAGGGGTTGAAGAGCAGCAAAATATTCAAGAAATTGTAAAGGAAGTGGAGGAGGAAGCAGAGCAGAATTTTCAAGAGAGAGGACGAGAGCAGAAAAGGATAGCAGTTGATAATGATCAAGAAATGAATACAGAACACGATGAAAGTTTACAAGATGCAACGGATGAGTCTGAAAGTGATAACGATATTCTGCAAGAAGATAATTTGAAAGAATTTCTTTCTAATTGGTCTGTTCAATATAACATATCACACGTTGCGTTACAATCACTGTTACGAAAATTGAAACAATATCCTATTCATGCAAATCTGCCCTTGGATCCGCGATCATTATTAAGTACGCCGAGAAATATAGAAACAAGAATTGTTTTTCCCGGGCAATATTGTCATGTAGGCCTGTCAAAGGGGATCGAATCTATCATAAAGTGTATGTCAACTGTTCCGGAAGGCGTAATCAAAATATCAATTAATATCGACGGACTGCCATTGTCAAAATTATCGCCAAAACAGTTGTGGCCCATATTAGGATCAGTAAAGCCATACAAAAACGTGTTTGTAATTGGTATGTATTGCGGAGATAAAAAACCTGCGAATGTCAACGATTTTTTACAAAATTTCGTGACTGAAGCAAAACAGTTATGTTCGGAGGGAATACTTGTGAATGGTATTCGTATACAATGCGCTATCGACTCCTTAATTTGTGACATGCCTGCCAAGTCATTTGTATTATGCACGAAAGGACATACAGGATATTCCAGCTGTCCTACTTGTACTGTCGAAGGTGATTCAATTAACAGAAGAGTGTGTTTTCCACAAATCCATGCCCCTGCAAGAACCGATAATGATTTTTGAAATAAAACCGACGAAGAATACCATGAGCAAGGAATTACAAGTTGTTTAGTAGAAATTCCAGGATTTGGTCCAGTCACAAACGTTCCGACTGATCCTATGCATTTACTAGATTTAGGTATCATGCGTAGAATGCTAAACCTGTTGTTAAACGGCGATTTAGAATATCGGCTTCCACATATAGAAGTAGAGCGGATATCTTCTCGATTAAAAGATGAAATCGAATTGTACATTCCACTTGATTTTGTAAGAAAACCAAGATCACTGAAATTTATCAAGCTGTGGAAGGCCACTGAATTTAGACAAATTCTTTTATACACGGGGCCAGTGGTATTACGATCATTGCGCAGAGATATCTATAACCATTTCTTGACTTTGCATGTGGCAGTGAGGATAATGAGCGACGCAAAATATCACGAATTACTGGACTATGCACAAAAACTCATTGAACATTTTATTTTATCATTTGGATTACTGTACGGAGCTCATAATGTATCGGCAAACGTTCACCAAGCTGTGCACCTCATTTCATTTGTAAAGAAATATGGTCTTATTCAGCATTTTAGTGCATATATTTACGAAAACTATATGCAAACGTTTAAAAAAATGCTAAGAAAGCCAAACCAATCGCTGCAGCAAATCATACGAAGATGTGCTGAAACAGAAAAGAATACACCATTGAGACCACTGGTACCGATAGTTGCCGAATTTTGCCCGCGTATTGAATCTGCACACGCCGATGGTCCGCTTATAGTTGGCTACACTAATCCACAATACAAAGTAATAACATCAGCGACTATGAAATTACGCGCTGGCTCTCGTGCTGATAGTTGTTGTGGTTTAAGCAATGGAAGTATTGTCTTGTTGCAAAATATTGCTTATTGTCCAAAACGACAAATTTTAGTAATTATTGGCAACGAGTTTTTAAAAAAAGAGAACCTCTTTTCTGTACCGTGTGAGTCTTCAAATATTGGTGTCTTCTTAGTCTATGAATTGTCGGATTTGAAAGCGTGGCCATTAAGAAGTGTTATCAAGAAATACGTGAAAATACCGATTTCAAACAAATTTGCAGTATTTCCACTACTACATATAAATTAAATTATTCAATATTATTTTGTAACAGGAGATAATGACCACTTTACAAACCTACGTCATTGCTGAGTTTGACGACGGCATTCAGATAATTCCTAATTTGTGGATCAATGATGACGTAACAAAAGTTCGCTGGCCATCGTTCTCCTCACAAAAACGATTTGATAAAGCAGTCAAAGAAATAGAAGAATGGCAAGAGTCATGGTCTGAATTCCCATTAAAGAAAATTTTAGGAAGCACGTGTAAGTTACTATTTTTATCTTGATTTTTGTTTTGATTGAAGTTTAAAACATTCTAAAAAAATTTTTATGTTTTGAAAAATAAATTATTAAATATTTCAAGTTAAATGACGCGAATAAATAAGTTTTGATCATATTTAATGAATAAAATACAAATACAGTATTAATTGAACAGTCTGAAAAAATCCATAATATTTCTAAAAGAGTATGAAATTTGCTGAACGTTCTAAACTTTGCAATACTTTACAAAATAATTTAAATATATATTTCGTAAGCAGGAATGGTCAGTATTAATTTACCTTTACTAATTATCAATTATTTTCTTAACATGTAATCTACGGCCGACCAATTAGAAATTACATTTTTAATAAATAATTGATGACCAATTACTTGTTAATTGAGCAAATAATGTAATCAAAATTATTTTTGTTTTAATTAAAAGTATAATTGTTAATAGGTCGGTGATAAATTACAAATAAAAAATAGTAATTTTTAATATCGTCAATTGTCAAACATTAAAATTATAATTGTCAATTTAAGCTCTGCAATCAATTACAGTTTTGCCCATCTCTGCTCGCAAGATTGAGCAATCAAATCTGTATATATTAAAATATATATTATTTTAATGACTTTCAGCATCGTACGACAAAGCTCGGCAGAAATTGAAAGATGCTGAAATTTTCTCAGATATACCTTCGGGTTCAGATAGAGATGAAATTTTGAAACGTACGAGGAAAACCAGGGCTAAGTATGTTCAAAGTAACGACGAAGAAACCGAATCAGAAGACGAGCAAGTAGTAAAGGTTCCGCACTTTCCTAAATTTCCAGAAAGGAGTTGCACGAAAGAAATAAAAACTAATAAAATAAAAAAAGGTAATTGTAATAATAATAAAAGGTACAAGTTGTTAGATTTATGCCGATGAAAAAAGATATATTGTATCAAACGACGGTTATATAGACAGCTAAAAACATTTCGTACATTCAAGAAATTCTTGGGAATCAACAGAATTTCTTTTAATTTAGACTGTAACGCTTACGTAGACAATTCATCACATCTCTTTCATAATTTACAAGATTTTCAGACGATCCACCCCATTCTTTTTTATAAAAAGTTGATGAAACAATTTTGGTTTGTTCAGGAAAAGATAATAAATTTTTCGGATAGATGTGAATTACAAAATTTTTTCACTTATTTTCAGTCATATTGCGCTTTAGTAAAAAAAAGATGGAATGATAGTTTAAACACCGTATATAGTAAATATTGTAGAACTCCTGTTCATATTTTCACGAACGATTATTTCAGGAAATGGAGTAGCTTCTTTTAAATTGTGTAAGGAAAACATACCAATGCGTACTAAGTTGTCTTCCAAATTCCAAAAGAACAGCGAGACAGAAAATGGAGGAAAACTTGTAGAAGTAGGTAAGTACATATGTATATCGTAAAAAGGAATGATTTTTATATAAATTCATTGTTTGTTTATATTGTTGTATTTGATAATTACTTCGAATTGCAGTGAAGAAAGTTAAGAATAATATGCCAAATACACCAAAATCCGATTCTGAGATGAGCGATCTTGTAGAAGTAGGTAAGTACGTATATCGTAAAAAGAAACGATCTATATATAAATTTATTGTTTGTTTATATTGTTGTGTTTGATAATTACTTGGTTTTGCAGTGAAGAAAGTTAAGAATAATAATGTGCCAAATACTCCAAAATCCGATTCTGAGATGAGTGATTCTCATCAAACTTCAGGAACCGACGAACTTGTTGAATCATTGAAGGAATCTAGTGTTATCGGCACAGGGAAAGGTTCGTGTATCAATAAAATAATAATATAATAATTAATATAATAACAGTTGTTAAAGGAGTAGGCAAGAAATTTTTAGGAATTATTATATCATGATTTTGGATGTTTTAAACCACAAAAATACGCATTTTAAAATCAAATTAATCCTGCTTCATTTAACTATAAACAGCAATTGTGGAAAAGCTCTCAAATCTCATTACGCCGTAGCACTAAATATGATTGTAATAAATTAGAACTCAATTTCAATCCAATCATAATTATCCTCGACATAGTGTGATTTCAAAACTATTTTGCATTTAATTTATTAAACTTTAAGATACGAATTTTTGTAATTCAAAATATTTCAAATCTTAGAACAATAAATTACGTTTTTAAACAATTTTATTTTATTTTTATAATCTTTTTTAATATCCATAAAGATAGAGTAAGCTTTAAGTTTGTGATGAATAGTTTTTAATTTAATATATTTAATTTAATTATTCATTCGAAGAACTATTGCAAGGCGGTGCTGTACAATCAAAAAATGCAGGATCAAATTTTCAACATAAATTCTGGGATGCGCCAACCAATTCTTCAACAAATGGTGAGATTAATAAGAATTGTTAAAATAATTAGCAATAAATTATAATTAATTTTTTTCTGTACGTTTATCAATTTAATATATATTATATCAATATTTAATATTTTTTATACATTATAGAGGATTATTACCGATTCATCGTTCGGAAATTAATTTCTCTGAATCTGGAAATAAAAGCTCTAAGGGAAGGGCAAGAGAAAATTCTAAAAAAATTGGATTCCTTTTCGGAACAAAAAATTCGCCAACCTGAAAGCCCCGAAGAAGTCGAAACTATCGACATTTGGCACAATCTTCCATTGAAAGATGAAAGGGCTCTACAAGAATTAGAAGTGAAGCTTAAGGAGGATGAAAAATATAGGAAAAAATTGGTAAATGTAAACCCGCTACAAAATATAGAATAATCATTTTTGGATAAAATTAAAGCTATATTAAATATTATGTTAACAAAGGGATTATTTAACATTCAGTATGTTACAACAGATTAAGGAGTTGGCAAACATAGGAGGTCGAGATATGAAAAATTTTGCTTTAAAAATAATGCGGCAAACATTTACAAACGAACTCGCCGTTAAGTATAGTTGGGTCGGAGGCAAAAAGAAAAATGTATTTGTAGACTTAATGATATGCAAAGTTATACTAAGTAAGTTATGAAATATATGAAGTGTAAGAAAATGAATATGATTTAAAATATATTAGATTATCATAACATTGTTTTAGGTGCGCTGAGAAAACATTATAACATGACAGAGGAAGAACTATCAGCTCCAATAAAAATTTGGCTCGCTCACGCCAAAGAGCGATGCTCGAAAGTTCCGCTAAACGCGCAGAATTAATTTTCTGTTTATTATTTATTTGTTTCTTCCACTTTATTTCAATTATTTTGATTGTTAATTACAAAAAGATAAAGTAAAAAGTTCATTATCTAAAGTTTTATATATCTAAATACAGGATTTTTGATTTGTAATTTTTTGTTTATTTCATTTTGATTCATTATTTTTGTTATTTAGTACAAAGTTTGTACAAAGGAGCGCCAATGATGTAATATTAAGAGATTATTTATGACAAAATATCAGGCAGATTTGTATGAACATAAGTAATATAATATCTATAGTGTTTTAAATGTTGAATTTTTTGCGATAATTTTGTATTCGTGCATTCGTTACTTTTTTCGTTTTAATTGGTATAAAAATCGTATCAAGGAGCGCAATAATGTGTAATATTCATTATTATTAAGAGATTACTTGTAATAAAATAGATCGTACTGACATTATTTTGTACACAAAACTATAAACTAATTTCCAGTGTAATAAAATATTATAAAAATTATATAATGAACTTTGTACAATAATTATTCACATTTTTAAATGTTTTCAGGATGCTTAAGAAATGTCAAATATATTCTGAGAATATTCTTAAAATATCATGCCCGATATACATAGAATATATTTAGATTATTCTTATGTGAGCAACGTTGATCTCAGTATATCCTCAGAATATTACAAGATATTCTGTTTATCCTCAGAATATCTCTTAATATACTGAGAATATATTTGGGACATTGTTAACATATTCTTAGAATATTCAAAAGACAACATAGAAAGCACATGATATTTTAAAAATATTCTAAGAATATCATTAACGATATTCTGAGGATATAGTGAGAACAATGTTCCTGCGGACATAGGAATATCCTGAGTATATTCTGTGTATGTCATAATATATGTGGCACATATCTTAGGTATATCAGACTTGATCTTTTTAGAATATTCTTAGAATATTTTCAGAATATTATGTGCTATCTGGGTAGATATATGATGTCGAAACTACCACTTTGTATTTAATTCTATTTAATTTATAAACTACAAAGAAATATATGAAATGGCTTATGTATCGTACTTTC
>NW_012026812.1:4432461-4440183 GCF_000956235.1 Wasmannia auropunctata
CGTCACAATATATATATATATATATGTTACGGGACAGTAGATATCTTTATTCGGTTGCGGGTTAAATGAATAGATCTTGTGCGAGAGTAGATGAGAAAAACGCTTTATTTTTGACTGCCTCTCTTGAGGACAACTCGGATGGGACTAACCGCCGGCAGCGGCAGGACACACACACATACGCTCTCTCTCTCCTTCACGCACATGCGCATAAACACGCATGATATACTCAACACTTCCGCCGTCTCAGTGTTTGTTAGCACTCTCCTAATCCAATACTTTCGCTATGGCTCAGAAATCGTTCTTTCGGTAGAGCCTTTGTAAGGATGTCAGCACGCTGACTCGCGGAAGGAGTGAACTCGACTCGGATAGTTTTATTCTCCATTGTCTCGCGAAGATGGTGGTACCGAATGTCAATGTGTTTGGTTCTCTTATGGAACTCGCGATTCTTAGCTAGGCGTATCGTACTCTGATTGTCTACAAACAATACGGTTGCCTTCTCACACTGACGCCCGATACCGCTCATCAGTCTCCTCAGCCATATGGCTTCTCTCGCTACGGCTGAAGCGGCGACATATTCCGCCTCAGTTGTGCTAAGAACAACTAGCTTTTGTCGCTGAGAGGCTCAGGAAACAGGGCCGTTTGCAAGGCTAAACACATAACCTGTAGTGGACCGCCTCGTCTCCAGGTCGCTCGCGTAGTCGGCATCCGAGTAGCCTCTCAACTCGGGTTCGCTTCCGCCGCTGCGGTACATTATGCCTATATCTTTGGTTCCGACTAGGAATTCAAATATTCTCTTCACTGCTCGCCAGTGATTTTTGCCCTGATTATTCAAAAATTTACTCGCCGCATTTACCGCGAACGCAATATCAGGGCGCGATACGATTGCAAGAAACATCAGTGACCCGACTGCCTCACGATACGGTGCACTACATGATTTCTCTCCTGACTCTAACGGTTGCAACACTGCGTGCGGATCTGCCGGAACAGATACGGCTTTCGCCTCGCTCATTCTAAATCTCTCTAAAATTCTGCTAGTATACGTACTCTGGTGCAAAAACATCGTTTTTTCCAATCTGTCGCAACTAAGCTGCAGACCGGCGAAGCTACTGCAGTCACCGAGAGTAATGTCGAACGTTGCCTCTAACTTGTTAACAATTGCATCTAGCACTTTCTGTGACCGACACGCTATCAATCTGTCGTCAACGAACAACGCGAGATATACAGACGACCCCTTATAGTCACCGTAGAAAATGCACTTATCTGCATCTGTTGGCCTAAATTTGAATTGCACCAAAAACTCACAGAACCTACGATTCCAGCACCGAGGCGCCTGTTTTAACCAGTATAACGCCTTTTTTAACTGGCACACCACTTCCGTTCCACTTCTCTGGATCTGAAGACCCTCTGGCACTTCCATGTGGATTTCTTCCTGTAGATCCCCGTGAAGGAACGCAGTGCGCACGTCGAATTGAACCATTTCAAGATCCTCTTGAGCGACGGCTCAAGCCAACAACACTCGGAGCGAGTCATACCGGACCACAGGAGAGAAAGTCTCTGTGTAATCCACTCCTTCTTTTTGCATGAAGCCTCTGGCACACAACCTCGCTTTAAACCGGAGCACGCTTCCATCCGCAGCTTGAATTGTTTTGAACACCCATCTCGAATCGATAGTATTCTTATTACGATTCCTTAGTGTTACCTGCCACGTACCATTTACCTCATGAGCCCTCAGCTTTTCCTCAATAGCTTTAATCCACTGCGACGCGTCAGGTCCGCTTATTGCTTCTCTGTAACTTGAGGATGCATTGAGCTCTGCAAAGTTCAATTGGTATCTTGCAGGTGGGCGAATATTCTCTCTATCATGTAGTACACGCGGCTCGATGCCTCGTATGGCGCCTTCATTATCGGCTTGTACACCGTCTTCATTGTCAGCTCGCTGCTCAGCCTCGACGGCATCGGCACGTGGTACGATCTCTGCATCGTTATCTCGTGGTATTATTTCCAGCTGCTCCTGTGGTTCTTCTTCCTCTTCTGTCGGCACTGTCCACTCCTCGTCTTCCTCTTCTGTCGCTCCTCGATGGCGTTGTTGCACAACTTCGAAAGACAACATTCCTCGAAACCGTGACCTTTTTTGTGTCCGGATGGTAGAGTCAATAATTTGTTGAGTCTCCGTCGTACCCTACCAGGATCACCTTCTTTACTCTGGGATCGAGTTTCTGCGTGAACTGCTTTGGCACATGCTCGAAGCCTTCCTCACCGAAAACTCGCACGTGCTTAAGATCGGGCTTCCTGCCCGTCCAGATTTCGTACGGTGTTTTACCGTCGTCCTCTCCAGTCGCCGAGACTCGATTTAGCAAGTAAACCGCCGTGTTTACTGCTTCCGCCCAGAGTAATTTCCCGACTTCTTTTGCTTGCATCATTGTACGCACGCACTCCACTACCGTTCTGTTATCCCTTTCGGCCTTCCCGTTTTGTTCGGGAGTGTACGGGGCCGTTGTCTCGTGCTTGATTCCTCGCGCCTGTAGATACTGCCTCATGGAACTATTGTAGTATTCATGGCCATTATCGGAGCGCAGAACTTTCATTACTCGTCCGAACTTGTTTGCAGATGCCCGCTCGAACACTTTGAAGCTCTCGTAGACATCCGATTTGTGCTTTAAGAAGAACACTTGTCAAAATCCCGAGATGTCATCCTTGTATATAACAAAGTATCTCGCGCCTCCCACCGACTCCACTGACATTGGTCCGCACACATCACTGTGATATAATATGTACGATAAACTCGCCTGGCAGTCTGTTCACTTTTTTCAGCTCCTTAAACGGTAGTCTGTGCGACTTCCCGAGTTGTAACGCGTCACAAAAGAAGTCACTTTTGTCTGTAACTTTCACACCGGTAACGGCGCCTTTCTTCACAAGTTCGTTCAACGCACGCTTGTTTAGATGCCCGAGGCGCTCGTGCCAGACCTTGAGACTCGTCGTTGACACATTTGCCTCGATTTTCCGCACCGGCATCTTCACCCGAAAGTACAGACAGAATATATCGTTCGACTGCTTCACACCAGTCGCGATGACGCTGTCGTCTCGCATCACCAACGCATCGTTCTCGCGGAACATCACTAGATACCCACGCGCTGTACACATGCCGACTGAAAACAAGTTTTTTTTCACTTTCGGCACATACAGTACACGTTCGATGCGTGCTTCGCACCACACACCATTGACTAGCCTGTCCACAACCACAGTCCCTTCACCGGCTACAGTGCACTTTCCATTATCGCCCAGCGATATAGTGCTTCCATCCTTTGTCGAACGGAACTCTGAGAACCAGTCTCTTCGGAATGTGACGTGCTTTGAACACCCACTGTCGATATACCAGGCATCTCTTTCACTGACGCCAAGTAACGCGCGCCTCTGCTCACCAAAGGGCCCCTTGTACCTACTGTGTCCATTATTGTCTCGCTTACCACTCGAATACGTTGTGACGAACGCGCAGTTTTTCGAACCGTCCTCAGCACGGTCGACTTTGTTTTTGTCCCGCTTCTTCCGTTCAGGGCACTCGCGCGCGTAGTGCCCCTTTTCTTGGCAAACAACACTCGACGTCCTTCACTCGACGCGGTTTCTTCTTGCCTTTTTTCTTTGAGTTCTCACTGCCAGTCGTTTTGTCCGTTATCTTGCTGATCTTCATCGCAGCTAGCGTAGTTGCTCCGTCTGTATCAGCATTCAGACGGCTTTCTTCTCTTAGCAGCCTCTCTTGCAAATTCTCAATTGTTTGCCTGGCCGGATCCATACTATCCCAGGCTGTCTGGAATGCCGCATATTTCGCCGTCAGGCCCGCCAGTACACGCGCCATTACCGTGACGTCCGACACGTTCTCGCCGAGATCCACCAATTGAGACGCCGTGTTCTGCACCCTGGCCACGTACGAGACCACGGAGTCTGTCGGGCTCATGCGAAGTTCATGAAAACGCTGCGTCAGCAGCAGCCTGTTCGCAGCCGACTTGTCTGCGTGAATGCGTGCCAGCTTGTCCCACATTTCTTTTCCAGTGACACAAGTAAGGAGATACTCCAGCTGAGGATGCTCCATCGCTGACAATATTACTCTCATCGCCTTCGCATTATCCTTCACCCAAACCATGGCTTCCGGTGTCTGCGCGTCTGCCGGCTTAACTCTCGCACCGGTCACAATGTCGTATACGTCGTGCGCGACCAGTATCTGCGTAATTTGAAACTTCCAGCAAAGAAAGTTCGACCCGTCGAACTTTGACACGTGTCTGATCGATAACTCATTCGACATTTTTTTTCTTGTCGTTCGCGTCCCTCACTTGTTCGCGAAGCTCGAGAATAATCAGACACCTCACGATGCTCGCAATGGCCGACACTCCGCACTTGCCTCGTGGCTCTCTTTCACTCGACACCGCTCAGTCCGACTCTTAACTTAGAGACACCGAAAATATCGTGGTCCTGGGCCCATAACCTGTTACGGGACAGTAGATATCTTTATTCGGTTGCGGGTTAAATGAATAGATCTTGTGCGAGAGTAGATGAGAAAAACGCTTTATTTTTGACTGCCTTTCTTGAGGACAACTCGGAGGGGACTAACCGCCGGCAGCGGCAGGACACACACACATACGCTCTCTCTCTCCTTCACGCATATGCGCACAAACACGCATGACATACTCAACAATATATATATATTGTGACGTGACGTCTTTTTTTGGACCGTCTGTTACAAGGGATCTACGGACCCGACCGCGGACGGTAGTTTTGAGTCCTGCGTTCTCCCGATTTTCGGAGACGGACGCGTGGCGCGGGCCGCGGAACCACATTTGCTCCCGCCACCCGAGTACCGAATATCGTCTATAACCGTCTTTATAGTTTCCGTAGCGATCTTGACTATTTGTTATGCCGTATCGGCGGCTCCCAACAAGTTGTAGGATTTTCCCCGTCTCACCGACACCGTAGCGACCAGTGAAAGAGGGCCACGAGGACGAGGAAGATAGTAGAAAGAGACCCCCGAGGAAAAAGCGTACACAGGTCGTATTTTTAATTCGCGTACCTTTCCTTGACTCGAGGACAATTTAGCCGCCGAACTTCCTTACAGATTCCGGTGAGAGCCAGCTAAGGCAAGGATAAAGGGGATGGCCACTCTGCGCCCCGGACCGGGCGAGAGACCCCGCAGTCGGAAACGTAACCGGGTACCCCGAGAAAAAGATCTGCCGCCAGGCACAGCCCCTGACAAGGAGAAGCTCCGCAGGACCAGCCACCTGAGCGTGCCACAACGGGAGCGTACCTGGAGGAATCGCCGACAGAAGGACGTCGCCTGTATTTTGAATACCGCGCGCGAGGACACAGGACCCGCGGCGCTACGCACCTCACGCGATTCGCGGAGGTCGCGGGCTCGCACGCCCGCCAATTAGGAGCGCGTAAGGATGTACCACGTGGGGTCCACCGGCCCGGCGAGATCACGGAAGCAATGGCGCCCGGCACTTGAGCTGTGGCTAAGAGCTAGGAAGGACGCAGAACAAGAGGCAAGGCCGTACGATAGGCGAAGCTGTACGAGGGACAAAACCGTACGAGAGACAAAGGGTGATACCCGATTGACCACGTCCCGATTGACCACCAGCCACTCACAGCGCTTGAACAGTGGAAAATCTCTAGGCACCGGCCGCTGTGAGTGGCTGTGGTCAATCGGGACGTGGTCAAACGGGACGCTCCCGAGACAAAGTCCGCAGAGGGAGAAGCGAGCTGCCGTTTCCATAAAGAGGAGTTCTCGGTGAGACAAGCGTATTTATGTAAAGCCGCCGATTTCTGTGTGTTTGACGGGCCGCAAGGAATGCGCGCTAATAATTATCGTTTTCGTTGTGCGACACGGCTAGAGCCGATAAAGCTTCCATATATTCCAGCGCCCCGTCTGACATTGTACGTCGAGATTTCTTACAGGACCGTCGCGCCCCGCGCCCGCCGAACGCCACAGCCAAGTCAGTAATTGTAGAGTAATGTTTCCGTAATTGTGTGTGCGTGTGATAATTCACGTTTCCGAAGAGGCCTTACGCCACCGGAACGGAGTTCGGGAGAATTTCCGGGATCACGGGATCCCGCAGGACTTATTCGTCACATATTTTCGATCCATCTTGCGTCGATCACGTTTGTCCGAGCGCTCCGCGCCGGCGTACTAGCGAATATCACGCCCGCACTGCATGATTTCCGATTCCGCGTGTCCCGCGGATGCGAGGGAGATGTAAATTAACGAGTTCGTACCACTGAATAAGAAGCTAAGCTTGAATATCCGTTTATCCGAGATACGATCCCGTCGTACGATCGTAGAGTACGCGAATTACGAGTCTCCGTCAATCTTGTGCAAGCAGTATTGCTTCGCGTAACTAGTGTTCTCGTCTCTTGTCGTGTATCATTCATACTATCAAACTATAATACTTGCTCGTCAAATATATTTGTTACCTTTATTGTTACTATCCCTTGCTATTTCTTTCAGAATATTCTCGCTCCCCGAACCTTGACCGTTTCCCTCGAGCCACCCCCTCTACCGTAGCTGAAAGGCCGGTTATCGCCGTCCTTGTCCGACCGTCGTACAGAATTCGCGTCTGATCGCGTGATCACTTATTTCCTATTGAGTCATTATATTTCCGACTAACGAAATTTCCGATTAGAGCGGCACTCTCTATAACGTGCCTAGCGCCCAATTCTTATTCCCGTTTTCGACAGGCGAGATGCCTGAGTGACGATTCATCGCGCGTTAGACTCAGTTATACCGTTTTCGCGGAATCGAGCTTGTCGGACGAGCGACGAAGTTGCACCACGCTCGTAAGTGCGGTCGCAATATACAAGGTGATCCAGGTCACCCGGAGGAGCCGGTATCCATCGTATCCGCCGTATTCCTCATGAAAAACTGAGTCGAAAATGTTAATAGCAAAATGTTGAGGTGTCAATGGTTTTTGAATAGTGAGCTGTTGAAACTGTCCAACCATAAGGCATTAAGAGCGCGCCATCAGGTGCGGCGCATTAAATCGACGATCGGCCGGCGCGCGACGGGTACTGCTAAACGGCACGGTGCCGAACGAATATTGCAAAGATTCGATAAAATCTCTATTAACATTTATTGCTCTTATTCTTAATTTGAGTCCAATTTAATTGTAGAAAAGTCAATCGCAAATTCAACATCACTTATATCAGTAGAATAAGTATGAACTCTTAAAATACATTTTATGTATTTTAAAACGATTAAACTAATTAATTAATTTAATTTAGAAACAAATAAATTAATAAAAAAAATCAATATTACCGTACGCGCCGGCCGATCGTCGATTTAATGCGCCGCACCTGACGGCGCGCTCTTAATGTCTTATGGTTGGACAGTTTCAACAGCTCACTATTCAAAAACCATTGACACCTCAACATTTTGTTATTAACATTTTCGACTCAGTTTTTCATAAGGAATATGTAGATGCCGGCTCCTCCGAGTGACCTGGATTACCCTGTATATATAAATTATTATATATTACATTAATCACATCATAATGTAAAACCTTCCAAATTCCAAATTATTATCAAGAGACACAGTAGTATCTTGGCGTTTTATCACTTACCTTAAAACTAACAACGTCTTCATGACCGTCGCCAATGACCTGCCATGACCTGCAGCGTTCTTATCCAATCGTGAGTATTGTAGAAACTTTAGAACGAAGTATAAATCTTACTCCTTATCAA
>NW_012026812.1:4440360-4440850 GCF_000956235.1 Wasmannia auropunctata
TCATATTTTTTTACAAAATATATCTCAATATTTGAATTGCAAATTAATATCCATATTATTTATCAAATATCTTACCTCCATATGTCTTTTAATATTATATGATTCTTTTATATTCGTTTTGTATCCTCCAGAAAACTCTTCCCATTGAGAAATATAGATATCCATTTATGCACGGCATAAAGACAAGAGCCATACGTATCAAATCGTATCCTTCATAAGTTAACTTTTGGGCTTCTACGTCACTGGCCATTAAAAACATCTTATAAATGGCTCTACTTAAACACCACAAGATTTCAATATCATTATTATCCTACATAATATAAAAGACATATTACATTTATACTCAATATATACATATATATGTACTACATAAATGATAAAATAAAGACTTTTATTTAACATCAATTAGACTAAATTGAACAACTTTCCTGTAAGATACATAAAGGATGTAGAAATGAGTAAAGCACATTATACATTCTACTACTTTAAG
>NW_012026812.1:4441662-4442463 GCF_000956235.1 Wasmannia auropunctata
TCAAAGTTATGATTATTTAAACATTTCGATTGAAATTTTGCGATAGCGAGGGTTCACGGCGACAACAGAAGACAAAACTTCACGCGGGTATGTGTGTTCCTAAGTGTGTGTGCGTGTGCGTGTGTGCGTATGCGTGTGCGTGTGCGTGCGTGGGTGTGTCGAGTGTGTTCGAGTTTGTTCCAATTTTTTTCGAGTTTGTTCCAATTTTTTCGAGTTTGTTCCAATTTTTTCGAGTTTGTCCCAATTTTTCGAGTTTGTTCCAATTTTTTCGAGTTTGTTCCAATTTATCGAGTTTGTTCTAATTTTGTTCGAGTTTGTGTGTGTGCGTGTGTGTGTGTGTGTGTGTGTGTGAGTAAAATCCCGCTAGAGAATCAAGGACACCAAGAGAGTCGGAACTCCCGCGAGTCACAGTGTTCAGACATCGTGAATAATCAGAGAAGAGCCAGACCCTGACCCCAGGCCCAAAGAAACCCCGCGAGGGAATCAAGGACACCAAGAGAGTCGGAATTCTCACGAGAATCAAAGTGTTGAAACATCGTGAGTGATCCGGTAACCGCGCGGAGGTAATCCGGAGAGCTCGACCCTGACCCCGGGCCCAAAGAAACCCCGAGAGGGAATCAAGGACACCAAGAGAGTCGGAATTCCCGCGAGTCACAGTGTTCAGACACCGTGAATAATCGGAGAAGAGCCAGACCCTGACCCCAGGCCCAAAGAAACCCCGCGAGGGAATCAAGGACACCAAGAGAGTCGGAATTCTCACGAGAATCAAAAGATCGGAAGAGCACACGTCTGAACTCCAGT
>NW_012026812.1:4449722-4450677 GCF_000956235.1 Wasmannia auropunctata
TTGCCAGCCCGCTCAGAGATGTGTATAAGAGACAGGTTCGAGTTTGTTCCAATTTTTTTCGAGTTTGTTCCAATTTTTTCGAGTTTGTTCCAATTTATCGAGTTTGTTCTAATTTTGTTCGAGTGTGTGTGTGTGTGTGTGTGTGTGTGTGTGTGTGTGTGTGTGTGAGTGAAAACCCGCTAGAGAATGAAGAATACCAAAAGAGTAAGAACTCGCGCGAGTCACAGTGTTCAGACATCGTGAATAATATCGGAGAAAAGCCAGATTCTAAACCCGGGCCCAAAGAAACCCCGCGAGAGTATCAAGGACACCAAGAGAGTCGGAATTCTCGCGAAAATCAGTGTTGAAACATCGTGAGTGATCCGGTAACCGCGTGGAAGTAATCCGTGGAGCTCGACCCTTACCCCGGGCCCAAAGAAACCCCGCGAGGGAATCAAGGACACCAAGAAGTCGGAATTCCCGCGAGTCACAGTGTTCAGACACCGTGAATAATCGGAGAAGAGCCAGACCCTGACCCCAGGCCCAAAGAAACCCCGCGAGGGAATCAAGGACACCAAGAGAGTCGGAATTCTCACGAGAATCAAAGTGTTGAAACATCGTGAGTGATCCGGTAACCGCGCGGAGGTAATCCGGAGAGCTCGACCCTGACCCCGGGCCCAAAGAAACCCCGAGAGGGAATCAAGGACACCGAGAGAGTCGGAACATCCTCACCCAACCTATGACTTTCCGGCACCTTCACAAACGCGACTGCCCAGACGTCCTCGAGCATTAGGACAACGCAACCGCCAAGGACGGCCGCTAGGAGTTATGGCTCCAAACAACATTGACCAGCCCGGCGCACTGGACTTCGTAAAGCCAGGACACCTGATCCACCTTCATTGCAAGGGCATGTATCCCTCAAGGGCAAGATTCGAGTATACATGCATACTCTCAGACTCGCCGTCTTCGGGGCAGC
>NW_012026812.1:4451008-4451660 GCF_000956235.1 Wasmannia auropunctata
TAAGAAATAATATTTTTAATAATTTTTATTACTTTTATAATTATATGCATATCCTCGAGTGTTCGAAGTGAGAGATTGCATTTTTTGAAATATTTGTTTGCTTTAAAAATATTATATACGTGTGCTCGAGTCTTCGAAAGAAGAAATTGTATTTTTAGAAATATTTCTTTGCTATAAAAAAATCATATACATATCCTTGGAGTGAGACGTTGTATTTTTAGAAATATTTCTATGCTTTATAAAAATTATATATATGTCCTCGAGTTTTCAAAAAGAGAGATTTTTAAAATTATTTATTTCCTTTAATAAAATCATATCCATGTCCTCGAATATTCGAAAAGAGAAATTGCATTTTTAGAAATATTTATAATCTCTAAAAAAATTATATACATAACCTGGAGTCTCCAAAATAAGAGATTGCATTTTTAGAAATATTTTTTTGCTTTAAAAACATAATATACATGTTGTCGAATTTTTCAAATGAGAGATTGCCTTTTTACGAATATCTCTTTGTTTTAAACACATTATACACATATATATATATATATTTCTTCGAGTCTTCGAAATTAGAGATTGCATTTTCAGAAATATTTCTTTGCTTTAAAAACATTATATACGTGTCCTCGAGTTTTCGAAGTGAGGGATTACATTA
>NW_012026812.1:4451707-4452597 GCF_000956235.1 Wasmannia auropunctata
TATCCCCTGTGTGCCTTGTCGACTCAGTTGTATGCTATACGAAGTTATTACGTTTGCCTTTTTACGAATATCTCTTTGTTTTAAACACATTATACATATATATATATATATATATTTCTTCGAGTCTTCGAAATTAGAGATTGCATTTTCAGAAATATTTCTTTGCTTTAAAAACATTATATACGTGTCCTCGAGTTTTCGAAGTGAGGGATTACATTATTAAAAAGTTCTTATTGCTTTTCAAGAAATTCAATGTATGTCCTTAAGTCTTCGAAGTGAAAAATTGCATTTTTACAGATATTTATATGCTTTAAAAAAATTATACACATAAGCTCGAATTTTCGGAGTGAGTGATTGTTTTTAGAAATATTTATTTGCTTTAATAAAACTATGTGCCGGTCCTCGAGTCTACGAAGTGAGAGATTGCATTTTTAGAAATATTTATTTGCTTTAAAATAATTATATAGATGTCCTCGAGTCTTCGAAGTAACAGATTACATTTTACAGAACTATTCCTTTGCTTTAAAAACATTATATACATGTCCTCGAGTGTTCGAAGTGAGAGATTATATTTATAGAAATTTTTATTGCTTTTCAAAAAATTATATGTATGTCCTCAAGTCTTCGAAGTGCAAAATTGCATTTTTAGAAATATTTATATGCTTTAAAAAAATATACATATGCTCGAATCTTCGGAGAGAGAGATTGTTTTTAGAAACATTTATTTGCTTTAATAAAATTATGTGCCGGTCCTCGAGTCTACAAAGTGAGAGATTGCATTTTTAGAAATATTTATTTGCTTTAAAAAAATTATACAGATGTCCTCAAGTCTTCGAAGTGACAGATTACATAAGATCGGAAGAGCACACGTCTGAACTCCAGTCACTTAG
>NW_012026812.1:4455109-4456171 GCF_000956235.1 Wasmannia auropunctata
TGCCTAAGTGACTGGAGTTCAGACGTGTGCTCTTCCGATCTCAAGAACGACCGCAAGCTCTGAAACGTGATAGTTTAAATAGGCGCGAGATATTTAACACTCTTATTATTAATTACAACGTTAACAAAATTATAACAATTAACAAAAATTTTCAATTTATAAGAACTTAAAATATCATCACTTAAATATATAAATGTCTGATTTTGAATTCTAATAAATATATATATATATATATATATATGTATACATGTCCTCGAATATTCAAAGTGAGAGATTGCATCTTTAGAATTTCTTATTGCTTTTCAAGAAATTATATGCATGCCCTCGAGTATTCAAAATAAGAGATTGTATCTTTAGAAATAATTATATGCTATAAAAAAATTATATACATGTCCTCAAGTTTTCGAAGAGACTGCATTTTTAGAAATATTCCTTTGCTTTAAAAACATTATATACATGACCTCGAGTCTTCGAAGTGAGAGATTGCATATTTAGAAATTTTGATGCCTAAGTGACTGGAGTTCAGACGTGTGCTCTTCCGATCTATTACATTATTAAATAGTTCTTATTGCTTTTCAAGAAATTCAATGTATGTCCTTAAGTCTTCGAAGTGAAAAATTGCATTTTTACAGATATTTATATGCTTTAAAAAAATTATACACATAAGCTCGAATTTTCAGAGTGAGTGATTGTTTTTAGAAATATTTATTTGCTTTAGTAAAACTATGTGCCGGTCCTCGAGTCTACGAAGTGAGAGATTGCATTTTTAGAAATATTTATTTGCTTTAAAATAATTATATAGATGTCCTCGAGTCTTCGAAGAAACAGATTACATTTTACAGAACTATTCCTTTGCTTTAAAAACATTATATACATGTCCTCGAGTGTTCGAAGTGAGAGATTATATTTATAGAAATTTTTATTGCTTTTCAAAAAATTATATGCATAAAAAATAAAAATAATAAAGATATATACTTCGGGCCCAAAGAAACCCCGCGAGGATATCAAAAAGACCAAGAAAGTCGGAATTGTCGCGAGAATCACAGTGTTGAAACATCGTGA
>NW_012026812.1:4463540-4464828 GCF_000956235.1 Wasmannia auropunctata
GCAACTTTTTGTAAAATTTTTTAATATAATAGCTGTACATTTAAGTCGGGAGCACAGATATAAAACATAAGGCATAAGAAAATCAACAAATCAGAGTCCTGCATTTCATACTCTGATTGATTCATGCGTTATGCAGCGTTACGCAAAAGTCTGTATTCTGCTCTAAGGACTGGAGCACATGAAATGCATAAAGAGCATAAGCATAGCATAAGACGGCTGGACCAATGAGCAGCCAGAATAAAGTCGCCATACGGATTTACATAAGATTCTTATTGGTCTAGGTGTTATGCTGTGTTTATGCTCTATAATGCATTTCATGTGCTCCGGGCCTAAGAGTCGTTATTGTGTATATGTATATGTGTAAAAAACATTATCAGAGATTACATCCGTTATCAACGATTAGAGCCGTTATTAAGATCCGTTATTGTAGTATGTATTATTTATTAATTAATATTATTAGGTATTATAACATGATTAGATATCAACGGGATGATATTTGATACTATAAATTATTGTATATTGTTTTTGAATACGATACACAACATACAAGCAATAACAATTTATATGAAAGAGTAAATATTGAATATTTTGTGAGTTCTGTATTTTTGCATTTAGATTAATTTTTATAAATTTATGTAAGAAAAATAAATTTAGGTTAGGTAACAATATCGTCTTTAATGCCCTAATACTTTTGTTATGTTTAAGTAAATTGACTTTTTTTTTAGAAAACATGTCGAAAATATACTATTTAATAAAAACAAATAAAAAACACTATGTGTGTACAAATAAAGAAAAAGGAGATAATAATGTGATAGCTAGACACAGTATGTATATTTTTACTTAAATACAATTATTTTCATAATGACTATGTAATATTACTTTATAAATTAAAATGTATAACTTATTAAACATATAAGTATATTGTCAATTTTATTCTTTTGTAGGCAATTATGTTATTCTGGAAAATATCGCAAATAATTTAAATATGAACATTCCCTACATTTATTTGACGAAACTTATCAGGAAAACAAGTAAGAAAATAAAATGAATTAAGTTTATTATTAGGAAAGATCACGATTGATCACGTTACGATTAAACGCAGTCACTCACAGCGATACCGGTGCTTTAGAGGCTTTCTAGTTTCAAGTACTATGATTGACTTTTCAGACACGATATTCATAGAATGTCCATAGGACATTCTAAGAACATTTGTACATCCTTAGAATGTTCTATGTACTCAGGAGATCTGTGCTGTCTGGGTTGTTTTTAATCATAACGTGGTCAATCG
>NW_012026812.1:4469050-4469481 GCF_000956235.1 Wasmannia auropunctata
GACTGGTCGAAAAAACGTCATGTCGAAAGATGCTTCTTTATTCGATAAATGTAAATTAACCAATGTGAAACTTTATTTAAATTTAGAATTTTATCCGTACGACGACTTAAATCTAGACTTTATATAAGCAGATACGCCATCCTGTTTGATATGTATACTCGTTTTCATAAAACTTATTACGGATGTACAAACGATGAAACGCTGTTAACCGTAGATTCATTTTTGGAGAATGTACCTTTCGTAGTCATTGACTGCACGCGACAAAACGAGTCCGTCAAGAGCGCTATCATGGATGTGCGAATAGAATTTGACTGTAGAGAAAATGTGCCGGAGAATACTACAGCCTATTGTCTCATCTTACACGATCGCGTGATTGAATGTTGCCCATTATCCAACGTTGTGCGCAAAATCACATAAATTGTCACGTCTGC
>NW_012026812.1:4470778-4471327 GCF_000956235.1 Wasmannia auropunctata
TAAAGTGAGAGATTGCATCTTTAGAAATTTCTTATTGCTTTTCAAGAAATTATATGCATGCCCTCGAGTATTCAAAATAAGAGATTGTATCTTTAGAAATAATTATATGCTATAAAAAAATTATATACATGTCCTCAAGTTTTCGAAGAGACTGCATTTTTAGAAATATTCCTTTGCTTTAAAAACATTATATACATGACCTCGAGTCTTCGAAGTGAGAGATTGCATTTTTAGAAATTTTTTATTGCTTTTCATAAAATTCTATGTATGTCCTCAAGTCTTCGAAGTGCAAAATTGCATTTTTAGAAATATTTATATGCTTTAAAAAAATATACATATGCTCGAATCTTCGGAGAGAGAGATTGTTTTTAGAAACATTTATTTGCTTTAATAAAATTATGTGCCGGTCCTCGAGTCTACAAAGTGAGAGATTGCATTTTTAGAAATATTTATTTGCTTTAAAAAAATTATACAGATGTCCTCAAGTCTTCGAAGTGACAGATTACATATTTAGAACAGATCGGAAGAGCACACGTCTGAACTCCAGTC
>NW_012026812.1:4473958-4474396 GCF_000956235.1 Wasmannia auropunctata
AAGTGACTGGAGTTCAGACGTGTGCTCTTCCGATCTCACCTGATCCACCTTCATTGCAAGGGCATGTATCCCTCAGAGGGCAAGATTCGAGTATACATGCATACTCTCAGACTCGCCGTCTTCGGGGCAGCTTGCAGTATAAACGCAATTGAGGCACTACCGGTGGCGTGTGATAACCGGGCCTCCTACGTCTAGCAGGATGAGCTCAAGATAAGGTCGCCATAACATTGGCCTTACCCCTGCTCCAGCTGGATGTTGGTTTAATGTACTCAGTCCAGGATAAGCCCAGACACAATGCTCGATTAGTCTAAACATCGCGAGTGATCGGATGACCGGAGGAGAGCCCGACCCTGACCCCGGGCCCAAAGATACCCCGCGACGGGGATCAAGGACACCAAGAAAGTCGGAACTCGCGCGAGTCACAGCGTTCAGACATCA
>NW_012026812.1:4476458-4478042 GCF_000956235.1 Wasmannia auropunctata
TAAGTGACTGGAGTTCAGACGTGTGCTCTTCCGATCTAACATTATATACGTGTCCTCGAGTTTTCGAAGTGAGGGATTACATTATTAAATAGTTCTTATTGCTTTTCAAGAAATTCAATGTATGTCCTTAAGTCTTCGAAGTGAAAAATTGCATTTTTACAGATATTTATATGCTTTAAAAAAATTATACACATAAGCTCGAATTTTCGGAGTGAGTGATTGTTTTTAGAAATATTTATTTGCTTTAATAAAACTATGTGCCGGTCCTCGAGTCTACGAAGTGAGAGATTGCATTTTTAGAAATATTTATTTGCTTTAAAATAATTATATAGATGTCCTCGAGTCTTCGAAGTAACAGATTACATTTTACAGAACTATTCCTTTGCTTTAAAAACATTATATACATGTCCTCGAGTGTTCGAAGTGAGAGATTATATTTATAGAAATTTTTATTGCTTTTCAAAAAATTATATGCATAAAAAATAAAATAATAAAGATATATACTTCGGGCCCAAAGAAACCCCGCGAGGATATCAAAAACACCAAGAAAGTCGGAATTGTCGCGAGAATCACAGTGTTGAAACATCGTGAGTGATCCGGTAACCGCGTGGAAGTAATCCGTGGAGCTCGACCCTTACCCCGGGCCCAAAGAAACCCCGCGAGGGAATCAAGGACACCAAGAGAGTCGGAATTCCCGCGAGTCACAGTGTTCAGACACCGTGAATAATCGGAGAAGAGCCAGACCCTGACCCCAGGCCCAAAGAAACCCCGCGAGGGAATCAAGGACACCAAGAGAGTCGGAATTCTCACGAGAATCAAAGTGTTGAAACATCGTGAGTGATCCGGTAACCGCGCGGAGGTAATCCGGAGAGCTCGACCCTGACCCCGGGCCCAAAGAAACCCCGAGAGGGAATCAAGGACACCAAGAGAGTCGGAATTCCCGCGAGTCACAGTGTTCAGACACCGTGAATAATCGGAGAAGAGCCAGACCCTGACCCCGGGCCCAAAGAAACCCCGAGAGGGAATCAAGGACACCAAGAGAGTCGGAATTCCCGCGAGTCACAGTGTTCAGACACCGTGAATAATCGGAGAAGAGCCAGACCCTGACCCCAGGCCCAAAGAAACCCCGCGAGGGAATCAAGGACACCAAGAGAGTCGGAATTCTCACGAGAATCAAAGTGTTGAAACATCGTGAGTGATCCGGTAACCGCGCGGAGGTAATCCGGAGAGCTCGACCCTGACCCCGGGCCCAAAGAAACCCCGAGAGGGAATCAAGGACACCGAGAGAGTCGGAACATCCTCACCCAACCTATGACTTTCCGGCACCTTCACAAACGCGACTGCCCAGACGTCCTCGAGCATTAGGACAACGCAACCGCCAAGGACGGCCGCTAGGAGTTATGGCTCCAAACAACATTGACCAGCCCGGCGCACTGGACTTCGTAAAGCCAGGACACCTGATCCACCTTCATTGCAAGGGCATGTATCACTCAGAGGGCAAGATTCGAGTATACATGCATACTCTCAGACTCGCCGTCTTCGGGGCAGCTTGCAGTATATACGCAATTGAGGCACTACCGGTGA
>NW_012026812.1:4489985-4491384 GCF_000956235.1 Wasmannia auropunctata
TAACATTTATTGCTCTTATTCTTAATTTGAGTTCAATTTAATTGTAGAAAAGTCAATCGTAAATTCAACATCATTTATATCGGCAGAATAAGTATGAACTCTTAAAATACATTTTGTGTATTTTAAAACGATTAAATTAATTAATTAATTTAATTTAGAAACGAATAAATTAATAAACAAAATCAATATTACCGTACCCGTCGCGCGCCGACCGATCGTCGATTTAATGCGCCGCACCTGACGGCGCGCTCTTAATGCCTTATGGTTGGACAGTTTCAATAGCTCACTATTCAAAATTCCATTGACACCTCAACATTTCTTTGCTTTAGAAGCATTATATACATATCCTCGACTATTCGAAGTGAGAAATTGCATTTTTAGAAACATTTCTATGCTTTATAAAAATTATATACATGTCCTCGGGTCTTCGAAGTAAGAAATAATATTTTTAATCATTTTTATTACTTTTATAATTATATGCATATCCTCGAGTGTTCGAAGTGAGAGATTGCATTTTTTGAAATATTTGTTTGCTTTAAAAATATTATATACGTGTGCTCGAGTCTTCGAAAGAAGAAATTGTATTTTTAGAAATATTTCTTTGCTATAAAAAAATCATATACATATCCTGAGTGAGACGTTGTATTTTTAGAAATATTTCTATGCTTTATAAAAATTATATATATGTCCTCGAGTTTTCAAAAAGAGAAATTTTTAAAATTATTTATTTCCTTTAATAAAATCATATCCATGTCCTCGAATATTCCAAAAGAGAAATTGCATTTTTAGAAATATTTATAATCTTTAAAAAAATTATATACATAACCTGCAGTCTCCAAAATAAGAGATTGCATTTTTAGAAATATTTTTTTGCTTTAAAAACATAATATACATGTTGTCGAATTTTTCAAATGAGAGATTGCCTTTTTACGAATATCTCTTTGTTTTAGACACATTATACATATATATATATATATATACATATATTTCTTCGAGTCTTCGAAATTAGAGATTGCATTTTCAGAAATATTTCTTTGCTTTAAAAACATTATATACGTGTCCTCGAGTTTTCGAAGTGAGGGATTACATTATTAAATAGTTCTTATTGCTTTTCAAGAAATTCAATGTATGTCCTTAAGTCTTCGAAGTGAAAAATTGCATTTTTATAGATATTTATATGCTTTAAAAAAATTATACACATAAGCTCGAATTTTCGGAGTGAGTGATTGTTTTTAGAAATATTTATTTGCTTTAATAAAACTATGTGCCGGTCCTCGAGTCTACGAAGTGAGAGATTGCATTTTTAGAAATATTTATTTGCTTTAAAAAAATTATACAGATGTCCTCAAGTCTTCGAAGTGACAGATTACATATTTAGAACTATTCCTTAGCTTTTAAA
>NW_012026812.1:4493154-4493314 GCF_000956235.1 Wasmannia auropunctata
ATGTATATAATGTTTTAAAAGCTAAGGAATAGTTCTAAATATGTAATCTGTCACTTCGAAGACTTGAGGACATCTGTATAATTTTTTTAAAGCAAATAAATATTTCTAAAAATGCAATCTCTCACTTTGTAGACTCGAGGACAGATCGGAAGAGCACACG
>NW_012026812.1:4499834-4500544 GCF_000956235.1 Wasmannia auropunctata
TAAGAACTTAAAATATCATCACTTAAATATATAAATGTCTGATTTTGAATTCTATAAATATATATATATATATGTATACATGTCCTCGAATATTCAAAGTGAGAGATTGCATCTTTAGAAATTTCTTATTGCTTTTCAAGAAATTATATGCATGCCCTCGAGTATTCAAAATAAGAGATTGTATCTTTAGAAATAATTATATGCTATAAAAAAATTATATACATGTCCTCAAGTTTTCGAAGAGACTGCATTTTTAGAAATATTCCTTTGCTTTAAAAACATTATATACATGACCTCGAGTCTTCGAAGTGAGAGATTGCATTTTTTAGAAATTTTTTTATTGCTTTTCATAAAATTCTATGTATGTCCTCAAGTCTTCGAAGTGCAAAATTGCATTTTTAGAAATATTTATATGGTTTAAAAAAATTATATGTATGTTCTGGAGTCTTTGAAGTGAGAGATAGTATTTTTTTAAATATTTCATTGCTTTAAAAAAATTATATATACATCCTCAAGTCTTCGAAGAAAAAGATTGTATTTTTAGAAACATTTCGTTGCTTTAAAAACATTATATACATATCCTCGAGTCTTCGAAACGAAAAATTGCATTTTTTAAAATAATTATTTGCTTCAAAATGTATACCAAATACGTATTGTAATTTCTACCTACAAGTTTAATATGTTCAGTTAGTAAAAGTCGCATAACAAAA
>NW_012026812.1:4503452-4504159 GCF_000956235.1 Wasmannia auropunctata
TATCCCCTGTGTGCCTTGTCGACTCAGTCACAGTGTTCAGACACCGTGAATAATCGGAGAAGAGCCAGACCCTGACCCCAGGCCCAAAGAAACCCCGCGAGGGAATCAAGGACACCAAGAGAGTCGGAATTCTCACGAGAATCAAAGTGTTGAAACATCGTGAGTGATCCGGTAACCGCGCGGAGGTAATCCGGAGAGCTCGACCCTGACCCCGGGCCCAAAGAAACCCCGAGAGGGAATCAAGGACACCGAGAGAGTCGGAACATCCTCACCCAACCTATGACTTTCCGGCACCTTCACAAACGCGACTGCCCAGACGTCCTCGAGCATTAGGACAACGCAACCGCCAAGGACGGCCGCTAGGAGTTATGGCTCCAAACAACATTGACCAGCCCGGCGCACTGGACTTCGTAAAGCCAGGACACCTGATCCACCTTCATTGCAAGGGCATGTATCCCTCAGAGGGCAAGATTCGAGTATACATGCATACTCTCAGACTCGCCGTCTTCGGGGCAGCTTGCAGTATAAACGCAATTGAGGCACTACCGGTGGCGTGTGATAACCGGGCCTCCTACGTCTAGCAGGATGAGCTCAAGATAAGGTCGCCATAACATTGGCCTTACCCCTGCTCCAGCTGGATGTTGGTTTAATGTACTCAGTCCAGGATAAGCCCAGACACAATGCTCGATTAGTCTAAACATCGCGAA
>NW_012026812.1:4504209-4504747 GCF_000956235.1 Wasmannia auropunctata
TATATATAGGTATACATGTCCTCGAATATTCAAAGTGAGAGATTGCATCTTTAGAAATTTCTTATTGCTTTTCAAGAAATTATATGCATGCCCTCGAGTATTCAAAATAAGAGATTGTATCTTTAGAAATAATTATATGCTATAAAAAAATTATATACATGTCCTCAAGTTTTCGAAGAGACTGCATTTTTAGAAATATTCCTTTGCTTTAAAAACATTATATACATGACCTCGAGTCTTCGAAGTGAGAGATTGCATTTTTAGAAATTTTTTATTGCTTTTCATAAAATTCTATGTATGTCCTCAAGTCTTCGAAGTGCAAAATTGCATTTTTAGAAATATTTATATGCTTTAAAAAAATATACATATGCTCGAATCTTCGGAGAGAGAGATTGTTTTTAGAAACATTTATTTGCTTTAATAAAATTATGTGCCGGTCCTCGAGTCTACAAAGTGAGAGATTGCATTTTTAGAAATATTTATTTGCTTTAAAAAAATTATAAGATCGGAAGAGCACACGTCTGAACTCCAGTCACTT
>NW_012026812.1:4504767-4505358 GCF_000956235.1 Wasmannia auropunctata
TTCGAAGTGAGAGATTGCATTTTTTGAAATATTTGTTTGCTTTAAAAATATTATATACGTGTGCTCGAGTCTTCGAAAGAAGAAATTGTATTTTTAGAAATATTTCTTTGCTATAAAAAAATCATATACATATCCTCGAAGTGAGACGTTGTATTTTTAGAAATATTTCTATGCTTTATAAAAATTATATATATGTCCTCGAGTTTTCAAAAAGAGAAATTTTTAAAATTATTTATTTCCTTTAATAAAATCATATCCATGTCCTCGAATATTCCAAAAGAGAAATTGCATTTTTAGAAATATTTATAATCTTTAAAAAAATTATATACATAACCTGCAGTCTCCAAAATAAGAGATTGCATTTTTAGAAATATTTTTTTGCTTTAAAAACATAATATACATGTTGTCGAATTTTTCAAATGAGAGATTGCCTTTTTACGACTATCTCTTTGTTTTAAACACATTATACATATATATATATATATATATATTTCTTCGAGTCTTCGAAATTAGAGATTGCATTTTCAGAAATATTTCTTTGCTTTAAAAACATTATATACGTGTCCTCGAGTTTTCGAAGTGAGGGATTAC
>NW_012026812.1:4505378-4505775 GCF_000956235.1 Wasmannia auropunctata
TATCCCCTGTGTGCTCTTCCGATCTTATATATGTATACATGTCCTCGAATATTCAAAGTGAGAGATTGCATCTTTAGAAATTTCTTATTGCTTTTCAAGAAATTATATGCATGCCCTCGAGTATTCAAAATAAGAGATTGTATCTTTAGAAATAATTATATGCTATAAAAAAATTATATACATGTCCTCAAGTTTTCGAAGAGACTGCATTTTTAGAAATATTCCTTTGCTTTAAAAACATTATATACATGACCTCGAGTCTTCGAAGTGAGAGATTGCATTTTTAGAAATTTTTTATTGCTTTTCATAAAATTCTATGTATGTCCTCAAGTCTTCGAAGTGCAAAATTGCATTTTTAGAAATATTTAGATGCTTTAAAAGATCGGAAGAGCACACG
>NW_012026812.1:4505826-4506351 GCF_000956235.1 Wasmannia auropunctata
TATCCCCTGTGTGCCTTGTCGACTCAGTTGCTCGAATCTTCGGAGAGAGAGATTGTTTTTAGAAACATTTATTTGCTTTAATAAAATTATGTGCCGGTCCTCGAGTCTACAAAGTGAGAGATTGCATTTTTAGAAATATTTATTTGCTTTAAATAAAATTATACAGATGTCCTCAAGTCTTCGAAGTGACAGATTACATATTTAGAACTATTCCTTAGCTTTTAAAACATTATATACATGTCCTCGAGTGTTCGAAGTAACAGATTATATTTACAAAAATTTTTATTGCTTTTCAAAAAATAATATGCACATCCTCAATCCCTCGGAGTGAAAGATTGCATTTTTAGAGAAAAATTTCTTTGCTTTAGAAGCATTATATACATATCCTCGACTATTCGAAGTGAGAAATTGCATTTTTAGAAACATTTCTATGCTTTATAAAAATTATATAATGTCCTCGGGTCTTCGAAGTAAGAAATAAAAGATCGGAAGAGCACACGTCTGAACTCCAGTCACTTAGGCATC
>NW_012026812.1:4518388-4519312 GCF_000956235.1 Wasmannia auropunctata
TATAATTATATGCATATCCTCGAGTGTTCGAAGTGAGAGATTGCATTTTTTGGAATATTTGTTTCTTTAAAAATATTATATACGTGTTCTCGAGTCTTCGAAAGAAGAAATTGTATTTTTAGAAATATTTCTTTGCTATAAAAAAATCATATACATATCCTCGAAGTGAGACGTTGTATTTTTAGAAATATTTCTATGCTTTAGAAAAATTATATATATGTCCTCGAGTTGTCAAAAAAAGAGATTTTTAAAATTATTTATTTCTTTTAATAAAATCATATCCATGTCCTCGAATATTCGAAAAGAGAAATTGCATTTTTAGAAATATTTATAATCTTTAAAAAAATTATATACATAACCTGGAGTCTCCAAAATAAGAGATTGCATTTTTAGAAATATTTTTTTGCTTTAAAAACATAACATACATGTTGTCGAATTTTTCAAATGAGAGATTGCCTTTTTACGAATACCTCTTTGTTTTAAACACATTATACACATATATATATATATATATTTCTTCAAGTCTTCGAAATTAGAGATTGCATTTTCAAAAATATTTCTTTGCTTTAAAACATTATATACGTGTCCTCGAGTCTTCGAAGTGAGGGATTACATTATTAAAAATTTCTTATTGCTTTTCAAGAAATTCAATGTATGTCCTTAAGTCTTCGAAGTAAAAAATTGCATTTTTACAAATATTTATATGCTTTAAAAAGATTATACACATAAGCTCGAATTTTCGGAGTGAGTGATTGTTTTTAGAAATATTTATTTGCTTTAATAAAACTATGTGCCGGTCCTCGAGTCTACGAAGTGAGAGATTGCATTTTTAGAAATATTTATTTGCTTTAAAATAATTATATAGATGTCCTCGAGTCTTCGAAGTAACAGAAGATCGGAAGAGCACACGTCTGAACTCCAGTC
>NW_012026812.1:4519332-4519764 GCF_000956235.1 Wasmannia auropunctata
TGAATTTATATGCATGCCCTCGAGTATTCAAAATAAGAGATTGTATCTTTAGAAATAATTATATGCTATAAAAAAATTATATACATGTCCTCAAGTTTTCGAAGAGACTGCATTTTTAGAAATATTCCTTTGCTTTAAAAACATTATATACATGACCTCGAGTCTTCGAAGTGAGAGATTGCATTTTTAGAAATTTTTTTATTGCTTTTCATAAAATTCTATGTATGTCCTCAAGTCTTCGAAGTGCAAAATTGCATTTTTAGAAATATTTATATGCTTTAAAAAAATATACATATGCTCGAATCTTCGGAGAGAGAGATTGTTTTTAGAAACATTTATTTGCTTTAATAAAATTATGTGCCGGTCCTCGAGTCTACAAAGTGAGAGATTGCATTTTTAGAAATATTTATTTGCTTTAAAAAAATTATACAA
>NW_012026812.1:4519784-4520262 GCF_000956235.1 Wasmannia auropunctata
TCCTACGTCTAGCAGGATGAGCTCAAGATAAGGTCGCCATAACATTGGCCTTACCCCTGCTCCAGCTGGATGTTGGTTTAATGTACTCAGTCCAGGATAAGCCCAGACACAATGCTCGATTAGTCTAAACATCGCGAGTGATCGGATGACCGGAGGAGAGCCCGACCCTGACCCCGGGCCCAAAGATACCCCGCGAGGGGATCAAGGACACCAAGAAAGTCGGAACTCGCGCGAGTCACAGCGTTCAGACATCGTGAATAATATCGGAGAAGAGCCAGACCCTCACCCAGGGCCCAGAGAAACCCTATATTTAATTAACAAGAACGACCGCAAGCTCTGAAACGTGATAGTTTAAATAGGCGCGAGATATTTAACACTCTTATTATTAATTACAACGTTAACAAAATTATAACAATTAACAAAAATTTTCAATTTATAAGAACTTAAAATATCATCACTTAAATATATAAATGACTGA
>NW_012026812.1:4520282-4521336 GCF_000956235.1 Wasmannia auropunctata
ATGTTCACTGATGAATGCTTATTTACTCGTGAAGGTCTTTTCAACACTCACAATTATCACGTATGGTCACAGGATAATCCTCATGAGTATATGGTTAACAATTTTCAGCATAGATTCAAAATTAATTTATGGGCTGGAATTTTAGATGACAAAATAGTAAGATATTTTGTAATTTTTGAAAACATTATAAATATGAGGTTTTTTCGTAGAATGAATAATTAATAATTTCTAAATTTGATATACATATAATGTAATAATAATTAAATTTGTTTATTGAATTATTATACATCTTAAAAAGATTATTAAAAAATAATTTTAATATTTTGTTTTATTACAGATTGGTCCATTTGAATTGCCTGCTAGGGTAAATGGTCAAATTTACCACAATTTTTTAGCAAATGATTTACCCGATTTATTGGACGATGTTCCGTTGCACATTAAAAGGAACATGATTTTCCAACATGATGGTGCACCAACGCACACGTCCAGACGTGTTCGACATTTTCTGAATGCAACATATCCAAATAGATGGATAGGACGAGGTGGACCGCAATTCTGGCCAGCGAGGTCACCCGATTTAACTCCAGTTGACTTTTTCCTCTGGGGACACTTAAAAAATTATATTTACCGAGAACCAGTAAATAATCGAGAGGAATTAGACGATCGTATCGTAGAAGCAATTGCAACCGTATCTCCCGAAATGATACGAAATACGCAACAAAGTTTATTACGACGTGCAAGATTGTGCATAGAAATGAACGGAACACAATTCGAACAATTATTATAATGTACATAATTTATTTATTTTATTTATTAATAACTAAAATTGTATTTAAAATTGTTGTAATTCATATTAAATTGTTAAATTTGTCATATTTAATTGTTAATTTTCATGTTTGTTTTCTTCGGATTTTTTAAATAAAATGTTTAAAGTGTACTTGAATGAGTTTTATTTTATTTTACAATTAAAATAATTGTAGGGCAAGTATCATTTGCTAATTACGTACCGTTTGAGAACTACAGTTTTGTCTTTAAGATATGCAATTAATAACAG
>NW_012026812.1:4523430-4523780 GCF_000956235.1 Wasmannia auropunctata
TGGACTTCGTAAAGCCAGGACTCCTGATCCACCTTCATTGCAAGGGCATGTATCCCTCAGAGGGCAAGATTCGAGTATACATGCATACTCTCAGACTCGCCGTCTTCGGGGCAGCTTGCAGTATATACGCAATTGAGGCACTACCGGTGGCGTGTGATAACCGGGCCTCCTACGTCTAGCAGGATGAGCTCAAGATAAGGTCGCCATAACATTGGCCTTACCCCTGCTCCAGCTGGATGTTGGTTTAATGTACTCAGTCCAGGATAAGCCCAGACACAATGCTCGATTAGTCTAAACATCGCGAGTGATCGGATGACCAGATCGGAAGAGCACACGTCTGAACTCCAGTC
>NW_012026812.1:4523800-4524401 GCF_000956235.1 Wasmannia auropunctata
TTTGTAAACACTTGCACCTCGCACGGTGCGTCTGCTCTAATACTGTACACGGGTAGGTTTCGCTCACATGTAAACGTCGATTCCTCCCGGACACATTTTGCTAGTTCCTTTTCGCAAGGCAGCATGTAGTGATGATTTTTTTTGTCAATTGCCATCAGGGGCTGGTTTACTTTAGGAATGTAAATACATTATCATGCTCCGGTGTGGGAAAAGAAATAACTTTTATGACTTTATATGACGAGTAAGCGATGACGGGAAACTTGAGTATGGTATATATATTCGGGTCTGTATAGTACGCGTTTACCCTCATGTATTTCTGGATGAACTGCCAGTTTTCTAGTTGTACCCTGAACGGAAAATGTAAACTCTTAGTTAATTGTGTCGCGGCTTCCCGTAATTCCGCTATAATTGTTTCTAATGGCAATAGACGGGTCATAATCAGTCCGTCGTGCGCGTATGTGAGGTAATCGGTAATGTTTTCTACATCCTTTACCAGATCGGCAATGATTGCCATCAGGACGAGTAGCTGTTCGTCCATGTCTTCCCGTAGTGTGAATTTGGCTAGTTGTAACTCCATCCTACGACTAACATTTAATAGTAA
>NW_012026812.1:4524421-4525555 GCF_000956235.1 Wasmannia auropunctata
TATAACGGCTCTTATGGCACTATTGCGCAATAATACATTCTTATGGCTACTTTTGCCCTCTGATTACCGCAATTAACGGAATAAACTAAATAATGCCTCTTTGTGGCTAATTATCGTCAAAATCATATCTTTAACGTCAGACACGAATCTCATGGCTATTTTTTATCGCTCATGCGAGAAACTCATGGAATGAGATACTTTTACTGCCTTGTGGCTAAATTGACTTTTTATTAATTGTTAACAATGAGATTCATTATCTCCACGAAGCTCGTGGCTGAATTTACTCAAAATGAATTAATTATTATTTTTAACAGAGCTTGTGGCTCAAATGATTTGAAATTAAGAGATATGCGACTTTTATCGCCAAAAATGTTTTCACCTGAAAGCTTGTGGCTTTAACCACTGAAAATGTAATAATGATTAAACAATCAAAAGCTCGTGGCTCGAATGCTTCAAAATGAACTTAAATTGACAATTATTATGTCTTTCATGGCTGAACTGCCTTTTTAATCTATCTTATCGTTCTTATGGCCTTCTCGTGGCTCTTTTACTTTAACTTATCTTTTCCTGAGGATCACGAGGAAAGTCATAGGTTTTAACAATCAGTAATTATATCTTATCGGTTTTTATTCATCTTTCACTCTCTCTCATGCATACTTATAATAATATAATATAATACGTTGCCCTAGCGGGACTTTACAACATAAATTAGTTGAAGTTTCTTATTTGATTAGATCATTATTAGATCAATTATATCCTGTATCTCGCGCATTCCAAATAAAATATAATAAAATACTAATATAAAGAATATAACGCAAATGATACAATCTGAGTACAACATGTTGCCCGCGTTTAAACGTTATTATCGCGAGTCGCTGTTTCGACCGAAAAGACGGCCGGTTGCCTATCTTCAGGCGTCGTCTTGCCCCTCTCCTCGGCTGTCTTGACCGACTTGATCGCCTTCGGTGGGGCCGGTTGCGCGGCACTGCGCGTTGTTATCTCCTTCAAGAGGGCATTTGCCATCCTCAATCCGAAGTTCGTGTCATCACCCGTTGCCTGACATCGCAGTTGACGTGGGTGCCATCGGTGAAAATGGGTGAGGTGTCGGTAGTCGAGTCAGCGCCGGGATGTCCT
>NW_012026812.1:4525575-4526068 GCF_000956235.1 Wasmannia auropunctata
GGGAGGAGGATCTTTATTTCGGGTAGGGTTGCTTATCCTAACCGCATTTATTGTTTTATTTGCGTAGGGTCGCCGTACGTTTTTCCGCAACGACTCCTCGCCATTTTCGTCCGCTCGGAACGAACTCTCCTCGCCATTCTCCTTGCCTTTTCGAACTCGGCGCTGACTATCGCTATCGTAAGAGCTATCTAAATCTCTAATGTCTTCGCCCTCACTATCGAGTTGAAATTGTGGCGTAACGTTCGTATCGTCACTATAGTCAGTCCTATCGTCT
Organism: Wasmannia auropunctata; assembly: GCF_000956235.1. NCBI lineage: Eukaryota > Metazoa > Arthropoda > Insecta > Hymenoptera > Formicidae > Wasmannia > Wasmannia auropunctata. Next base: position 4,525,850 of record NW_012026812.1, read on the forward strand.
CTGTCGTCGACAGGTATATCGTCATCACGAGGTAAGTCTTCGTCCTCGTCATAGTCATCTTGTTGTGGTTGCAGTTTAGCCTGTCTGTCCGGCTTTAATTGTCTGGCGTTGAATACACCAATCGGTTGACCTTGCAAATCCTCCAACAAGTATGCGTTCTTCCTTATCATTTTATTTATTCTGTATGGTCCATCGTAGACCAAATGTATTTTCTTTGTG
>NW_012026812.1:4526088-4528602 GCF_000956235.1 Wasmannia auropunctata
TTGTTTAGTTTGGTCCACACTACCTGCCCACAAGCGCTGTACCATTGAGTACGAGACACCCTGTATAAAGGTCAAGGTCATTGGAGCAGCCTCCCTTCATCGATATATTTACCAAGCGTAATTATAATTGAAATCAATTATGACTATTATTTGATTAAAATATAGAATGAGGCTTGTAATGTGATTGGTAACATAAAGACTTTAACTTGCTAGTGAACTTGTAATGCCTCAAATGATTAAAGTATAAAATAGTATAAGCTTTGTAAAATATGAACATATGTATATATTTATATAATAGTCGAGTAAGTGATGCAAAATTATCAATGAGAATTACAATGTAATGGGATTTAAAGTACGTAATTAATTATTCTTCTTACGTTTCTAGAATTTAACATTGAAATAAGTAAATTGATTGGTATTACCTTAATAATACGACGACTCAGCGTGTTCGGATGAAATAGTACGAGATAGTAATTATATGGCAGGCTTCGGTGGAGCAGAGTGGTGTTCGAGAACGATTTGGCAAAGAACTAGTAATGATCTGGTACGATTTGGGATTCTCGAGACGACGTCTGGACTCAACACGAATGACTCCTTTTAACTGCTTTGCACGTTTTGACTGGGCAAGAGAGCTTTTTCGACTGCGCGGTCCGGTCGGTTGCCTACCTGCATTTCAACTCGGCGCGCGACCGCTGTCGCGAGACAATAGAACGTCTTCTGCGAATGTCAATTGAGCGTTACGCTGTGAGATTACTCGCTTTCATATGCGAGAATATAATTTAACAAAGGAATTTTGTAATTATAATATAAAAAGATCGTTTTTATAATCATGTAAAATATGTCATTCAAGTACTTGGAATTTGTGAATTATTTAAGAAAATGGCAGTGTTAATATATTTTCCGTACGCTTAATTGACTTTTGTTAATAATTGCAATCTCATACTTGTATTCCTTCCTCCCTCTTACTCATAATTACTAAATACTATGTTCGCATTATCGAGAATCCAGAAATTCATTCTTGTTCTATATTAAAATATTTAAAGTGAGCCTATATATTCGAATGTTGGAATGCAAAATTATAAGGGTGTCGTTTGACACGTAGATATATAATTCTTTATTAAAGAAAAAGGAATTTAACCAATATTAATTCGACCTAGTAATATATTTTAATTCAATGCATTAATTCTTAGTCTCAGTAAAAGGCTCGCACGCGAAGCGCAGATCGCTTATCTCTCGCCGAGAGACGGTCAAGTAGGTGTCATGTAACATAAACTTTTTGGCACACGGCCCGCACGAAATTCTTGCCGTATGATAAGTAAAGCTTCTAGAAGGTTCTAGAAGGTATGATGTAAAATGAATTTCTGTATCCTGTCGATTGTTAACTTTTCTATAGGACCAAAGGGAAAATCAATGCCGGTCATTGCAGCAGTTTAACAATAGCCGGGTTTATGACTTTCCATATGGTGTACTTTACATATGTTGTTTCTATTATGAAATCTTAACGGAATTCTTGTAGAAAGTATTTATAGAAATCCGTTGAGACTTCTTTTCACAAAAATAAGAAAAAAAGAAAATCGCTCGCAACTAAACTATGTTACGCAGGTATATATATTTTTGTTAAGAAATTACACTATGAGGGCGAATTTAGTTATATGTATCTTAAAATAATAAGGTAATAACATAGCGATATATAGATGAATACAAAGAAACGTTTAAGCATGAATAGTTAAATGTGATTATATGATAGATTATTATATCAAGAGAAGGGTTCATCCTGAATAAAGGAATAAAATATTAAAGCTATCTTGTAATCGCATATGTAATGATCGCGAAAATTAAACTATTTGTTTTACTATAATGTTAGATATTGTTATAAGTAAGGGTTTCTTTATCCTTTCCCTCGAATGAAGATTATTCTAAAGCATAAAACCAAAGCATTAAAATAAATCATATTGTATGACAGTAAAAGCGCGAAATAGGGTGGGTGGCGCCATCTAGCGTGCTCCGCGAAAACGTTCGGCGACGTAGTACTGGCGGCGGATGTTATACCCCCCTCCTTAAGATGGTAAATAGCGGGTGAAGCACGTTATTTACATGTACGGGTTGAACACTTTCTTACATTCTATCGTTTGTTGTAAGTCTCGCTGTGCCTTACTTACAACGTCACACTTAGTGATAAGCAGGTCACAATCTAATATTGCAACGGTGGCCCATAATAATTGAGGACGCTGACGCAGGACTTCGGTAACCTCAATACGCGTCCTCCAAAAACTGCGGCAGTTGCAATTAAGCAACAATTGCAACTGCTGAGCAGTGCAGTGAGACGGGATAAAACCCGCCGTCCAGCGGACCACTGCGGAGTTCACTTCTAAGCATAACGTTACGCTGTCGGCACGCGCAGTGATCAACTTGTAAGTAGCACGTAAAATATAGTCATTGTGTTAAACGATATAACTGTACATCACTTCAACATCCGCCACTACGAGTCCTTTCCACGTTACACCCCTGCCACGG
>NW_012026812.1:4528622-4528983 GCF_000956235.1 Wasmannia auropunctata
CGCGCCGGGATAGCCTTCGAGAGTAGCGTAGATGCTGACTCTTTCGGTTCCGAAGGACCACTCGTTGTTGCCGGGCGGGCCCTCGCCTTATATAGTATCCCCACTCTCGGCTTAATTCGCGAGACAAACAAGCTCGCTCTCCCTTCCTTGTGATCGGATCCTCTCTTTCTATCTACGATAACGAACTTGGTGGCGTAATCTGACGTCATCTTACTACTACGCATTTTATAACGGCTCTTATGGCACTATTGCGCAATAATACATTCTTATGGCTACTTTTGCCCTCTGATTACCGCAATTAACGGAATAAACTAAATAATGCCTCTTTGTGGCTAATTATCGTCAAAATCATATCTTTAAC
>NW_012026812.1:4529003-4531103 GCF_000956235.1 Wasmannia auropunctata
CAGCTTTAGAGGTGCCACGGACCTGACCACCGACAACACTGACGCCGCATCGCAGAATAGAAGGCCACCGCCGCTGCCGTAATCCGAGCCGAGCCGAGCGCCGATAAGGACCAGCCGACCAGCCGGACAGCGAAAAACAAGCCACCATGCGAGCGAACGCCGTATTGTAAGTCCGTACATATTAAGTCGATATCTGCGTATGTCAAGCGATCGACATTATCACCGTCACTCATCGCCGGAGCGTACATGGCTTTTTCGGAACCGCGTAAAATTAATAAATACCGTACCCGAATTAAGTAGAACCGCGGAAGCGCTACCAGACATACGAAATAGCGTGCGCAGGATTTTAAATTTTCCTGTCGAGGGCGAAACAGGCTCACCCACACACGTAACTCGCGAACGCGAATTTCCAATCGCCGCGAACGACTTTAGTTTACTTGGGATAAACGCCACAGGCGAATTTGACACCGGGTCAGACCAACGGACGGGACAAAGGTGTAGACTGCAATTTTCGTACGATACAAGAAGACAACACAACCCGAACAGACATGCTGTCACGCACTCCTACCAAATCTCCACAAGCGGGAACATCTTCCGCCGGGGCGGAAGACGGAACACCGCATTCATATGATTTAAATGGGCAAACGGAAAATGCTCGGACAACTCGCCGCGTCACCTTCAGTGACGAAATAGCTAGCCTAAGCACTGGCGACGGCATGACGATTCTAAACGGGGCAGCCGGTGCGCAAGATAACGCACGGGCAACTCGCGGATTCGGATCCGTTAATGAAACGTTTAATCTGGTAGAGCTGATGCGAGAAATGCGTGAAATGAGAGCTCAAATGAATGAGCTCATGATGAACCAACGCGAAGGGCACCGCGATCGACGCCGCGAAACATACGACCATAGCTTCGCATTAGATACATCAAGGCCTCTAGATGACACTCGTAACTATTCGGGGCGAGATCACAGTAGCTCCGCGCTGAATATTTCGAGATCGCAGGACGATATCCGTAACCAACCGGGACGGACTCATAGTTTCATGACTCATGAGCCTGATCGAGGCGCGAAAGCTAGTTCCGGAAATCGACGGAAGCTCGCGAGATCGCGTTCACGAATTTTTGGAAGCAGCTTCCTACGCGGTGAAAAACATTCATTCGTCAGACGAAAATTCGTTTTTGGAAGCCCTGATTTGTACAAAACTGAAGGGAAAAGCACGCGAAGATTTCCGCACGCGCAGCATTCGCAATTTCGCTTAATTCAAGGGCGAAATGGAAACCAAGTATTTGTGCCAGAGAAGCATTACCAGTTTGCAAAGAAAGTTTAATTCAATCAAGCAAAAGCTGGGAGAAAGCGCGAAGGATTTCGGGCGCAAAGTGGAGGACCTCGCCATAGATCTCTTCGAGAGCATGGAAGAAGGGAAAAACCACACTCTCAAGCAACAACATATTATTTACGAACATACGCAGACATTAGCATTGCAGAACTTCCAAATTGGATTAAGGGAAGATATTCAGGTGCTGGTACGCTCACAACGCTTCCGTACCATGGCGGAAGCAATAGACGGGGCAAGCGCCGAAGAAAAAACAATGGCCGATGTTCGAGGTCTTAACAAGGCCTATGAAAATAAAAAATTTAAGTTCCGAAGTGACCAACCGCAGTGTACAAAATGCGGACGGCAAGGGCATTCCGGAGATGAATGCCGTATTAAGCAGCAACTTTTCTTGCCAAAACCAGTTAAAAAGCCAGTCGGAGTGAATGCCCTAGAGAAATATTGCACACATTGCATAAAACCGGGGCATACACGACAGGAATGCTGGCCGTTACAAAAACGCACTGTGGGAACGCGTACGCGACCCGAAAAAAATGAGATTCGGAAGAAGCCGCAGGTACATACGGCCACGACGGCGATCAAAGATTCCGAAGAAGCAGGGGACTCGTTTTCCAGCAGTGAAGACGAGGGAGTCACATAAGAAAAAACAACGCGAGCTGCACGCGAAGAACGGGTTACGCAGATAAGCGGAAAACCGAGAATAAGCACTGGACTCGACCTAGTAACCCTGCCGATGCAAGAAGCAAAGAAAGGGAAAGTAAGTCTA
>NW_012026812.1:4531123-4532950 GCF_000956235.1 Wasmannia auropunctata
CAATCGTTTTATGACGCAACGAATCGGTTGGGAACCCGTCTTCCGAAAACGCGGAACGTCGTCGGCCGATCCGCGTCACGTACTTCCGAATTCGCCGAAAATAAAATCGTATCAGTAGTGAATCCACGCTATGCAACTTGTGCATTTACAGAATGCGTGATTCGGGCGAAAACAACTTGATTCGCGTTCACTCGCGACTGATTTACGTAAACGCAGTATATTACTTCGCGTACGGGACTATCCTTTCCTTCGAGACTCGCAACGGCGTTCTCGATTTAGTAACGGCGAGGAAAGACGTTGCTGTTGCCGGGCGAACGGCTTATATACCTCCCCACTTCGCCAACGCCTTCCCACTCTCGCGCGTTCCCCTTCCTTCCACAATTCCGGAAAGAAAGGCGCATTAGCTTCCAAACTCGTTCCCACCACAGTTTGTGGATTTCTTCTGGAAGCTTCTAGAACCTTCCAGAAGGAATTGTGGCTTGTCCACTTTGTAATTAAATCTATATCTCATTGTGGATCTTTTATACCCTGATTGTCATAACACTAACTGAAATTCTTTTCCTTTTCAGGTATTACTTGGAAATGTGGATCGATTTCTGGTAAGTATCAAAATTAACTGTTTTGTGGTAAAATCATAATAGTAATAATAATAATAATCCTTTTCTCGTCTTAGGATCCCTCCAAGCTAACGTAGTAAATAGGTAAGTAACTAAAATTTCAATTTTTTCTTAATAATGATTTTCTTTGTGTTTTTTAGGGAACGAAACTGGATTTGTGGGTTATTCCAATTCTTCTCACGTAAGTATTAATAATCTTTATTTGGCATTCATGCGTACTTCATTCATTCCTTTAACCTGAATATAACATTTTATAAAATATAATATCACGTGCTCAAACGGATCTTTACATTAGGTTATGAAAATAAAATAAGATATTTCATTCATTTTTAGATTGCACATAATTCGTGCCGGATATGTGGTTTTTATCCACAATTTTACATGAAATAATAATAACAATCATCACAGTGAGTTTGCAGCCGTCACCAATCTTGCCGTCGGCTGCAACGGTCGCGATTGTGGAACAGCCGGTTCCACAAATAGAGGAAAAACAGAAGCCACAAACAACTGTGGACAAAGAAATCGATTATGGAGATATCGAGCTGCGGATTGCCCGGGCGATGGCGGGTTTGCCAATCCCGGACGTATTACCACCAGAAACAGAAAAGGTGGATGAACCGAAGACTGTGGAGGAGTAGAACCCGAAACAGACATTATACTATTGTTTATTCAGTTTATGTTTACATTGTATTTCATTTATTATAAAATTATTAGTTAAGGCCACAGAAGAAGTGAAATAATATATTGTTTGAATTTTGGTTAGCGAAAGATGATAATTTGTGGTTTTAAGGTTGTAAAGATCCGTTAGGGCATATGAATTTATATTAATTATATTATTATTTATTTTATATTTTATATATACAGGCTCAAGAAAAACTTGATGTAAAACATAGTACAAACGCGCACATGAATGTGTATGGAGGGATGAATGATCCAATAAAAATGTTATAAAACTTACCTAATAAGAATAGCGATGTGTGACCCAAAGTCGTTTCCTGAAACATAAAGAAAGAATTAGAAAAAATCAATAGTTTGGTTTACATACTTACCATGAATAAAAGTTACAGCATCAGCTTGTTAAAATCCTAAAAAAGAAAAGATTATTATGATTTTACCACAATTATTGCTTTGTAAAATACTTACCATAATTTTGATCCACAGAGATCCGATCCAGACTAAATCTGGAAAAGAATACCCACAATTGAGTTTG
>NW_012026812.1:4532970-4534123 GCF_000956235.1 Wasmannia auropunctata
TTCTCCATAATTCGTAGGATATTTTGGCACATTTGTTTTACGTTTTCCGCTAATATATTTCCGCATCGGTCTTCGGTTCTCTTTAAGTGGTCCTGTACCTGTCGGAATCTTACACCAATCGCGGCGATATCTAATTTTATTGCCAGTCTCCAGAGAGTCCTCGTGCATTCGTTTGCCAAATCATGAGGTGCCTGTGTTGCAACTTGTATTTCGCGCCTAGTGTGTGCGACTCGTGCTTACGCACGTATTGGTTGAATGCTGCCCGTCGTACGCCTCGTACTCCCCCCGACACTCCGCCACCTAGGCGATCGGTTACGGATCGGCGGTCCCTTACGGAGCGGATCAACGCGGCGATCACGCTTCGGTCCCCTAGCCCGGACCGGAGGCGTCGTGTGACCCTGTACGTGCGGACAGGTCAGCGTACGGTGGTGGAGCTTCCCCCACCTTACTCTTTGTTTTAAGGTAAATGTTTTCTTTATTTATTAACGCTTTTTTATTTCTATCGCTGTCTGTTAATTCCCCCCCCTTTTTTCACTTTTGCTTTTGCTCTATGGCTAATTCTCCACAAAATGTTTAAGGCGATTTGCGTGTACGCGTAAGGTTCTCCGTCCCCTTTTTATTGTGAAATTTACTTCGTTATGTTTCTCCACTATCGTGTAAGGTCCTGCCCATTGGGATTCTAGTTTCTTTGAGCGTCCCCTTCTCAAGGCCTCGTTGTAAAGCAGGACTTTGTCTCCTATCTCGAAGATTTCCCTTTTTACACTTTTATCATATTGTTTCTTGGCTTGTTGTTTCACTTGTTGCGCGTTTTCCTTCGCAATTTGATTCGCGGCGCGTAATCTTTCTCATAATTCCTGCGCATAATCATCGTACGAATACGTTTATTTCGGTGGTTTCGTGAGCGCTGTGGGCAGAGTGGCACGATGCCCGTACATGAGCTCAAACCCGTGTGCGGGAGTGTCAATCCCGTGGCTGTGTGCGGTGTCGTATTATACGCAAACATCGCGTAGGGCAGCCACTCGTCCCAATCAGACTGTTTCTCGTTAATATAGTGCCTTAAATATTCCGCGAGAGTACGGTGAGAACGTTCCAATGCGCCGTTACTCTCCGGGTGATACGCGGTTGTTTGAATCTTCGTGATCTTCAATAACTT
>NW_012026812.1:4534143-4534690 GCF_000956235.1 Wasmannia auropunctata
TTCAGATGCAACTATGCAAAGAGCGTTATCGCGCACGTAATTTCTGAGTAGACCACTCAACTGGTAGTACGAACTTGTTCCGCCTATACCGAGCGACGTCCCAAACTTGTTGATCGACATTTCAATGTTGATTGAATGATTCGTACTGTGTTGTTTAATTTATAATAATACCCGCTTCGCGAAGTTCCTCGATAATCGACAGCATCTCGTTGTCGTGCGCATTGTGACCAGCTTGGCGCGAGGCCTCGAGCAATCGGAGGCGATCTACAAGCTCGTTGGGATCGTCCCAATGAATGTATTCAATCTTGCTATCATTCACTGTCATGGTGAGCGGTATACCTTTTCCAATTTTTTTACCGCTTTTCACATCTTCTGGCAACAGAGGTGCGATTATATTCTTATACTTGTGACCCTTGTTACCCATTATTTGACCCTGCGCGCTGCGATCGCGTCTGTACGCGTTTGTAGCTAATAGAATACTCTGATATTTCTGTAGATCATCGTCATTGTAGACTGCTTTACTTGGATAACACATGAAAATCAATTA
>NW_012026812.1:4534710-4535708 GCF_000956235.1 Wasmannia auropunctata
CGGGCATTCAGGGAATCAGATGCCTTGTTTATTTAGACGATATAGTCATTTATGGCACTAGTCTACAGGAGCACAACCGTCGACTCATAGAGGTACTTAGTAGACTGCGCGAGAATAATCTGAAATTACAACCAAATAAATGTGAATTTCTTCGCAAAGAAGTAACCTACCTAGGGCATATAATCACGGAAGGGGGGATAAAACCTGACCCCGAAAAACTTAGGGCCGTGAAAGAATTTCCGGTACCTAAGAAAGTCAAGGATATGCAATCCTTCCTAGGTCTAGCCTGTTATTACCGCAGATTCATGGAAAATTTCTCAAAGATTAAGCCAGTCAAGAGAGATGCATTACGAACTATGCAGCAAATCGCAAAACAGCAGGCACATAAAGCAAAAACAAATGTAAAAATCTACGCTGACAGAAGGACGAAAATCCGCACATTTAAAGTAGGAGACTTAGTATTGTCACACGACGAAACGTTACGACGAGGACGTTCGAAAAAACTAGAGGCACCATGGGTGGGCCCGTATCGTGTCGTAGAGAAAGTCCCCGAAATAAATTATAAAATACAAATAAAACGAAAGATCGCCATTGTACACGCGAACCGATTAAAATTATTTATAGAAAATTAATTAAATCAGAGAATATAATGTAACGCACGGGTTTAGTTAGTACTATACGGTTGAATAGGTAACGTAATATAAGTGCGTTAAAATAAGTAAACAAGACCGCGTTTTACACTATAAGAAGTCTAGGGAACAGAAAAGATAGGACACCCACTTCAAATAACACTATGTATTTTTAAAATTTTATATAATGTAAAAAAAAAACACATATATACATAATGCAGTAAAACAATATAAATTACACAAAAAAAATAATAATAATAAAAATACATAGAGGCCCGTGGTCGTGTGGCATTCTCCGAGCGATCTGTAACAAACAAGAAAGGAGGGAGATCGTTGAACAAAATACTAAAAACATAATGTTTAGTGCAT
>NW_012026812.1:4535728-4536286 GCF_000956235.1 Wasmannia auropunctata
CAATTATTTTAGGAAATTCATACGAGATTACGCTAATATAGCTAGACCGTTACAAAATCTGTTACGGAAATCGGTTAAATTTGATTTCGACGAGAGCTGCCGCATTGCATTCAACACCCTCAAAGAAAGACTTATCGCGGCACCAGTGTTGCGGCTATATAACCCTAAGGCCGAGATTGAATTGCATACGGATGCCAGTGCTCATGCATTGGCCGGTATCTTGCTCCAAAAACATGAAAATGGAAAATGGGCTCCGGTAGCATACTTTAGCCAGTCCACTAACCATGCGGAAGCGAAGTATCACAGTTTCGAGCTGGAGATGCTCGCCGTAGTTAGATCCATGGAACGTTTCCACATGTATTTGTATGGTCTGGACTTCACAATCGTGACAGACTGCCATGCACTCGTGTATGCGGTCAATAAAGCCCATTTAAACCCACGTATTGCACGCTGGACTCTCTGGCTGCAGAATTACAAGTTTAAAGTTAAACATCGAGTGGGTTGCCGCATGATGCATGTGGATGCTCTCAGTCGTATTGTTGGTTATGTATGTCCTAT
>NW_012026812.1:4536306-4536968 GCF_000956235.1 Wasmannia auropunctata
AAACATAGTACAAACGCGCACATGAATGTGTATGGAGGGATGAATGATCCAATAAAATATTATAACACTTACCTAATAAGAATAGCGATATGTAACCCGAAGTCGTTCCCTGAAACATAAAGAAAGGAATTAGAAGAGATAAAATCAAAAGTTTAGTTTACATACTTACCATAAATAAAAGTTACAGCATCAGCTTGTTGAAATCCTGAAAAAGAAAAGATTATTATGATTTTACCACAATTATTGCTTCTTAAAATACTTACCATAGTTTTAATCCACAGAGATCCGATCCACATTAAATTGCCTCGGGAACCTAGAGGAAAATAACCACAATTAATTACGAGTTGAGTTTGTTATATTAAATTATTATTTCAGTGAGATTAATCCACATTTACAACCCGAGGGAAGTGGAAGCATAAGAATAACCACAAAACAGAGGAACCACTTCGAGGGAAGCTTCGAAAACCTTCTCGAAGCTTTTTGGCGGGAAAACGCCACAATCCGCCATAATTAGTTACGGCCGACATATTTAGTTGTTACCGTCAACATGAGCTTCGGTTGCCATGTTGAGTGGAGGCCGACATTTGTAGTGACCATACGGGATGGCGCGAGATGCCGCGGAGTGATACCGCATCGTGGCACATATTTACGAGACCGTGTGA
>NW_012026812.1:4536988-4538321 GCF_000956235.1 Wasmannia auropunctata
TTTGTCAGTTGCGTTAGCGGTTTCGCAATACGCGAAAAATCTTCGATGAATTTTCTATAGTATCCTGCAAGACCGAGGAAGGATTGAATATCCTTCATTCTTCGAGGTGTCGGGAATTTCATAACCGCTTCGATTTTCGAGAGATCCGGCGATATTCCCTGCTCTGTAACGATATGCCCTAGGAAGATTACCTCTTTTCTCAGAAACTCGCATTTGTCTGGCTGCAGTTTCAAATTAATCTCCCGCAACCGCGTTAGTACAGTGCTGAGTCTTTCGTTGTGTTCTTTCAAGCTTGCTCCGTAGATGACAATGTCGTGTAAGTAAACTAAGCATTTCAGGCCTTGCAACCCCGTTAAAACGGAATTCATTAAACGTTGAAACGTTGTGGGAGCGTTTTTGAGTCCAAACGGCATTCGATTATATTCATAATGATCGTAAGATGTCGAGAATGCAGTCTTGCACTTATCTCTTTCCGCCATCAGGATCTGATGATATCCCAATGCCAGATCCAGCGTGGAGAAATATTTATCATTTCCCAGCTGATCTAAAATATCTGTGATATTAGGCAAAGGAAAAGAATCACCAATCGTTAGGTCGTTAAGCTTTCTAAAATCTACGACAATTCTCAACTTCTGTTTTCCTGAGGCGTCGACTTTCTTTGGGACGACTAGTAGCGGCGCGTTCCATTGACTTGTACTGGGACGAATGATTTCGTCGGTCAGCATTTTTTTTATTTGGCGATTCACTTCTTCTTTATGCTTCTCCGGCAAGCGATATGGTCGCATATTAACCGGCGCACTGTCTACGCGAGTGGGTATTTCGTGTGCCACCGCCGTAGTGTGCGTTAGTTTGTCATTTTCTAAATGGAAAATGTCACAAAAGTCGTCGCAAATTTGTTCAAGCGTTTTCTTCTCCTCTTTGTTTAAATGCTCTGTTCGCAATTGCTTACGGAGTCGTTCGCCTCTCGCCGCCCGCGAAGGTAGATCTTCCTCCGCGTCAGCTGCTTCTCGAGCGAACGTGTATACGGTGTCGCTTGCTCCTACTTCTTCGATAGTGACAAGCGGTGTCGTTATTACGACTTGCTCTTCCGTGGTGTTGATTACACTCACGGGGCATTCATTCTCTTTTGGCCGCACTAAACAGCATCCTATAAACACTCCCGGTTCCGTTTATTCGGAACGTATTACGCCTATTTGATTTCGGTCAGCCACGGCTCTAATTATTGTTTCGCTTTGCGGCTGCAATATTATTTTCTCATATGGGCGTAATCGGAATTCTATTCCTCCGATTTTCACCTGTTTTTTTCCTATGATCGCATCTTGCTCTTTGTTTC
>NW_012026812.1:4538341-4539082 GCF_000956235.1 Wasmannia auropunctata
TACACACATTGCGTGGGTTCAAATTGTTAAAAAGATATTTACAAGAATTAGGCTTTCTTAAGTTTGCTACCCGTGAGTTTAATCAAGATCCGTTAGAAAACTTTTTTGGTCAAATGCGTCAGTATGGAGGAAGAAATAATAATCCAACTTGTACAAATTTTACATATTATTATAGATCATTAATGCTAAATTCTTATATACAAAATGTATCACGCAAAAGTAACTGTGAAGAAACTGATATACAGAATTTACTTGATATGCTAACAATATCTGATTTCATAAGTACACAAGAAGCTGATGAATATATTATTCCTGAAAATATAGTACAAGAGTTATTTAATAATATTGTGATAAACAATGCTATAGAGGTTATTGATAAAATTTTATCAATAGTTAGAGACTGTGAATCTCGTTGTGCAATTTTATCAAATGAAAAAGAAAGTGTTATAGAATATATAAAAAAGATAACTATGTTAACAAATTATTTTATTAATAACTACTTTTATGTTACGGGAATATTAAAAAATATAAAAAACAATATTATTAAATACAATTTAAGTTGTATTGACTGCGGACACGACCATATTCAAAATTATATTTTAAATAAATATATTCCGAAGTATATAGCGCGTAATATAAAAACTGTTAATAATATTTTAAAGGGATTCGAGATTTCACAAATAGAAACAAATAAATTATACGATTTAGCATATAAATATTGTAAAGATCGGAAGAGCACAC
>NW_012026812.1:4539102-4541291 GCF_000956235.1 Wasmannia auropunctata
AACGTTTTTCCTACCACGCCTATGGCGTCGATTAATCCGCGCTTATTATTTATTGGCTTATATAATCCATACAGGTGGTTTACTAATACTGTCAACATTTTATTATCCTTCTCCATAATTCGTAGGATATTTTGGCACATTTGTTCAAGCGTTTTCTTCTCCTCTTTGTTTAAATGCTCTGTTCGCAATTGCTTACGGAGTCGTTCGCCTCTCGCCGCCCGCGAGGGTAGATCTTCCTCCGCGTCAGCTGATTTTCGAGCGAACGTGTATACGGTTCGCTCGAGAATCGCTTGTTCCTACTTCCTCGATAGTGACAAGCGGTGTCGTTATCTCGACTTGCTCTTCCGTGGTGTTGATTACACTCACGGGGCATTCATTCTTTTTTGGCCGCACTAAACAGCATCCTATAAAGACTCCCGGTTCCGTTTCTTCGGAACGTATTACGCCTATTTGACTTCGGTCAGCCACAGCTCTAATTATTGTTTCGCTTCGCGGCTGCAATGTTAATTTCTCATATGGGCGTAATCGGAATTCTACTCCTCCGATTTTTACTTGTTTTTTCCCATGATCGCATTTTGCTCTTTGTTTCTCTAAAAAATCAATTCCGAGGATTCCTTCATATTCTATCGGAAAATCATCCTTTACTACATAAATCGTATGACGTATCTTCTGCTTTCCTATCGGGATCGTCGCTCGGATTTTTCCCAAGGTATGCATTTTATGCCCTGTTACTCCCGTTAAAGCGATTCGCTTTCCTTTCATACGTACCTCATCTTTCAGATTTCCGATCTTCACGAAAGTGAGAGTCGCGCCCGTATCTAACAGAAAATGCGTCTTGCCCTTCTTGGCTTCTTCTATTGGCAGAGTAATTAGTTTTAGGTTTGTTTGTGGCGGTGCTCTCGCACTCACCTGCGCAACACGATGATCGCTTACTGTTCTCTTTATCTGGCGGGGATGTCCAACACTCCCCGAGGTGGTCGTTCCTCCTGGGCCCTTGATCTCCATACGTGGTGCCTAGGCACGACAATGGATTCTCTGGGCCCGGGGTCGGGGACGAACCCCAAAGCTGAGGCTTGCAAAGACACGACAAATGTTACAGGTGGGTAGTGCAAAATGATGGGTAGTGAGAAAGCTAGGGGTTGTCCCACCCCAGGCATAAATATAAATATACTAATAAATGGTGGCGGAGACCTCGGAATGTTCTGGTGCTCGAGCTCGCCTGCTCGCCCGAATGTATATTCGAAAGTTCTCTGTTAACTGGCCGTCTCCAGGCGTGCACGTGAAGCTGGTCCGGGAGTGCACTTAGTGTACAGACTCGAAATTCCTTGGCGTGACCCTCAACGAAGGGTCGTAGCGCACGCCGCGGGGCTAACGACATCGACCCGATCGGATTCACTTGTGGGAGATGGCCTAAGAGCGTGAACGCTTAGGGTTGTGTAGCGCCACACACAATCCGGGCGGGAGCGCTATGGCACCACGGAGTGACCCCATGCCTGGCCATTTTTGGCGGGCTTTTTCAATGAAGCATCAGGTGGCTCGGGTTATGTTTGGTTACCTTGCGGTTTCTTCAGTGAAACGCCAAGTGCCCCTGGTTATGCTTGGACATTTTGAGCGGCTTCTTAAGTGAAGTGCCAAATGGCTCGGGCAGTGCCTGGACATTTTGAGTGACTTCTTCAGTGAAGAGCCAAAATGGTTCGGGCCTGCACCATAACAAGTATAGTAAAGAACTGTTGCCAGCATGGCACAAAACCAACATTTGTCAAATGTCCGAAAACAGGCCCGCCGCTTTGCGGTCCGTGACTTAGGCCAAAGCAACGCCGCTGTAGGCTACCAAATATGCCGCAAGCTCTAGTGGTTCGTAACGGTAGTGCACCAACAGCTTGGTGAGTAGGGACACAGGACTGCAGATGCGTACTCAAAGCCTCTCACGGTCAAGTCTTCCTCCTCCTCCACGCGGTGCCTGCTGGAAACCTTGGTCATGGCAGCATGTGGCAGCCACCGACATCAAGGGCAGACGGAGTCGAAGGCGACAAGGCTCGATTGGAAGCCCCAGGCTGAAAATCGGGTCATTAGACGACACAGCATTGTCACGAGTCGGTGTCAGTAGATGTATAAGGCCGGTTCTACTCCATGGGGCTACGAGGGGGGGTGAGGGGCAGGGGGATCCGCGGGGGGTCCGCGGGGAGGGG
>NW_012026812.1:4541311-4541925 GCF_000956235.1 Wasmannia auropunctata
ATAACAATAATCATGACTAAAAAGTAATTTTTCTAAATCTCAATAAGATGAGTCAAATCATTAGACAATTAACTTAATTAAATTCAATTAGCATAAAGTTCTATTAGCATATATACGTAGTATAATAAATAATTTTTCTAAATCTCAATAAAATGAGTCAAGTCATTAGACAATTAACTTAATTAAATTCAATTAGCATATATACGTAGTATATACGTAGTATATATGCTAATTGAACATTATGCGAATTGAATTTAATTAATCTAATGACTTGACTCATCTTATTGAGATTTAGAAAAATTACTATACTAAGTATATATACTAAGTATACTATACTAAGTATATATACGTATATATATTAGCATATATACGTAGTATATACTATACTATACTAAGTACTATACTTAGCAAAAATTAGTGAAATCCGTGGAAAAGACATTAAAAATGTAAAAAAACCGCCAAGTATATTTTTTAACGTTTTTACCTCGAAAAAATTGTATTAGATTGAAAAAAATGAGACCTTTGTATCATCTTAAATATATAATACAACTTCGAAAAAAAACTATTGTTAAATCATAAAAAAACCTAAGTGGCATTATCTTCAATATATAACA
>NW_012026812.1:4541945-4542937 GCF_000956235.1 Wasmannia auropunctata
ACCGCGCTCGCGTTCGCGCTCGCGCTTGCCGCCACCGCCGCCGCCGCCGCCGCTCGCGTTCGTCGTCGCCGCCGCCGCTGCCGCCGCCGCCGTTGCGCACGGGCCCCGCCCGTTATCGCTCGCGAAGAGGAATAGGAGGAAAAGAAAATAGATAATTAAAATTAAAAAATGTTTATTTTAAAATTTAAAATATAATGTAATCGTGAAAGAAATCCACCTGCCCGTCGCCATCTGCAACAGACAAAAGGAGCCAAATATTTAAAAAAAGCTCCAAAGAAGAAAGACTAAAGAAAGGATAGCTATTTAAAAAATACTCACGTTAATTGTAAAAGGCAACCCGCCTCGTATCTGTGGCCACGTCGAGGATGACGCGCAGCGGCGCTTCCTCCCGTGGGCTCGTCGGCGCCTGCAGGCTTCTCGCGCCGCTGCCTTCCGGTGCCTCCTCACGCACCTGCATCCTCACCCTCAGCCGCGGACCCTCCACCTCGCGCGAACTTCGTGGAGGCGTCCGTGCTCTCGCCAAGGTCCGCAAAAATTGGTCGTCATAGGGGGAGGCTGCAAGTCGCCTCGCCACGCGCAGCCAGTACCTGCGACTACACTTGTCGCAGGTACTTGGCGCAAAGTCCTCATCACAATTTAAACACTTCATACTGTTCGCACACACTGCGAGATCGAGGCAACAGCTCAATGACGACTGACTCAAGGGCTCCATGGGAACCCGCGAGTAAAAATGCAAGCCATAGAAATAATTATCTCTCCTACCGGGTAATGCTGTGAGGATGATATTGATATATATTATATCACACACATGCTCCTCCGAAATGATAACAGCTATAAAGAATATAAATGAAATCGCTAACAGTCTTAAATATATAAACGCTTTTACGGAACCGCCAATCGATCCGGTACCACCGATCCGATACACCCGATCTGTCGAACCGATACAGCTGATCTGTGAACCGATACTACCGATCTGTCGAACTGATACAACA
>NW_012026812.1:4542957-4543431 GCF_000956235.1 Wasmannia auropunctata
TCCTGTCAGCTCTCTGATGGAAGCAGCAAAGCTGAATGCGAACAACGATGCGTGGAAACGAGCGCTGGGATTGTGAGATGCGGTATCCAGTGATTCAACACAAGGAATTGTGTGAATAAATATGTTTATTAAAAAACGATGATTATAATTCTTCGCACTCACACACTCGATCATACATCACACACGCACTCGTTGGATCGATAAGGAAAACGAGTTTCCCTCGATCTCGGTGAAACGCACGATAGCGGACACACGCGCCGTGTCGCGGGTCACAACGCGAGAACCGTCGCACGCTTCGCCGTAGAAAACACGAATTCCGCGAAAGCCGAAGGATCTCTCACATCCAACGTTAACGCGTTTCACGAAAATCGCAGGATTCCGTATGTTCGCAATAAATAACCGCACTACGCACTGTCGCGTATTATGTGATGCGCGGTATTCACGAGACTGTAGACTTGCTCGCGTAAGTTCGCG
>NW_012026812.1:4543451-4544659 GCF_000956235.1 Wasmannia auropunctata
TGGGAAGAGGTAACAGCGATTCATGGTAAGCGCGATTGTCATTGGTCAATTGTAATTGTAGTAGCACTCTCAAAGTAGGCTGGCTTTCAACGGGCCTGCACATAGGTGAGGTGCTTCGGGGAAGAAGCACGGTGATAATAGCACGGGATACGGTAGAAAAGGTGGTGTTTACGGAAGACGTAGAGTCATAGGGGCTCATATAGATCGTACATAGTTTACGTCGATTCAAGTCCGGTTACAAGTTACGCTAGACTTTACCATCGTGTATTAAAATAAATGACATATTTCTGGTTTTCGCAATTAACGCATAAAATAAAATAACATAATCAACGACTAGCGACCCGACTAGTATCCCAATATATTAAAAATAAAATCTTAAAATTAAATGTTACGATAATCTCGTTATTCTTTGTCCACAATTGGACTAGCCCGATCACTCGGTTGCTGGCCTTCTTGCATACCGGTGTTTTCTTCCGCCTGCCGGGCCTCCTCCGAGATAAATGCGCTGAGCATATCCACAGCGCACTGCGCTTTTCCGAAGATCTCCTCCTCAGTGCTTCTCTCCGGTGTTTGCTCTTCCCTTGTGGGTTCGGCCACAATCTCGACCTCCGTAGCGACCGATGGAGCCGGTTCCAACGGAGCTTCCGGTTCCACCCTCAGGCTGATGCCGCTCTTGAACGAAACTAAGGAAAGTATTCGACAAAACTAAATCTTCTGACTCATTTACTAATCTCTATCCACCTTTTATTTTCAGGAAACAACTCTGGACTCTCGGTCGCAATTCGGTAAGTATAAATATGTTTTATTAATCATTCGTCCACACTCACACGCATTCTAATGCGCGTACAAAGTATAAAATTATTTTATCAACTAATTGTTACAATGGCAAGTCTCTTGAGCCTGTATATGAAAATATAAAAGAAAAAGTGGTACATCACATATAAAACGTGATAAATCTCATATAAAATGTGGTTAATACTAACGCAAATCAATGATTACAATATAAGTGATTGATCTATCAACCAAACGCAATACACTTAAATTAACTCGCATATCATAATGTATTGACCACAAATAAACGAATAGTATAATGAAATACGCCCTCTCGGATCTTTGACTCAATCGCCGAACCACAAATGATAATCGTGAGTAGATGTATAAGGCGGGTTCTAACCCAGGGGGCTATGAGGGGGGGTGAGGGGCAGGGG
>NW_012026812.1:4544679-4545946 GCF_000956235.1 Wasmannia auropunctata
TGTAATCTGTTCGTGTCCGGTCCGTTCGTCCGTATTAAACTTGCATCTATGTCATTAAATGGGAATTCGCGGATTATCACGAGATTCGGATGGAGCTCGGGTTCGCTTTCCGACGAGCTCGAGTCGGAGTAATAAGTTTCTAAATTCCTGTGCATGCTGTCCCTAATGTCCTGTACCGCTTCTTCTATTACTCTCACGGGGCTTACCGAGGTCGGTGTAAACACACGACGTGCTGATTCGCTATGTAACCAGGACGTATTTCGGTCGTGACGCTCCTTATTTGAACCTTCCGACATTTACTATTCTAGTTTTACAATTCTCGCTTAATTCATATACGGACTTACATTACGATCGCTAAACGCATGTTGTCCGCTGGCCGCTGTGATCGTGGTGCCTGTGGCAGAGTCGTTGTGGTAGGTCGCTGCCGTCTCGGGTTTCGCTCGCTATCGGCGCCTCGCTCGTGGCTGCTACCGGTTGACTCGTGCTTGCTGCGCTCGGCTTAGCCTTGGCTGATCCTCGCTAGCTCGATCTTTGCCGTACTTTAATTGCACTTGTTTGTTAGTGGCTACCAGGGGTTGGTTGGAGCTTCCGGTTCCTCCCGGATACGGATCCCACCGCTGCCACCAATAATGTTGTGCCGCTGGCACAACGGGGTCCGACTCCGCGGGGAACTGAATAACTCAAACGCCTTTGATCACTTTTTCAAAAATACACTTTATTTGCCCTCAGATCCGGTCTCAATTTATTTCACAATCTCCCGCTTCTTCTTACTCGATACTTGCCGATACGGCACTTAACTATTCGTGGCGGACTTGGTAACGTGACACGAACTTATCTTTCGACAGATTAACCACGCGCGCCTTGTCGTCGCGCGTTGTTACGTAGAACAAACATAAGAGTCGTGCACGACAAGCAAGCGAAGACGGCCGGCTCACACACACGTACATGCGTCCACATACATTCATACACATTCTCGCAATTCGTGGAATAACAAACTGCGGCATATTAACAATCGGGGGTTCGGCGCCTGACTTCCAGGGCTGTCTGTCGCCACGTCGCGTCGTCGTGACGTGGAAGAATTAGCTACGCATTTTATTGGTCCGTCGCGCTACCTGCGACTTGTTTGTCAAAGATCACCGATCGATAAAGATCTTCGGGTTTTTCCGGAAGCGATCCGAAGGGAATCGGAAGCGGTCGTCGTCGCAGGGAGTCGGATGTCGAGCCTCATTCGAGTTCGGTCCGCAGATCCATAAACACGTTCTACCAA
>NW_012026812.1:4545966-4555674 GCF_000956235.1 Wasmannia auropunctata
TGTAACAGCTTTTGTACCTAAATTTATTTCACTTCCAGCTACTATACCCATTTCTTCTTGAAAAAATTT
Source organism: Wasmannia auropunctata (assembly GCF_000956235.1). Taxonomy (NCBI): domain Eukaryota; kingdom Metazoa; phylum Arthropoda; class Insecta; order Hymenoptera; family Formicidae; genus Wasmannia; species Wasmannia auropunctata. Next base: position 4,546,036 of record NW_012026812.1, read on the forward strand.
TTTTCTCTTATAAGATGAATTAATGTTTTTAAATACATCGCATACATCTTTTAGATGATTTTGCAAATGATCTGTTTGACCACTCTGAACAACAGCATTTACACTATTGGCAATCACTGTAACTAATTCTGAACTTGTGTTGATTACAGAGTTTAAAGCAGTTTCAGTTATACCCAAACCAGTTAATTGTGATACGAAATTACAAGCAATACTTTTTAATTTTACATCAGTAAGAATTAAATCAGTAGTACAATTTACTTCATTAATTGTAGAAGTTTGGGAATCGCATGTTATGTCCATTTGAGAATTATTTTGTAGAGTATCGTTACAGCCATTTTCATTATCGCAATCTATACTTATATTACTGGTATTTTCATTACTACAAGATATATTTATATCATTGTTATTTTCACTTATTATACGATCTACTGTATGACGATTAAAATTACTGTGAGCAATTCTCAAATGTTTTTTGAAACCAGTAAAAGTGAAAAATTGTAATGCACAACCCGGCTGACCACAGACAATATTATTTTTTCCATTTAAATGCATAAAATGACTGTTGCGTAAATGCCACACTAATTTGTTAGCATTAAAGTTTCCTTTCTTGCATACACTACAAAAATATTCTGTCATGTTTGTTACTACTCAATAATTACATTAAAAAGACGAGCACGTACTTCACGCATTTTTGGAGTAAAACTAAGATTGTCGACGTCAATGCCATAAAATATCGTCTGCACAAATTTCCAGAATATTTCTAACGATTCTTCATATTTACAGCCAAATACATAATGAGCCTTAAAGAGGGTATCAAAAGCAATAATACTTGATGTGTTAGGTGGGCATGGCAGAAGCTTTCCATCAATAACCACGTAAAAATTGCTAATTGCTTGTTGATTAGAACCGATTGCTAGTAGAAATGGCTGCAAACTAATTTTTGTTAATTCTTGCTCAGATGGCAGTGGAAGATCAATCTAAAATATAAAATATTTACAACGTAGAATATATGCACAAGCCCATATTTGCAAAGTTATAATAGATACAAGTGTTTAACAAAGCAATTATTAATTTATTTTATAACCTGATGAAACGATATAAGACGTGACATTGCAACGTTCACAGTTGCATGATTTGGCTTCTTTTTCCCTCTAGCTGTTGGTGGTAGAAGATGCAGAAGTAAAAACAATGTTTGTGTAGTTTTGTCCCATACTGCCAATAAACATATAATACACATTGCACTTTACCACATTAAAAAACAATTAAAAGAATAATTCTGTGCATCAAACACTTACGTGCAATATCTTTACGTTTGTTCTTTAGTGTAATTTCCGATACTTTTACAATTCTAGCCTCAAAATCCTGCCAGTTTTTATCCAATTTTGATGAATGCTCTGGCATTAAAGCTTCAAAATCTTTTTGTATCTAATAAAATAATGAAATAATAAGTAAATTACTATTGCTTTTATTTTATTGTAAATTAAAATAAAAAAAACTTACTAAACCTGGCGTATCTACAAATCGTGGGAATTCAATAAGTATATTTTTGGACAGTTCTGGATTCAGTATTATAGTTCGACGATATTTTAATGATTGTCTCATCTTAACTTCAATATCAGCCAATTGTGTTGTTGGAGATGCATTTTTTAGCCACTCAATAATTTCTTTTTCTTGATTGTCATTTAAGTCACCGTCAGGAACTCTTGGATTTTCAGGGCTACTATTAGGTACTAAAGCTGTTTTTGTTTCTATTTTAATTTTTTTTGGAACATTGTCAGGAATTGATATCCTATTTACTGTACGAAGGCGCCAACTCAAATATCCGCTTCTATCCTTAGGATTGTAGAATAACTCCTGTGTGGATGTGTTTATATAAAAACAAATTATCCACATTTTTTGCAAGCAAAATCTTATGTATAAAGTGTTCTTACATATCCCTCAGCAGTACTAGGATCCCGTAACGTCGGAAAATTTTGCACAATTCCTTTTGCGTAAAAAATCTTTATGTCATTACCTGGAATTTTGCTGTATAAAAAAAGTAACAATATTAAGTGGAGATTAGACGTGAATAACACAAATAACACAAGAGAAAAAAGACTTTATATAACGAAGCAAATTTTGATGTTTAATAATATTTTTATGTTATTTTTAAACATACCAAAAAAGTTTTAATTCTATTATGTATAGAAAAATACAAAAGAAAAATTATTTACCCATGCTGTTCTTGAATATGTCCAACAATTAATCTAACCAAAGCTCGACGAGATTCAGGTTTCAAAGTATTACTAACTTCATATTCTTCCAAAAGATCATATCCAATTGTCGTTTCATTCAAAATTTTGTTGACAACCTATTATTAAAGTGTTATACCATATGTAAAATATGTGTGTGGTATTAATAAAACGTAACTATACATGCATTAATTTGTTTGATTTAATTAAATAGTTTTTAAAGCAAACTATGTTACTATTATTAATGCATATCTATCTCCAAAAGTACCTTTTTTGGATCTTGAAGGATCTTTAAAGGAGTAATATTCTCTTTAACTGTTTTGAGATTTTGCGTAACAGGCAAAATGCAAACATCTGTGTCGTTACTGCAACCAGCTGATGTACTGGCAGTCAATAAAGTATCTATTATTACAGTTGACTCCTCTATGAATAATCCTAATGCAAAATCAAAATTTTTGAAAATATATTTTTACAATGTACACAGTTACCTAATCTATTACCAAGTTAACAAGCTTACCGGCACTTGAACTTTGTTTGCTAAAAATATTTAAAATGAAGCCATCTGACTGCTTTTCCTTTATGTACTCTATCAAATCCTCAGAATCTATTTCAGTTTCATCTGAATCTCGAAATTCTATTTCTCCATCCTCGACTTCTGCTATAAATTTGTTACGCACTAGAAAAAAAATTTCTTATTTTAAAAGAAATGTCACAAAAAATAAATGTAACTAAAAAGCAGGTATTGATTATTAAACAATAGAACGTAATGTTAATGTGAGAATACATATAATAATGAAGCTTTGAATCTCTGAGATCAATAAATTTCACTGTTGCAAATAAAAGAAATGATATGTTCCTTAATCAGAAATTTCTGTTTGCTACGTTTCTGCGTTCTATTGCTCAATATATATTTGTTATAATTTGAAATATTATACTATTTCACCTCTAAGAATGAATGTGTCTGCTGAATCATTTGCATCTAAGTGGACGAACTTCTTCGTATTAAGGTATCTTACCTTAATAAGCATTGTTAAGCTGTGCGATTTTTTCGCTTTATAGTGAATATTAGATCCACTGTATAATCAATGAAAAAGAGAAGAGAAATCACTTTCCTGATATTCTCTCTGTTTCAGAAATTTCCTATGATGGTGCGAAAACGGGTAACAGACACGAACTAGTAGTATAACCTCACTGTTATGGCGATAGTTTTTTGTAGTCACGTGATGCGCGATCACACCGCATATTGTTAAAGAAAATAATATCGCATCATAATTTAACACCGCATTTGTCAGTGTTAAAAATTATCAATAATTTGGTGTTAAAATTCACACCGAAACATTTAACCACACAAGTGTGGTGAAATTTCACACCAATATTTTTTAGAGTGTATTTACGAATTCTGATTTATTTAAAAACTACTGTAGAATGAGTAAAACTGTATTTGAAGAGCTACTTACATTAATTGCACCAAAAATAGTAAAAATGACACTTTATCGAGAGCCAATATCACCTGACCAACGTCTGTTGCTTACATTGAGGTAAGAAATTTTTATTAATAATTTCTTAAATTTAGTCATGCATTCATATAAGTATTGACATCAATAAAGAGTAATTTACAATTAAGGATAAGTTATAATTTTTACTATATTTTAATGTTGATTATAATAAAATTTTTTATAGGTATTTAGCGTCTGGTGACTCAATGATGTCTCTTAAATATCAATATTATATTGCTCAATCAACAATAACACATATTATTGAAGAAACCTGTAATGCTTTATGGATTACTTTAATGCCCATTGTTCTAAAAGTACCTACGTCCGATAAATGGAAGGAAATTTCAAATCAATTTGAAATAAAATGTAATTTTCCACACTGTATAGGTGCCGTGGATGGCAAACATGTAGTTATACAGGTAACATTACATTTTTAAAATTGTACTACATTTGTTTTTATATATTTATAGAACATTTTTTAATATTTATAAACGTAATTGTAGGCACCACCACATTCTGGTTCTACTTATTACAATTATAAGAGTTCGCATAGTATAGTCTTAATGGCTATTTGTGATAGCGATTACAAATTTATACTAGTCGATATTGGAGCGACAGGACGTCAAAGTGATGGAGGCGTATGGGGAAGATCTGCTATGGGTCAAGCATTTGCAGAAGGTCAAATAGACATACCATTATCAGAAGAAGTCACTGAAGGACCTGTTTTGCCATATGTGTTAGTAGGAGATGAAACTTTTCAATTAACCAATTATATGATGCGTCCTTTTCCTGGAAAAGGAGGTTTGACAAAGGAAAAAGCAGTATTTAATTATCGACTCAGTAGATCACGCCGTATGGTGGAATGCGCGTTTGGAATTCTTTCTTCGCAATGGCGAATATACAAGCGACCTATCAACACATCGATGGAAACAGCAACAAAAATAATACAAGCTACAATAGTTCTACATAACTTCTTGCGTCAAAATGACACTGATGATGTTATTTTCGAAGCTATTAATGTTGTGGATCCAACATGTTCTGAAGTTGAAACTGCGGCATTCACAAATATTGGCAATTTTGGAAGCAATACTTATACACGAGAGGCATCTCATATACGAAACATGTTTGTAGATTATTTTAATAATGAAGGTGCTCTTTCATGGCAAGAATCCATGTTACGTAAGTATATTTTTATATAGTTGTATTAATGTTTGTGTAATTAAATAATAATAGCTCATTTTTTTATTTTAGCATAATTTTAATTAAAGTTTAACAGCTGATTCAAGATACAGGTTAACGTTTTAAATACATAACTGGCGGAGTTTATTCATAAACTATGAAACTAAATAAACTTTATATCGATATCACATTTGTCTCTTAAGTTCTATAATACTTTATATGCAGTAACATAAAATATAAACTTTGTATTGATTATCACATATGACATTTGTCTCTTTTTAAGTTCTATAATACTTAATATGTAGTAACATGAAATAAACTTTGTATTGATTATCACATATGACATTTGTCTCTTTTTAAGTTCTATAATACTTAATATGTAGTAACATGAAATAAACTTTGTATCGACTATCACACGACATATTCTCTTTTGTACTTAACATAAAATGAACATAAAATAAAAAGAAATAAGCATAAATAACACAATGTTTATAGGTTTGTACGTAATTGCTCTCTTTTTTCAGAAGTTAATTGTAATAACTTCAACCCGAAAGAAAATCTTTCAGCAGCTGGAAATTCTCTTAACAAATTTCCTATCAATATCATTACATGACTTACATTATCATCTTGTACCAATTGTACAGGTGCAGACGCAGGCGCAGGTACTGGATTTTTCACTTTCAACGATGATTCTATTTTTATTGGTGCCGCCATGATAGTTGATAATGTTTGTAATAATTCGTTGTTATCCGATCTCTTTCGTCGCTTATACGTCAAAGTATCTTCTTCGTTTGTTGACACCTCGCTTGTTGATGCCTGATCAGTACGTTTACTTAAAACGTTTATATTGGTAACAGTACTGAAACAGAAAGCAAAATATAGATAAGAAACTATAACAATTAATTACTACTAATTTATGTTACATATGACTGTAAGCCTTAATGAAAAAGAAATTAATAAAAAATAATAAGAAAATATAAAAAACTGTAAATCAGGCCTGACCAAATCTAGATCCGGGAGTTGAAACGCTATCCCAAGTAGACATGATCGGTCCATAGACGTCGATTCGACATCTATAGACATCGAATCGACGTCTATGAACCGATCATTTCTGCCTGGATATATATATTGTGACGCCGCAGTCCGCTGCGGCGGAGCAGCGTCCCGCCGCCGTCACAAGGCGCGGGTTCGCGCCCCTTTTTACGGGACCGGCAGCTGCATTGTCGATACGAGACCGAAATCTCCGGGAGGCCCGAATTTAAAACGCGTGCATTTGATTAATTTGCGTTGAACCTCTTGCATGTACCGCGGCACCTCGCCGGACGAACGGAGCGACGAAGGAAGGGAGTCAAGGTCGCTGACGGCGGAACGAGCTTGGAGTATGGGCGACCTGGCGCAGGAACTACGGAGGCACGCACCGGGCACGCGGCAAACAGGTGGCAGAGCGCGCACACGCGGAGCGCGTGACCGCGCAAGGATGCTAGATCCGTCAGGAGCGCTACCGGGAAGACGGGCGTTGGAACGGAGGCCTGCGAAAGGCGATACGGCCGGCGATTTCCCCAGGGCCCGGGGTCATCGCCGCGAGCTGCCGGGGCGAGATGGCCAACTCGCCTCGCAATACAAAGGCAAAGGACGAGCCCATCCGAAACCACGCCGCCACATTCCGGAAATAGGGCGTCCTCGCGGGGGCGCGAGGCGCCCACACGTCAAGTCACCTGATTACGCCCGTGCCACGGCAGGACCCCCGCGGTGCCATGATTGGTCGCGGCCGACTGCGCCGCTGTGCTGCGCACCCCCGGGCTGGGGGTGCGAGCATCGATCCGCGATCAAACGCGATCGACGCCGCTTTTGCGTGCGGACACTCACGGCGAGCGTGTGGCTCGTGAAGCGAGCGAGCGAAAGAGAGAGAGAGCGAGAACGAGCGCCGAGAAGGAAGGAAGGAGCGTGAAGCTGCCGGTCCGGATCTGCGGACGAGGAACGCGAGAAGGACATCGTGCCGGTGAGGTGACCCTCCTTATCACATGTACAGCCACGGGCGGATCGAGAATCTACTCGCGCTCTGCGGACGGTAACGCCATTTTCGTGTTAGCGTGTCGTCGCGTGCGCCCCTTTGGCGACGCGTATTTTGCGACTTTTCCTTGGTCTGGCGTATCGGCGTCCGTCCTCAAGCGCGAGGATTCTGAGCGAATCGTGCCGTGAGCTATCGGGAGTGCCGCGAATCGAGCCACCCGGGGATCGTCGCCGGGAGTGAGCCGCAAAGCCCTCGCACACCTGTGTGCGAGCGTTATTGTAAGTGCGCGAGTACTCGGACCGCGAGTACTCCTTGTAAGATTACTTAGTGTCGTCGCATGTTATTTCGTCGTGCTCGAAATAAATAAGTTTATATTCGTTTTTCGTTTTCGCCTGAGCGTCTGACACGTGGATTCGCGATTGAGATTGTCGGTCGTCGTTAGACCTCGGTACTCGCATCGTACTGAGCCACGTTTTTTTTGTACTACCGCGCCGATGCTGACTGTAGTTACGTTATTGATTGCTGTCCGAATTGATTACTGTTCAAGAACGATTTCCTTTTTGTCACGTCAAAGATTCTCGCGCCGCTGAGTTATCGGCACTTATCATTGCCAACCGGACTATTTTTCGCTTCCGTTACTTTTCTTTTTGCTTTTTTTTTGTTATCACCGTACTGTATTATTTCTTTGGCTACTGCTTTTTACCGCTCTGCCACGCGGGGAATAAACGGTAGCATTATCATAATTCTGAAATACTGCGTCGAAATTCTTTCGCCCGGCCAGCACCATCCCGCCGCCCGTCCGCCCTTAGTTCCGCCTTGCTTTTCTACCGTTAGGTAGAGCCGGCCGGCCCTCGCGCGATCGACCTCGGGGAGCAGCGTCCGGTTGCGAATCTCGATTAGTGTTGTGGACAATCGCCTTTTGCTGTCGCGTTATTGACGGAAATTCGCGTTTCGCGAGTGACGTGCCGCCGAGCACGTCTGGCGCCCAAATTTCGCGTCGCTGCTCCTCGTCGGTCGCCGGAGGGACGAAATCCGGAGGGCCGTCACCTTCCCTCCCGACATCCTACGCGATTTTACCTTTGTTTCTTTTTGTTTTGATCCGTGCTCGCGTGAGATACCTATCTCGCGGGAGCGCGTGACAATATGTACCTCTACCTCATCTCGAACGAGCGAAACAGAGAGTAAATAAACAAAGATAGACGCTACAGCTACGAATCCAAGCAAAGCTGTAATACCTATTGTTATTTTTTTATTCTGTCTCGCTCGCTCGAGGCGAGGTAGAAGTAGTAGCGTTTCAAATCGCGAGCCGAGATTTAGACAAACCTGTTGTAAATATTTGCAATATTTGTGTAAACAATATTTGAATATATTTACCTTTGAGAATCATGCGCATCAAGTAAAAATGGCATGAATTCGTACCACTTTCATTTTATAATTTTGCCTCCGGCTGAACCTTTCTTTTTCATTACATCATTACGGATACGCATGTACGAATCTCTTAAATATCGCCACTTTTTAGACGCAGCTTCTGGTGTTAGAATTCCTGTAACAAAAGTAGATAATAGTTTTGTAAAACAAGATTAATTATAATTACAAAATATATAAGATTACATAGTAAAATAAAATACTAAATTAAAATATTAAATATACCATTTAATTCTTTAGAAATTTCTTGCCAATGTTTAGAAATTACATCTCGAGATCTCAATGCAAGTGGCAATTTATAATCCCATAATTCTCTTCTTTGTTTCACATTTGCTATAAGAAGCTCTTCGATGTCTTCTGTAATACAGATATTCTATAATGTTACAATTGTTATATATACAAAAATATACAAATATTATATAAAAAATCTTTATTATGTGTAGAATATTTACCATGTGGAAGTGTGATACTTGATAAAGTTGGCTCATACGCAATGGTTCCATCTTCTATGAATAATATATAATTAAATTACTTTTTCATACAGTTTTTATAATACATATACCATAAAATGAGGTAATTTTGAATCAAACTTAAAAAAATTTTGAGTATAGAATATAATAGTAGTAGATGTATAAGGCGGGTTCTAACTAGGGAGCTCCGAGGGGGGGTGAGGGGCAGGGGGGTCCGCGGGGGTGTCCGCGGGGGAAGCCGCGGGGAGGGGGAAGCCGCGGGGAGGGGGAAACCGCTCAGAACGTTCACGATCCGATGCGGGGTCCGCGGGGAGGGGGAAGCCGCGGAAAGCCGCTCGCTCAGCTGACCTAACCGCGGGGTGCGGGATGCGCGGGGAGGGGGGAACCGCGTCGTTGGCGCGGGGTCCGCGGGGACGGGGGAACCGCGTTGTAGGTCCGGGATGCGCGGGGAGAGGGGAACCGCGTTGTGGGTGCGGGATGCGCGGGGACGGGGGAACCGCGTCGTAGGTGCGGGATGCGCGGGGACGGGGGAACTGCGTTGTGGGTGCGGGATGCGCGGGGTGGGGGAACCGCGTCGTTGGTGCGGGGTCCGCAGGGAGAGGGATATCGCGTTGTGGGTCCGCGAGGAAGAGGGATACCGCCGCCGCCGCCGCCGTTGCGCACGGGTCCGTTATCGCTCACGAAGAGGAAGAGGTGGAGAAGAAAAAAAGAATATTTTTAATGATTAAAAAATATGAAAAAAATATTTATTTTAAAATTTATGTATAGGTATATATATGATTTAAAAATTATAAAATTTATCCGACGCAAAAACCGCCTATCCGTTG